>NC_084847.1:24016127-24326767 GCF_033115175.1 Lepus europaeus
AAAGGGTGCTCAGTGCTGCTGTTTCCCTTTTCTCTTCTTGGTGTCCAGCGACGTGGAATTCTTCATTGGAACATGTGCTAGGCCCTGGCACTAAGAATAAGGAGGTGAGCAGCCAAAAACAACACTGCAGGATGGGCCGGGCTGCTGGTGTCAGGGAGTGGCAGTGGATTCCACAGGACCCTCAGGTTTGACCATCCTCACCTGGTGAGTCTTCTTGAAATGTTTGTGCATATCTTATGCCGGTCGGATGCAGGCAGGAGACCCATGGGCCTTCAGGAGCCAGGGGGAAAAATGAAAAAAAATGTGTATTATATTGTACATTATAAATTGAATATTATATATTATTATATATTTTATTATATATTATAAATTTCATATCATGTGTTCTAAATAGATTTTAAATTGTATATTGTAAAACATTTATGTGCTTGGAGGTATCACGTACAGTTCCAGGAGGTGTGAGCCTACCTGGCTGAATTCTGATGCCAGGATGGGTGAACCAACAGGTGAGTCATCTTCTTTTGGGTGGGCAATTAAGATGCCCAGTGACTGTGTTAATTTCCAGGTCTCTTGCTTTATTTTCTGGGTTTATAGTTCTACTTAGTGTATAGGAGCTGAGAAAATGGATCTGGTCCTCCAGAAAGGAAGTTTCTGCTCTCAGGATTTGCTTCCTGTTTTTCCTTATTTGCTAAGATAGCTTATCTCAGTTGGCATTGAAGGTTCTGCCACACAGCAGTGATAGCATTGAGTGGTAAACCCAAAAAGATGGTTGTATATTGTTGTCATTGCCCCACTGAAATCTGATGCTATCCAGTGTTTCCCTAATTTTATGAAAAAGTTCCCGAGGAATACATTGTTATATTGTGTTAATGAATGTGGTTATGTGGGGAGACATATCATGTAAAATTTACATGTCCCAGTCATATTATTGCATTAACTAGGAATATGGGGACTCTGTTTATCATCAGAAGCACCTAGATCAGAGGATGGCACAGAAATTTGTAGAAGTCAGCATTACTTTCTAAGTATATTTGTTTCAGTTATAAAACTATAAGGTTATGAATAACTCAATACAGGTTCTTTTTACTTCTGAATTAGATTTTGAAATATGAGATATTGAAATCATTTGGATTATGATATATTTAGAGCATTTTTAGGTCTGAGAAGGCAGGGGCATTGTTTCTGCATAGTATCCACAATGGTTGCCATATAATTAGTTCTAAAACTTTGGTTGATGAAATGAAATCCCTATTTGTCCCTGTGTTTTAAACAACACAGAATTTCAAAATCCGTAGGTATTGTGTTTTGTGGTTTGGTTCTTACAGTATGTGGTGAATTAAGTCTCCCCTCCTTCTGGCCAGAAGTTACTCGTGTTGACACCCAAGGATCATTCCTTGAACCTCATCTAATGAGATGCTACCAGTGACTACTCAGAAACCACCCTTTGGGGCAAGTCCTCATGGATGTTCCAGTTTCCTCATTATCCACTCTTGCTGTTCCTGTTGGTCCTGACTGTTCAGATCCAGAAGATGAAATGACCCCATGTTAAGTCTAAGTGTTTATGCACACTGTTCTTCCCATCCTAGACAGCCTTATCTCTGTACCGTGTTTCAGGAAGGTCTTGGCTTTTTCTCCCATCATTAGCTAGACCTGTTTATATTGCCCATGGTTTTCTCCTTTTGGCTATTTTCAAACTGGATTCCTTGGTTCGATAATTCCTTTCCCTCACACACAACACACCAAGAAAAATCTGTTCTTTTGTTTTCTCATGCTCCCCATCCACAGATGTCCTCTGATAACAATCACCAGGCATCTCAAAGGCTGGCTGGTCCCTACACCTTTCTCAAAGCCACACGAATATGTGATGCTTTTGCTTTTTGCTTTTATGTCTCAATTCCGTCACCTTTTCTACACCTCTGCTCCTGTGACCACCATTAAACTTTAGCATCTCCCACAAAAATCATTTATTAGCAATTTCTAGTGCAGTACAAATAAGAAGTTAAAATATAAATGCTTTCTGGGGAAATTCCAAAATTAGAGTGGTTTATGCCAGACATCTTAAGATGCTTTTCCTCTGTTTAACTAAAGTCAGATCTTTGAGGGAAAACTAGATGGAGAGTTTGCTACGAACAATGCCTTTGTTTCATCTTTATACAATTTTGTTTGTGAGTTATGTAGGCCTCAATAATTATGAATGGGAAAACTAAAACTGTGACTTACAGTTCGATATTGGAAATATTTTGAAGCTTTCCACTGAAGTGCTGTAGTGAGAGAACAGGCATGGAGTCCAGGAAATCCCTCAATGACTTGCTATATGTGTAGTTTTCAGAGTGCAGCTTTCAAAGACATTTAAATTTTGTAAACAGTTTCTTACATATGATGTTAAATTTCAAATTGCTTCTTCAACAAACATTGAGCTTTATGTGATTGGTAACAATCTCCTACACTAATGAATCTCCTTGCTTGATTTCCCCCCTGATTACCGTGGAAGATGACATGTGAGTGCCAAATGGGGAAAGAAAGGTTGTTTTGAAGATTTATTTATCTATTTGAAAGGCAGAGCTACACAGAGGTAGGGGCAGAGAGAGAGAGAAATAGAGAGGTCTTCGATCTGCTGGTTCACTCCCCATAGGGCCACAGTGGCCAGAGCTGAGCTGATATGTAGCCAGGAGCCCGGAGCTTCTTCTGGGTCTCTCACGTGGGTGCAGGGCCCCAAGCACTTGGGACATCTTCCACTTTCCTAGGCCATATCACAGAGCTGGATCGGAAGTGGAGCAGTGGGGACTCAAACCAGCACTCTTATGAGATGCCAGCACTGCAGGCAGAAGCTTTTCCTGCTCTGCCACAGTGCCGTCCCCAAGAAATATTCTTGTGGTAGACTAATGTTCATGGTGTATAGCCCTCTGCTCTGTGCAGGTAGAATTTGAGTAATTCTTGGCAGACCCCTACATTTTGAGGTACATAGAGATAACATGACAAATGTAATGGGATCCACAGTTTTCCAGCAAAATATCTCATGATATCTGCTGGGGTCCTGCCATTCATGAAAATGGGCTGTAAAGCAACCCGAGCAGTGAAGACATTGCCACCTATTGCTCCAGTGAAGCAAGTCCAGTGTGAGCACCTCTAACCCTGGCAGAGGCTCCACCCCTGGTGACTAAGATGCTGTAGATCTGTACCGCTACTCATTCCACGAAGAAAGCCCTGCCATACTGCTGTGAGCATCCTGGTTTAATATTTTGGTATTGTCATGTTTTGGTTTGTTCTTCAACTTAAATGCATGGAATCTCCATTTGGTTTGTATATTTCATCTTGCAGTTTTAACAGCTAAATTTCTTTTTTTAATAATTTTTATTTATATAAAGGTGAACAGATATCATGTATTTCATATACAGAGATTGAGGAGTGTGGTGATACTTCCCACCTTCCCCTCCTCCCCCCAGCATCCTGCCCTCCTTCTTCCTTCCTTTCTTGTGATTATAAAATGAACTGAAAGAATGTCATTGTGAAAATTAAAAGAAAGTGTAAATTCTAAACCTTGACAGAACTAACTCCATAATGTGTAGCTCCTAGTAGGAACTGAAAATGCAGATTGTGTTGTTTAAAAATTGTCATGCATTTAAATGTGGAAACCCTAGGAATTTAGATTGAGTTTAGGTGATACACTACCATGGTGCCTCCCCAAACGTGTGTTCTGTAAACATAATGTGCCCACATCCAAGTATTGCTTTGAACCAAGGGCCATAGTGGTCACCCGTGATGGGAAATGGAAGGCTTTTTAGGGCAGTGAACCTGAGGGCTGTGACCAAGACCTGTCCCAGTGAGTCAGTGAGAGCTCAGACTGTGCACTGGCCCCATCTTCCTATCAGACTTCATTTACGAAGCACAAATTCAAGTTAAATTCAGTAAGAATTTCGACAGCAGGGAGTATACTCTTGAGAGTTTGGTACAGTTGCAGTGTCACTGGTCACATCCTGGTGAACCAGGCCCTGCATTTTCAGTTCCATGGTTTAGTTGGGCTAATTCTCAACCTGCCTGTAATATGAAACTGTGTTACATGGACATAGGAATGTACACCCATCGGTGAAAGAATAGCATGTAGTAATTTATAATTCTCATTTCACTTTTCACTTTCCTGGTTTCCTTCAGATACATTTCCTTTCCTTTTCTATTTCTGAGTTTTCATTTTGAGGGAGGTGAGATGATAGTGTAGTATGTTACTTGGATATTGTCTTAAATATTCTTTTGATAGAATTCTTGAATCTGTATTTTCAAGATATAAACCACGTGAAATTTAGTTCAGTCAAGATCATGAATTTTTTTAAGATGTAATTATTTGAAAGTCAGAGTTACACAGAGAGAGAAGGAGAAGCGGAGAGAGAGAGGTGTTTCATCTGCTGGATCACTCCCCAGTTGGCCGCAATGGCCAGCACTGTGCTGCTCTGAAGCCAGGAGCCAGGAGCTTCTTCCAGGTCTCCCACATGGGAGCAAGGGCCCAAGGACTTGGGCCATCCTTTACTGCTTTCCCCGGCCATAGCAGAGAGCTGGATGGGAAGTGGAGCAGCCGGGACTTGAACCAGTGCCCATATGGGTTTCCGGCACTGCATTTGGTGGCCTCACCTGCTACACCACAGTGCCAGCCCCAATCATGAATGTTTTAAAAATCATTTCTGGGCCAGTGCCGCGGCTCAATAGGCTAATCCTCCACCTTGTGGTGCCGGCACACCGGGTTCTAGTCCCGGTTGGGGCGCTGGATTCTGTCCCGGTTGCCCCTCTTCCACGCTAGCTCTCTGCTCTGGCCAGGGAGTGCAGTGGAGGATGGCCCAAGTGCTTGGGCCCTGCACCCCAATGGGAGACTAGAAGCACCTGGCTCCTGCCTTGGGATCAGCGCGGTGCACCGGCCACAGCACGCTGGCCAAGGCGGCCATTGGAGGGTGAACCAACGGCAAAGGAAGACATTTCTCTCTCTCTCTCTCTCTCTCTGACTGTCCACTCTGCCTGTCAAAAAAATCATTTCTGTCCCATGAAGCCTACCAAAACCCCACAATATTAACCTAAGTTACTTAATTTTATTTACATCTTAAGAATAGGAGCCTATTTTTGCATGTTTTATTTTTCCAGCCTTATTACAGTATAACTGAGAAATAAAAATTGTATATATTCAAGGCACTCAATGTGTGTTTTGATATGAGGCTGATCTTCATAATGCATTTTCACACGAACCTTGCAACTCTCCTGGTACTTACAGTACACTATGAAAGGATTAGTACAGTGAAGCTATTTAACAAATTTATCACTCTTAGGGTGTTTTTTACATTATTTTATTTATTTATTTATGTATTTTTCCAGAAAGCTTTTATTTTAGGTATACATACTTCGTGCATTCAATCAATCTAGCTTTAACTGCATAGTCATTCTTCCTACGATACCTGCCTTCTCGTTTACACTCCTATCCTTTTTATAGTGTTTTTTAAGAATATTGACCTAGGAAATTACAAGTACAGAATATAGTGCGAACTGGTTACCCAATGATTACATTAGATTTTCAAAATCTTATCTCATAATTGTAAATTTGATTTTTTAACGATTTATTTGAAACTCAAGTGCTGGCACCGTGGCTCACTTGGTTAATCCTCCTCCTGTAGTGCCGGCATCCCATATGGGCGCCAGGTTCTAGTTCTGGTTGCTCCTGTTCCAGTGCAGTTCTCTGCTGTGACCTCAGATGGCAGTGGAGATTGGCCCAAGTGCACCCGCATGGGAGACCAGGAGGAAGCATCTGGCTCCTGGCTTCGGATCAGCGCAGCGCCAGCCATAGGGGCCTTTTGGGGAGCAAACCAACAGAAAGACCTTTCTCTCTGTCTCTCTCTCACTGTCAGTAACTTTACCTGTCAAATAAAAAAAAAGAAAGGCAGGAAACAGAGAAAGTGTAAGACAGAGACAGAGTGAGAGAGAGGGTGAGGGGTATCTCATCTCATGCATTATTTCACTCCTCAAATGTCCTCATTGGGAGGGCTGGGCCCCAAGTCTCCCACTTTGGCACAGGGGCCCAATTCATGGGGTCATCTTCTAGTGCTTTCCCATAGCAGGGAGGTAAATGGGAGGTGGAACAGCTGGGACTCGGTCCGGTGCCCAAAGGAGATGGTGGCAGTCCAGGTGGAGGCTCATGCTTTTACACCCCAGCTCAAGCACCATAAGCATATATTTGTATCTTTTGACTAACATCTCTTCATTTTCCTGCTCCCATTTCATCACAAACACCATCCTTCTTTCTGACTGTGTTAGTTTGACTTTTGTATATTCCACATGTAAGTGTGCTCATGTAGTATTTCTTATTTCTGTGTCTTGTTTCACTCCTTGTAATGTCCTATAGTTCCATATTTTGGATCCATCTTGTGACAAGTAGTAGTATTTCCTTTCTTTTTAAGTTTTGGCGAGGATTCCACTGTGTGTGTATCCCATTTTTCCTTATGGGTCCGTCAACAAACATTTGGGTTATTTCCATATTGTGGAATTATGAATGGTGCTGAAGTGAATGTGGGGGTGCAGACAGTTCTTTGAGATGGTGATTTTCTTTTGGATTCGTGGCTAATAAAGGTTGTTCCTTTTTTAATTTTCTTGGAGGAACTTCCATATTGCTTTTCCTAATGGATGGTACAATTTACTTTCCCTCCAATACTGTATGTTCTGTTTTCCTTTGTCCTTTTTTAATTGTATTCCTTGCTCCTTAGTGTATGCATTCCTTGTATTACTCCCTTGATCACACATATGGTTTGTTAATATTTTCTCCTATTCATTGGTTTGTCTTTTCATTTCATTGATCTTTGCTTTATTGCTTTACTAGTTTGTTGTAGTTTCATTTCCTTTTATTTGCTTTTGCTCTCTGTGTTTAATTGTTAACACATAAGCGACCACTCTTGAGGCTAATGTCAAGGAATTTTCTATTTTATAAGTTGTGAGTGTTCAGATCTTCTGTGTGGACTTTCAGTTCATTTTGAGTTGATTTTAATATGTGGTGTAACAATGATCCAGTTTCAGTTTGGGGCATGTGGTTATCCAGGTTGCTTCTGCCTCAGATGTGGGCCTTTATGTCCAGTGAGTGCATGTTTAGTAACCCCGGTGGGCCAGGGTTCCCAGTGTCTTCATTTGGATCCATTAAACCAGATGCTGTGGCTGGAGTTGAGCAGGAGCTTGGCATGTGTGGTGATTGGGGAGTAGGAGACCATGCAGTAATGGGGTCAAGACAGGGGACTGTGGCCTCCTGCTCTGGAAGCCAGGGCCATTTGAGGGTATGTCAGAAAGTTTTTTGAAGGGTAGACATTTGGCAATAGTGGGAAAGATAATGCTCAGGATACCAGTGGAAGCCAGTGATGGCTTAAGTAGTTAGATTCTTGCTACCACATTGGAGACCATCTCCCAGCTTCAGCCTGGGTCAGATCAGCCCTGAGTATTTTGGGCACTTGGGTGATGAACTAATAGATGGGTGGTGTCTTTATCTTTCTCTCTCTCTCTCTCTCCCTCCCCCCCTTATTGATTGAAACCAATTGCAATATTAAAACTAGGTAGAAAATATGGACACGGATGATTATTGCATTAGCATTAGATTATTGAGTAATTTCCTAGAATCATACAGGTGGATGTCTGTAGCTCACAGTAATCCAATTATATCTGTTATTAGAAAATGAAATAAAGGTTAGCTCAAGGCTCTATCCATAAAGTAATGTCAAAAGATTAATGTAGATTTGATCATTACAAATTTTATATGAGTACTGAAATGTCACACTAGCCCATAAATATGTACAACTCTTCTTGATAAAATGTAAGTAAAAATAGCAACATGTTACTTGGTGTATAAAGTTAAGGGGTTTAAATGATTAATGTCACAACTAATATTATGGTATTTGAAAATGGCTAATTAAGACAAGCAAAACCAGAGCCTGTAAATAACTGAACTGTTCTTTCTTGTTATGCTCAGTCCTAAGGCTACTATGCTGTGTTTTAAGTTGGTGATGGATATTTATTTTAGATTGTTTCCTTTAATTAAGAAAAATGGTAGTATGTTTTCATCTGTATATGAAATTGAATAGCATCAGAGCAATACAATGAATCCGAGATAAGCTGTTTTTCATATTTGGGATTTTACTGGTTTTTGAGAATCACTACAGAGGCATTTCAATTTGCACACTGTTGTTAACGAAGCAAAAATTTAAAAAGTGAGGGCTTCCAAATGGTAGAGTTAGAAACGTGCCAGGGGATTCCAATTCAATCCCTTCAAAGTGGCATGTACCAATGCCATCTGACTAGTCCAAGTGATCAATTTCAGTTCACAGTTGACCATGATAGGTCTAAGGGTCAAAGGATCACATAAACAAGACTAGTGTCTGCTAATACTAACTGATAGAATTAAAAAGGGAGAGAAGGATCCAACATGGGAAGCGGGATACACAGCAGACTCATAGAAAGGCAGATGGACTAAACAGCACTCTGGCCTCAGAATCAGCCCTTAAGGCATTCGGATCTGGCTAAAAAGCCCATGAGAGCACTTCAAGCATGGAAAGCCAAGACACTATGGCAAAAAATCAGCCACATGAAAGGTCTCTGAGAGTGAGATCTCAGGGGAAAGTAAGGGCCGTCAAAGAGATTAGTACCTTTCTCTGAAGGGAGGAGGGAATTTCCACTTTGATTATGGCCTTGTCTAAATAATGTTGGAATTTGTGGACTCAAGGAGCTTCCATAGCCTTGGCAGCTCAAGACCAAGAGCCTAGGGTGATCACTTATGTCAAATATAAGAATGTCAGTTGTTAAGTCAACAACAGGTGTCACTGTGCACTTGCTTCCCATGTAGGACCTCTGTCCTTCATGTGTTGTACTATGAGAATTAATGGTAAAAGTGGTCTTCAAGTAGTACTTTAAACTTTGTGTTTCAGTGTGGGTGTAGTCTGTTGAAATCTTTACATAGTATAGAATTGATCTTCCGTATATAATTAAGAATGAATCTCAATGAAGAATGGGATGGAAGAGGGAGTAGGAGTTGGGATGGTTTGCAGGTTGGAGAGCGGGTATGGGGGGAAGAACTGCTATAATCCAAAAGTTGTACTTATGAGATTTATGTTTATTAAATCAAAGGTTTCTATAAAAATGTCTACTATACTCATACACAGTAAATTTTAAAATGATCATTCTTAAGAATTTGTTTGAAAAAGATACAAAACAAAGTTTAACAAAACCATATTTGCAGCAATACTGATACACATAAGCATTAGTTTCTTTTCTGATTTTCTTTTATTGTTGTCTAATTGTTTAAAAGTAAATTTTAGCTCCCATGTATAAAGGAGAACATCTAATATTTGTCTTTCTGTGTCAGGATAGTTTCAGTGAGCATGAAGTCTTCCAGTTGCAATGATTTTTAAACTAATAACAGGATTTCATTTTTTTTTAGTACGGTAGTATTCAGTTCTACTTGTATGCATCCAATTTTGCCAGCAACACTTGCTGAATAGATTATACTTTTTTTCCAGTGTATAGTCTGGGCACTTTCATGAAAAATCAATTGGCTCTACCTGTTTGTATTAATTAATTAATTAATTTCCACTGTCATGCTGCTTTGATTGCTATAGCTTTGTAGTAAGCTTTGAAGTCAGGTATTCTGACACCTCCAAGCTGATTTTTTTTTTATTTTCCTCAGGATCATTTTGGCTATTCTTGATATTTTGTGATTTTAAGGGAATTTAGGATTATTTTCTCATTCTGTAAAAAATGTCATTGGTGTTTGATAGGAATTTCATTTATTTTGTAGGTTGCTTTAAGTAATATAGGTATTTTAATTATACTAATTCTTCCAATCCATGAGCAAGTGATATTTTTCCATTTTGAGAGTCCTTGATGATTTATTTCTTCAACATTTTAGAATTTTCATTGTAGATATCTTTCACTTAATTGGTTGCATTTATTCCTAAATGTTTTATTTTTGTCCCTATTGTGTATGGGATTAATTTTTAGATTTCATTTTTGGCAAGCTGGTTATTAGAATATAAAAAAGCTACTGTTTCTGTATGTTGATTTGTAACCTGTAACGTCACTGAATTGGTTTTTCATCTTGACCCATTTTTTGGTGGAGTGTTTAGATTTCTCCATGCACAGCATCATGTATTCTACAATGTTGTTGAATTCAGTTATTGTTAACAGTTGTGTTGAGGAATATGTACTGTCATAAATATAAGAGCATGTCAAAAAGGCTTAAAGGTTACCTGTGGAAAATTTCTCTGTCATTTGCTATATGGGAATTAGAGTAGTACCTGGCAGACTTGTGGACTACCATTGCTAATGGGTGCATGCACCCACACAGCTTCCAGTGAGCTGCCTTTATGGTCCTCCAGGGCTCATGGTCTGTTAATAGGTTCTGGCTGGCCTTCAGTTGTAACCTAACATCCACCTGTGACAAGAGGAGGAGGAAAAATGGGCCTTGAACATCAGCAACTGACTTCTTGACCAAGTGGGTGTGGACCTTAGTTCCATATGAGATGAGAGCTTGCAACCTCAATATTTTGGTTTATCACTGCTTTCCATGTCCCTCCACAGACTCCCAGTGAGACAGTGAGAGTTCTTAAGGGAAGGCCTATACTCAAGGTTGTGTGCAGAGTGTTACTGGCAGCAGCATATAAGTATCATGGTCTCATGGGATCATTTCAGACATTTGTACCTCCACCTGGGTAATGCAGAGTCTTGTGTGCTGTGGGATGGTGAGTCTAGATGCACCAGATGACTGCTGGCTGCCCCTCACATGCTGCCAAGTACCACTCAGGACATGGTTAAGAAAGTTGATGCCTCATCTGCAACTGGCTCAGATGGTGAAGTGCCGTATCTCAGACACCAAGGAAGTCCACACAGATGTACACACCTTGCTGTGGATGGAGACACAAAGCCTGCTCAAAGACTGGACAGGGCCACATTGAGAAGGGCAACCTTGCTGTGTTCCTGACAGGAAGTAGTCTATAAATCACTGGGCAACAGAGTTGGCAGCTGGCAGCTCTCACTGAACTACTTCAAGATCCTGTCCAACTTGTCTGGAAAGCACAAACAGATGGTGTCATGTTGGCACGGAGGGTGAACATAAACTGTCCCTTTTTCTACTGCAGTGGGTGTCCAGAGCATGTGAAATACCACACTACAGCAGGAGCCTCTTTGTTTCAATGGACAGTGTACAATTAAGAACAAGAGAGCTACTGAGGCTGTTAGGCATTCTTCAGTGAGTATGTGCAGCCACCACCCCCGAATGGCAAAGCTGCCCCTAGGACAGTCCCAAACAAGCTGCGTTGGACCCAGTGGAATTATTTATCCACTTACTTAAGCATTATTCATTATGTTTCATTGAAAGACAAGGAAACAGATTTCCCATTGGCTGGATCACTCCACTTGAGTGGCAAGGGCCCAAGTATCTGAGCCATCCTCTGTTGTTTCCCAGGGTATGCATGAGCAGGAACCTGGATTTGAATGTGCGACAGGTATTGATCCTAGATACTCTGTGATGGGATGCTGCCACCAAAAATGATGTTTTTAATTGCCATGCCAAATACAATGAATTCATGCCTTTATGTTCTGATTAGAATGGCAGTGTGAGATAGAGAAAGATGTTTCCATCTGTTGGCCTCACCCCTAAAGCCTGCAAACATTATGGAAGGGCTAGGCCAAAGTCAGAAGCCAAGAACTCCATCCAGTTCTCTCATATTGATGGAAGAGACCTAAGTAACTGACCCAATGCCTGTTCTCTATCAGAGTGTACATTAGCAGGAAATCAGACAGCAGGAAGATTATACTGAAATCCAGGAGCTCTGATATGGGGCATGGGTAAACCAAATGGCATCTTAACAACTCTGTCACAGTTTCTTGGCCATTGTTATATTTTAATGATTTTTTTTATTTGGAAAAAATATTATTGAGGGAGAGACATAGAGATATCATCCAACCCACTACCTCACTCTCCAAATGGCTGCAACAGCTACAGATTAGCCAAGGTGAAGCCAGGAGCAGGAACTCCATCTTCTTCTCCTACATAGGTAGCAGAGTCCTGAGATCTGACATCACCTACTGTCTATCCATGGACATTAGGAGGAAGCTGGACTGGAAATACAGTAGCTGGGGCATGACCCAGCACTACAAAATGACATGGAAGCATTATTATCTGAAGCCTTACCTGCTGTGCCATAGCAGAGAGCTGGATGGGAAGTGGAGCAAGTGGATCTCAAACTGGCGCCCATATGGGATGCTGGCACTTCATGCCAGGGCGTTAATCCATTGCACGATAGCACCAGCCCCACCATTTACTCTAATTTAAAGGCCAACAATGCACCTTTATGCGAGTATGGTCCTCTAGGGCTCATGGTCTGTTAACAGGATCTGGCTGGCCTTCAGTTGTCACCTAGTATCCACCTGTGACACTATGTTGAGGACATCGTTTCAACGGATAATCAAGAGGACGAGGAAAAATGGGCCTCCAACATCAGCACCTGAATTTTTGACCAAGTGGGTGTGGACCTTAGTTCTATACAAGATGAGAGCTTGCAACCTCAAATTTTTGGTCTATATTTTGAAAAAGGAATTCAGAAAAAAATCCTCAAGAAATCCACATATATCTCCTTTTCCTCATTGATTCGGTTTCAACCAAGGAAGCCCGGCACATTTTCACCTTCTGATAACACCAATATCCTCACCTCTAGTGAATGCTAAGACCCACCTATCTCACCAGTCACCCACAAGGATGCACCTTGGTCAGGCACACTTCCAAAGAAAAAGCTAAGGACTACTCTGTGGATAGTTTTTGGTTCTGAGGGTCACATGGGTAAAGGACTTCAAATTAGCTTTGAGCTTTTAGTGACGCTACTGTTTGACTCACAGAAAGTTTGAACTACCTACCTCCCTCAGCATCAAGAGCCCCATGGGTCCTGGCCTCCAGCCACTGAGAATCTCTTGTTAAATGGAATTGGTATTTTCAGAGCCCAAACTCACACCCTGAGGAGTCGGTGTCCTTAATGAGGATGTCAGCCACTGACACTTTGTCTATTTGGAGAGCCATCATCAGTCATCTCACATCAGATACCTCCTTCCAGATACAGGGGTAGTGTCATGTGTCTCAAGGAGCAGAACTTGTGATCATCCTACTTGACATTAAGCAGTCCACCCTCACTCAAGGCCGTCTTGAAATTCACATGTCCACCAATTCTAGGGACATCACCAATTGCTAATGGACTTTGTGTGGCCTCAAACTGGACCATCCATACCCTTAAGTTGGAGTACCTCCTTTGGTGGGTCACTGTTGATATCTGTGCTACCGGACTAACCTCCCTGACCAACTCAGCTATGTTGCTTGCCAAAATTCTACTGCCTTTTAATGTAGCAAAACTGCACTATATATTATCTGCATCCTTGCTTTCATATTGGAGCCTCCCAGGCTTGTATGATTTGGGACATCATAGGCCTATCAACTTGGATTTGAGCTTGTAGCTTTCCTGTTGTATCCAAGTCAGTTGTGGAAGTCTCCCAGGAATGCCCGCTGTACAGAGAAAACTGTCATTCCTCCTTCTCACATTGTTGCATTTGTAGTGGTGATTATTCACATGCTACCTGGCAAGTGGATTTTATTGACCTGCCATAGCAAATGGCAGGTGCTTACTATTATGTAAGCCTACACCAGACTTCTCTTTGCTTCTTTGTTAATGGCTGAAATTGTCACCAGATTCTAAGTACTTCATCCCTGGTGCATTAAACATGGGACAGAAAGTATCTGAAATACTTAGTTCCTGTCCATTTGGTGTTTACACGGTGATGGAGTTTCTAGTTCATGTGAAGGTTTTTTTTTTTTGAAAATTTTGAAATTAAGAATAATTGTACATACTCAGAGGCTACTGTGTGACATTTTGGTACCTGTCTGCAATGTGTCCTGATTAAAAATGGGATGATCAATATTTCCCTTTATTTGTCAGTACTTAGGATTGAAGTCTTGGAATTTCTTCTATATGTTCATTCAATACACACTCAGTTATTGTGAGCTATCCTCTCCATTTTTCTGTGTAACATTAGGAAGTTACTCCTTGATCTAACTCTGACTTGGTACTCATCATCCAAACTCCTTGCATTTTCCCTCCATCCTCTTACATCCTTTATTAATTATTCTGTATCCTGATAGGTGTATTTTAAAGATTTATTTATTTTTATATGAAAAGCTGAGCTACAGAGAGAGGGAGAGACAGAGGGATATTTTTCTTCTGCTCATTCATTACCCAAATGGCTGCAACAACTGCATCAGCAAATTCAAAGCCAGGAGCCAGGAGCTTTTTCTGGGTCTCCCAAAGTGGATGTAGGGGCCCAAGCACTAGAGCCATCTTCCATTGCTTTCTCAACCCATAACCAGCGAACTGGTTCAGAAGAGGAGCAGCAAGGATATGAACTGATGAGTGCCCACATGGGATTCTGGCACCACAGACAGAGCCTTAACCTACCATGCCACAGCACTGGCCCCCGATTGTTGTAGCTTGTGTTTGTGAGGGAGTGGGTACAGTATTTGTCTTTCTGTGTCTGGATTGTTTTCACTTACCTCCAGTTCCATACATCTAGCCTTAAGTGACAGGGTGTCATTCTTTTCAAATTGTTGGGTAGTATTCTATTTCATATATGTACAACAAACTCTTGACCCCTTCGTCTGATGAACTCTCAACTCATTTTGTTTGCCGAGATACTATTCCCTTGTAGTGAGACAAAAGTGCAGTCTACTTTTTCTGCATTCCTGCCCTCATAGTGGAGACTGTGGTACCAAAATGAGTTTGAACTCCTGGGCATATCTGATTTGGGGACATTTTCCTATTGTGGTACCAGAATGAGTTTCTTGTCCCAGGCATATCTGATTTGGGGACATCTTATGGCTGTCATTTTGGATTTCTGATTGTGGTTTTCCTATTCCATCCAACTCAGTTGGAAAGTCCCCCAGGAATGTCTGCTTTGCAGACAAAACTTACATCATTCCTTTTTCTCCCATGGTGGCATTTGGAGAGGTGATTACTCTCACGTGCCACCTGGCAGGTGGATTTAATTGGTCTGCTGTTGCAAGAGGCAAGTGATTATTATTGTTGATAACCACACCAGACTGCTCCCTGCTCTTTCCTTCATGGCTGAAAATGTGCTTCAAATATGGGACTATAGATACGTGAACTATTTAGTTCCTTTCTTTGGGACATGTACCCAGTGGTGTTGCTGGTTGATGGTATGGTTCTGTTTTCTGAAAATTTTGACATTAACAATAATTTCACCTACCTAAGGGCTACAGTATTATATCTTGGTGCATGTCTGCAATGTGTCCTGATGAAAAATGAGATAATCAACATTTCCTTTCCTTTGTCAATAGTTTATGATGGAAGACTTGGAATTTCTTGTGTATGTTCATATAATACATTCTAGGTTATTGTGAGCTAGTCTCCTCACTGTGCTGTGTAACAATAGGAATTTATTCCTTTGATCTAACTCTGATTTTGTGCCCATCATCAAAACTCCCTTCATCCCCTGCAGTGCCTGCCATCCTTTATTAATCATTATGCATTCATGTTTTTAGCTTGCTTATGTGAAGGTTTGCATGTATTATTTGTCTTTCTGTGTCTGGCTTTTTGCACTAAACACAATACCCTCCAGTTGCATACATTTTGCTGCAAAGGACAGGATTTCATTTTTAAATGGCTGAATAGTATTCCATTTAGTATATACACAACAAATTCTTGATGTCTTCATCTGCTGATGGATACGTTGGTTGAATCCATGTCTTGGCCATTGTTAACAGTGCTGCAGTAATCATGGTGGAGTAGGTATCTCTTAGATACAATGATTTCATGTCTTTTGGACGTATACTGAGTATTGAGATTGTTGAGTCATATGGCAGTTCTGTTCTTAGTTTTTAGAAATCTCCACGGTGTTTGCTGCAGTGGTTGTACTCATTTGGATTCCCATGCTCAGTATACGAGAGTTCTGCTTTCTCCATATCCTTGCAAGATTTTTTTTTTACTTTTTCTTTATGATAGGCATTTTATCATTATGAGGTAATACTACTCTTTTGGGGTTTTGATTTGCATTTCTTTTTTTAAAGAGTTTTTGAAATTATTTGAGAGGCAGAGTTAACAGACAGAGAAGGAGGCACACAAAGGTCTTCCATATGCTGGTTCACTCCCCAGATGGCCGCAATGGTGAGAGCTGAGCCCATGCAAAACCAGGAGCCAGGAGTTTCTTCCAGGTCTCCCACATGGTTGCAGGGACCCAAGCAGTTCAGCCATCTTCCACTGCTTTCCAGGCCATATTCAGAAAGCAGGATCAGAAGAAGAGCATCTGGGACGTGAACCAGTGCCCACATGGGATGCCGGCCCTGCAGGCAGAGGCTTCGCCTACTGTGCCACATTGCAAGCCCCTATTTTCATTTCTCTGACGGCTAATAATAGTGTTTTTCATATATTTGTTGGCCATTTGTATTTTTTCTTTTGAGAATTGTCTTTTTAGGCCCCTTGTGCCCATTTCTTAACTGCATTGGATGCTTGATTTTGAGTTTGTTGAGTTCCTGATATATTCTGAATATTAATCCTGTGTTGGATAAGTAGTTTGCAAGTATTTTATCCCTTTCCATTGGTTGTTTATTCACTCTATTACTGTTTTCTTTGCTGTACAGAAGCTTCAGTGTTTGATGTAGTCCCATTCATCTAGTTTTACTTTTGCTACCTGAACTTCTGGGGTTTTAACCAAAAAGTCATTGCCTCTACCACGTTTAAGAGATGTCTCCCTATGTTTTATTCCAGCAATTTTGTAATTTCAGGTCTCAGATTTAGGTCTTTGATCCATCTGAGTTGATTTCTATGTGTGGTGAAACGTAGACATTTAATTTCATTCTTCTACATATGTATATCCAGTATTGTTAGCACCACTTATTGAAAAGAGTATGGGATTCTCATCAAAAATCAGTTAGCTGTTCTGTATGTATTTTGCATTTATGTATTTTTCTCTGTTTTTGTTGATCTTTGTATCCATGTTCATTCCAGTTTCATCCTATTTTATTTACTATACCTTTGTGAAATCAGGTATTGTTATGCCCCCAGCTTTGTATATTTTTTCTTGTGTAGGATCACTTTGGCTGCTCTGGGTCTTCTGTAGTTCCATATGAATGTTTGAATTTTTTTTCTGACTGTATAAAAATGCCATTGGTATTTTGATAGGACTTGTGTTGAATCTGTAAAGTTCCTAAGGAATATGAACATGTTAATGTTAATTCTTCTAATTCATGAACAGAGGATATCTTTGCATTTTCATGTGTCTTTGATGATTGTCATCTTTCCTGCCACCAACGACTGGCCAGGATGCTAACGAAGGGTTCACAGAGGAGACTGAGAAGGTTAAATGCTCTTTATTGTTACACCGGCACTAGGAGGGAAGGCCACTCAGCTGGCTCCTGCGGGCACTAGGCTCTACAGACCAGGAGCTTCTCCCAGTGGGCACTAGGCTTTTTGGACCAGGAAGGGAGGCTGAGTAATGCTCCGATTTACAAGCATCTGAGGGTCTTCTTATATACACTTGTTTAGGGTCAGCCCTGCCTATGTTCCCTCCCTTTGGGCCCCATAGTCATGGCAGCAGCGGTTACATAGTTATAACAACAATTTGCAGTTAGGCCATTTCCTCTTGCAAGCTTTGCTACAGTGCAGTTTCTTTCCCTGATAAATGATGAGTTTCATTTCGTCACAAATTGATCCCTAACAGTCCTTCCTTTTCTTTTGCTTTAAATGCTCTCATAGCCCTGTAAAGCCGGTTGAGCCGTTGGGCCAAAGGGATGAACATTCTTGAGCATATCCCAGATTGATTTCCAGATTTGAGGTCTTCTTTTTCTTCTTCTTCTTCTATTTCCAGTGGGCTGGGTTCCTCTTGGAAGGCCAGGTATCCCTTGGCGAAATTTTGTCCACTTGAGAAGAGGTGCTGTAAGATAGGCAAGTATACAAGGACTATACAAAATATTGCTCCTATTTTAAACCATTTCCAGGATGGAAGCCAAGAGGAAACTGTGTCAGTCAGAGTATTTATTTGTTCCACTGTTTTGACTTGACCTGTCTTAAATGCTGCTGTATTTTGAAGCTGTATTAGACATGTAGAGCTCTCTTAGTAATGTTAGCCTCAAGATGAGCGGTTGCATTTACCCACTCTAGCCAGGTAGAATGGTTGTGTTTGAACATATCAGCTAGTTGTGTTGCATTAGGAATGGATAGATTGTTCCACGGAATGGTGGTAATGCAAACTCTTCCAATAGTTTCACACTGGAGTTCTCTTTCCAAACCTAGTATGGTATTATCTGTTCTATTTTTACCGTGCGTGCTTCGAGCATCTGGAGCCCCATAGCATGTGTCTTAAGCAGTGCTGACTGCTCACCTAGCTGAGCCCGCTGCTCCTGAATTATCTTCAGGAGGGACTCTAAAGCATCTCCCTGTATTTGGGTAGTGCTTAGAGCCAATGCTCCAGTCACAGCACCAGCTACCGCGGCTGCTGACACTGCTGTAGTGACAATGGCTGCTGTTACTCCAAAGTCTCTTTTTTTATTGCACATCAGTTTTATTGGTATAGTCAAATCAGACATATTTACTGGTACATATGTGAATGGAGTTGCCTTTACCACCCACCATATATGGAACCAAGAATGTTATCATTCTCTCTTGCCATTCCAGGTCCCTTATATAACAACCGATCTCCTTT
The DNA here is from genome assembly GCF_033115175.1 of Lepus europaeus. Classification (NCBI taxonomy): domain Eukaryota; kingdom Metazoa; phylum Chordata; class Mammalia; order Lagomorpha; family Leporidae; genus Lepus; species Lepus europaeus. The sequence goes on from NC_084847.1 coordinate 24,034,875, forward strand.
TTAGAATCTAATGAGTGTGTGCATCTAGCATACAGTAGCTCCCCTTCGGTCCTGCATGTACAGTTTCCTGGGTCTTCTCTTACTGGAGTTTTTACAAAATGTTTGTGGAACATTTCATATCCTGCCTGCCAAAAACAGTGTGTTGACTGATTATTACTTGGAGGTCTGCATCTAATATATCTATGCTCTGAGCCATTTTTACAAATAAAAGAGACAGAAAACTCATCTTGAATTGTTGACCATTGTATTTTATATGTCTCGTTCATATACATGCTATATCCAAAGTCTGGAGTTGATAAATTGTAGGGTATGTTTGATTCATTAAGGTAGTAACTCTCATTTTCATAATAGAAGGAACACGCTACATGACTAATTCTCTCAAGATCCTTTTCTTGTCCCTCCCCTATTTGGACTCCCCTGTTTTGTTTGAAGGTCATCCACACTAAAGAGTCCTTTACAGCTACCCGGGAGCAATTGATATGCCCCTGAATCTTTGTTATAGTAAGACTGGGATCTGTGTCACGGGCAAATGCAGTTTCCCATTCTGAGTAATCCATCCTCTCCTTAGTATTATTAACATATGGTTCTAAATATGAATGTTCTAATCCTAGTAGGATTAGATCTGGCCCTAAGAAAGGTATTTCTTCTGTGCACGTTGTTGCTGCCCACGAAGTACAGTTAGGCTTTCCCCAGTAAAATTTGTCATCTCTGCTGAGGCTATATGTCTTATATTCTAAGCATTTAATTAATGCAAATGGGTTTCTGACACACAGTCTACTTAATCCTGCTTCAAACATTGTTTGTTTCAACTCATCACATGCTTCATAAATAGTTCCTTCCAGTGGGCATCCTCTCATTGTGTAAGTTAAGGGGGTATTTTTCTTAATCTCTGTGATGTCTATACATTCCATGGGTCCTGCATCAGTCAAAAGGATATAGTTTGTTTTGTTATTAGATTTAAGGGCCCTGTCAATTTTGGTACTACACCACTGCATGTCCAATTTGTATAATTGTTGTGTGCATGACAAGTATAATTACCGCATTCTATTTCAGACCTTTTACAGTTGCTAGAGAAAAATTGTTCAATTAAATCTCTCCAAGGTCCCACCAATTCCTTAGCATGGGTTACCCAAGGAATAGTATAATTTTTAACTTTTGTCTTAATGAGGGATAGTCTCTGTGGGCTCACATCCTGACCTTGGTATGTTTGATTCACAGGTAAAGGGAACATTTTTAATATCAGGGTGTGTATAGGCTGGTGGGTTTTCTACTAAGCCTAACACTTGTTCTTCTGTTTTTACACTGGGGAATATAATTAGGATGATAATTGTCATTATTAATCCATAAGCTCTGAGCATAGGTAGTTCAGATCTTTCCCACAATCTCATTAAGTTACCTAATACTTGAAATTGTTTAAGTGTTTGCTTACCTTCAATTAACTTACCTTTATCTGGGTCCCATCTCTTTAGTTCTTCTTTTACCTGTTGTAGATGTTCTTGTAGTCGGGCTGCTAATTCATCTTGTTGGTCCTCAGACAATCCCTCAAAAGGATTTACAAGTGGTGGATTTTCTTCCTCACTTAATTGTTTAAGTATATACTGTTCATAGTGGTCTTTTGCTTCTCTTCCTTTAATGTACATTTCTCCATTTGCTGCTGCCGTTGCCATCTCTGGAGTTCTTTAGTCCTAGCTCTGGAATGTGAAATCCTTAATTCTTTCTGTAAAAAGCACAACTGACAGTGGTATCTACATTCCTTACAAACACATGAATTCTTTTGACAGGATAATTGCAGTTGATATTCCATTAGTGCCTAATTGGAAATTCCCAATTCTTGAGGTAAGACCAACACTTATATATGTCCTTATAGGCGAGAATATCCAAGGGTTCCTTTATGTGTCCATGCTTCAAAAGGAAAATCAATGGTTGTTACAATGTGTACGCTAAGGCTGCCAATCTTTGCAATGTTCCTTGAGGTGTTAAGCAGCACACCAAAAATATTCTACATATCACACCTTCTTCCAATTTTCCTGTTCTGGTCACCTTTTTCCAGTTTTTACTTTTCTTGCAATACCAGCAACTAGTTGCCCTCAAAGCAAGCCCATATATTCCAGGTACCCATTGTTGCTCTGCTGATGGTCTAACATCCATGTCAAATTTCCCATATTTTCCATTTGCTATTATTATAGTCCTAGGATCTTTGGTTGTTAGAATAGCACTAGTCCATGGCCAATGATCATACAATTTTTCATTAAATTTCCATGGAAGATTTCGTATGGATCTTCTAATTTATAAGCTAAACATATTCGGTTGTGTTCTATTCTTGTGCAGTCTCTAACTTGTGTCTTCTGGAGCTGGAACTATCCTAACATGTCTTTGGGGCAAGCTAATAATCCCCTTTTCAGATGTGTCGATGACTACTGTTCCTTCTCCTCTCCAAAGGATGGCAGTGGGCCCTTTCCGGTCTTTACTGTTTGGTAATCTATAAAAGCAAGAATATTTTTTCTGCATGTAGTTTTTGTAATGCTAGCTTTTGATTAGAAGCAGTCCACTGTTGATAATAATACCTCTCCATTGGGGTGTATCCTCCTATCCTCCCCTTCTTTTTTTGTTAAGAGCTATTAGTACCAATTGTAATTGAGTCTCAATAGTCTGTACCTTGTCTGTAAATTTGTCCATTGTACTTTTCAATGTTTGATTGGCTCGCTCTATCATTCCCTGGGGTTGTGGGCAATATGGAGTACCAGTTGTATGGTTGATATTTAAATATTTACATAGTCCCTCAACAAAAACCAGAGAAACAGTCTGCCTTACTCACCTTTCCAATGTATCTGAGCCCATCCAAGTCATGGCACCAATGATGCTGCAGGAATTTCAAGTCCATTCTTTGTCTCACAGCAGTAAATAATCCCAACATGGATCATGAGGGTGGGGGAGCAAAAGCAAAAGTAGGTTTTCTTGAGAAAACAATACTCCTGCTAGCCAGGAGGGGGACTAAAGGAGGGGTCCAATAAGGCCTGGGTACAGGAAGTTTAATTAGGGAGTGATATTAATGGATTCATTTTCTAAACAGAATCGAATACGTGTCTGTGTCTTCTCTCTTGGGAAATGGTCATGACCCCTAACCATGAAAAAATGTTACCTTATTGACCATCTGAAAAATGGGACAGTATATTCCCTCTCTGCCTATAATTTCTCTTACTGCCTCCTCACCTTCCCTCCTCCCAGACAGGATTCCATGAATACCCCTTCATTGTTTCACTTCTCCTATAAGGGCCCCTCCTCTTGGACATTACCCAAGAGGCTACTGAGAGGCCACTTTCTACTCTGGACTCAAGGGCTTTCCTCTGGGGCTGGCCGGATACAACACATCCAGGTGAAGAATTTGATGATCCTCCTGCCAATCCCCGGGTGACCCTTGCTCTTTTTAGCCTGAGTGTCTGAGGTCCCTGCCTCCTCCTCCTCCTCCTCCTCCTCCTCCTCCTCCTCCTCCTCCTCCTCTTCCTCCTCCTCCTCCTCCTCTTCCTCCTCCTCCTCCTGCTGCTGTTTGCCTGGGATGCTCTGTTTCTCTGATGCTGCCTGGGAGCAGCTCCTGACTTCTAAATCATCCTCACTGCTGTTGGTGCTCAGTGTGGTGGAGAGGGAGGTCAGAGGATCCTGGCTAAGGACTGCACAGGCAGGGGGGGGTCCTTGTCAGCATGACCAGTTGGGAACTATCTGTCCTGCAGGACTCACTGTTACTCATACTGGGAGTCCCATGGCAAGGATTCTGCCCCGATTGATCTTCTGCAAGCATCAGTGGTTGGGAGCTGAGAGAAGCACACTCACGGGCTCTGCTGTTGCAGCCTGAGTGTCCCTGGAGGCAATGGAGAATGGGACAGCTTTGAACACTGGGGATGGCATGAGGCATGGGCTTCACTTTGTTGTGGTTCTTCTGAAGTCCTGGGGACAAGGCACTGGCTTGGAGCCTGAGTGGCAGGGAGCCTGCTTTATGGTCCAGCTGGAATCCCAGGTCCTCAAAAGACCTTAGAGCTTCAGGACCCTGAGGAGATACTAAAGGCTCCACTTCACTATGCCCACGTATTTCATGCATGCTATAGCCCTGCTGTTGGGATTTCACCCAGTGTGGCACAGAAGACAAGGGGTCATCCGTTCTTTAAGGCACAGTTGAGAGCATAGGCCCCCTGGGAATTCCTGTATTTCCTGTTCCTGGGGGAGAAACAGAAACTCTTCACTTGTTTCAGGTACTTCATGTCCTACACTGAGCCACTGGTAGCCCATGGTGTCTGCCACTGTGGGCCTCACCTCCGGGTCATGGGTCAGTAACCTTTCCAACAGATTACTAAGCTCTAGGTTTACATAGGTGAGAATTTGGTAGTGTCCGGACAAGATGTTTTCCTTGAGCTGCACAAAATCCTCCCTGTGAAAAGGCAGTGACCATGTCACCATAGTGTACAGGACCATGCCCAGACTCCAGACATCGGCCTTGTACCCACCGAACTCCTCCTCTAAGAATTCCTTGGGGGCACAATAGTCAAATGTCCCACACAAATCTTTCAGGTTTTCTCCATCAGCCAATTTGCCGCTGAGCCCAAAATCAGTGAACTTAATATTTAGAGTGGCAGCTAGAAGGAGATTTTTCTAACTTTAAATCTGTGCACGATACGCTGCTCATGGCAGCAATGCACAACTAATAAAGTTTGGTTAAACAGCCGATGTATCTCTTCATCCTGTAGGCAGCCTTGCTCTATCATGTACCACCTAAGGTCCCCCCTGATAGCATACTCCATGAAAGTGTAGGCTCTCTCTGTCATGTGCCTTAGCTGCAAAAGTTTTATAATGTGAGGGTGATGCAGACCCTTCATTATTTCTGCTTCTGCCTGCTGCTCACTACGGGGCAGCAGGTCCGATGGAGCTCCTCAGGGCCAGCCTAGGGAGCTCGGGGGCCAAGCGGGATGATGAGTGTGGGCAGCAAAGGAACCACACCAGAGCCAGGAGATCAGTCAATGCCAAGGGCGCACACAGCCGGGTTCTCGACTTTATTGGGAGGGGGAAAAGTTTTTATAGACACAAAAAGGGGGCTGTCCAAGGCACAGGGAACCGAGCCAACCAGCTGAAAGGTCAGGCAGGACACGAGCTGGGCACGCCCTCAAGGGCCTATCACAGCCGAGGACACATACTGTATGGAAGTCTCCTGTCAGGCTAGGTACCTCCCCCGGGGACAACTTGAGTTGTTGGAAACGCTGAGTCACTGGAATGCGGAAGTGCGTCAAACTCGAGCAAAGGCTTAGTGGCCTTGTTTCCTTTTCAGTTGGAGCCCCCCGCATCTCCCCCTTTGCTTTTACTTTGAGGGTAACCGTGCCTGTCTTATGTTGTCCCCACCAGGAGCTGGAAGTTGCCCGCCTGGCCATCCTGTCTTAGGTTGACCATTCCCAGGGGATCTTACCTGTCATTGGCTACCAGTACCCTATTTAGGAGATGAGGGGGTAAGCGGAGAGGTTTGGCTAGAAACCCGGGGGGTATCCTGTTGACTAACAAGGGCCTGGTACCTGACTTCCAGCTGGTTGACATGGATTGAAGGAAGCTGTTTTCTAACAAAGGAACCTAAGGCGTTAACCACACAGAGGCCTATGAGCAGAAGTGCAATTATGGCAGTGATTGGACCAAACAACGGCAGGAGGTATGGCAGCCACCCTCCCCACATCCCTCTCCAGCCATTATAAGAGTCCATTAGGCGTCACCGGCGACTTTCAAGGCTGTCTTGAAGTTGTTTAATTCGATCCTGGACGACTCCAGATTGGTTAACAAAAAAGCAGCACTCCTCCTTGAGGAAGACACAAAGGCCTCCCTCCTTTGCCGTTAGTACATCCAATCCTCTTCTGTTTTGAAGGACTACTGAGGCCAGGGAGGAGATCTGTTCCTGTAAGACTCTAAGCAATTGGGTTATTTCTCGCAGGTCCTCGACAACCTGAGAATGTATTCTGTTGTTGAGATAAAAGGCGGAGGAGATCCCAGCCACACTGGTACCCACCCCAGCGGAAACACCCAACCCCACAAGCAAGGGGATAAGGGCCAACGCCCGGGCTATCTGGGCTTTTCCAGTGAGGGGAATAGGAAGGGGCTCAGTAGCCAAGGCAATTTCAGCCTGTGGAGAACTAACAAGACAGGGGAGCAGGTTTGATCACCTCTCATGGTACGGGTTAATAGATGCTGGCATTGGAAGGAAGCATTTCCGGGTGCGCAGTAAGACCGATTAGGCAGTAGAGTTGTATTATCTATTTTTTATGGTTTTTTTTTTTTGACAGGCAGAGTGGACAGTGAGAGAGAGAGAGAGAGAGAAAAAGGTCTTCCTTTACCGTTGGTTCACCCTCCAATGGCTGCTGCGGCCAGCGCACCACGCTGATCCGAAGGCAGGAGCCAGGTGCTTTTCCTGGTCTCCCCTGCGGGTCCAGGGCCCAAGGACTTGAGCCATCCTCCACTGCACTCCCGGGCCACAGCAGAGAGCTAGACTGGAAGAGGAGCAACTGAGACTAGAAGCCGGTGTGCCAGCACCCCAGGCAGAGGATTAGCCTATTGAGCTGCGGTGCCAGCTGTATTATCTATTTTTGAGACGTTGGTTGACGCGCCCCCTGCCCAAGGGTCAGGGAATTTGTCAGGGGGGCACGGGAGAAGAGAGCTAGCATTTAACTCCATGCCAACGAGAGCATAATAGGGGGTCTCCTTTGGTGAGGTATGCATAGCCAACAGCCTTGCTGGACAGGTAACATGGAGGTGTTAAGCAGCTGGTAAGTAAGGTTAAGCGTCTCTAGTAAGGTCAAAAAGGTTATTGACTGATATGGGCTATTTCTGTTTTCCATGTTACTGATTAGCTGGGATGTATTTTTGCTTGTTGAAGCACTTCCTCAATGGGGGAGGAAGTAAGAGCAGGGATCCATACCTTTATTATTGTAATGAGGCCGTATGGGTCTCTTCCTTTCCCATCCACTCAAATTCCTGCATCTTCTCCTGAGAGCCATTTAGGATCATCGGAATTTCTTATACTTTACTGGGTTGCAAGTTCCTCTTTTACAGGAGCTCCCCGTTGGGTGGAGTTAGCTCTAAAGGACTCTTAAGCGACCCCTGTGTGTGAATGTGGGCAGCTCCAGTAGGGGTAATACCTTCCTGGCTATTCACACAATCTCCCTTTTGTAATGTTTTCTAGCATATGTATTTATGGTTAGTTGCATAAGTTTTTTCCCAATCTGCACAGGACCCCCACCTGGTGGTGGGTTGGCAAGCATCAAAGTAAAGCTCAACTTCCTTTGAGGTACATTTGGAAGTGTTGAGGACTACTGGAGGATTGATCCCGATAGCCAAGATCCGATATTCCCAGTGTCCCCTGCCGGATGACGTCTCACCAGGGGACAGTTCCAGTAGCAGGGTTGGGATGACCGCCCCTGCAACAGGTAGACATAGGTGTCTCATCATTCCTGTGAAAGAGAGAGACAAGGCCTCAAGAGGGCTGGGCTCTTGGGTTAAGGTCATTAAGGTCAGTGGGGGGAAGGTGTTTGAGGTCTCTGGCCTGGACCCAGATGGGCTTGTCTTCATTTTGGGGGAAGACACATCCAAAGCCTCTGCCTGCCATTAGGAGGGGATCAGGGCCCCCTCCAGGCCCCCATGAGTGGGTCTCTCCATTGGACCTTGGACCTTAACAGTGGAGTACTTAAGAGTAGTTGTCCAGTGTCTCTGGAAAGGAGGGAAGTTGTCAGTCTTTGAAAAATTTAAAATATTTAAGGTGCATAATGCTATCTTTAGCTGGTCATGAGGGGGTGTTGCTCCCCCTTTTTGTTTTAAAAGTTGGGCCTTTAATGTTTTGTTTTGTCTTTCAATGATTGCCTGGCCCATAGGGCTATAGGGGATACCAGTGACATGTTTAATTTCCCAACACTTTAGAAAGGTAGCAAATGAGGTGCTGGTAAAACAAGGTCCATTATCAGTTTCAATTTGTTTAGGAATGCCAAGAACCGCAAAGCATTGCAATAAATGATCGTTAGCATGTTTAGCCTTTTCGCCTGTGTAGGCTGTAGCCCAGCAGGCGTGAGAAAAGGTGTCCACAGTTACAAAAATATACTTAAGCTTTCAAAAAGAAGTGAAATGTGTGACGTCAGTTTGCCAGAGGTGGTTGGGCGCCAGTCCACGAGGGTTGGCCCCAGGCCCCTGTGAGGGAGGTAGCTGTACGAATGGTGAGCAAGTCTTACAAACGTTCAGACGATTTTTTTTAATTCTTTAGTTGGGACAAGGGGGTATCGATGTTGTAATCCCCTCCAGTTGATGTGAGTAAGGTCGTGAAAGGAGATAGCCTCATCTTGTGTAAGGTAGCACTGGGATGAGGACGCCAATGAATCCACAATGGCATTACCTTGAGACAAAATACCCGGGAGATGTTGATGTCCCTGGAGGTGTTGTAAAAATATAGGCTTAGTCCTTGACTTTAGAAAGTTTCTGGTTTGAATCATTAAAGGAGTGGTAGGGTTATCATCAAGTTTAATGTGTGAACAAGGGAGGTTGGGGAGTAGATTGGCCAGGTAAAGACTGTTAGTAAACAGGTTAAAGGGTCCCTGTATTGTTTTCAAGGCCAGGACAATGGCATAAAGTTCCTTGAATTGGGCCGACCCTTGAACACAATGAACTACAGTTTTTGGCACTTCTTGTCCCTGCATATGGGGCAGAAAGATGGCAATTGCTGCTCCTATTTTTCCCCTGTCAGTGAACACAGTGTGAAAGGATGGGTCAGCTTCAGCCAAAAATAATTTGGGTAGTATCCAGTCAAGTTTGGAGAAAGAGTTTACCCATTTATAGGGGCCATAGTGGCCATCAATCTTCCCCGCGAAGCCTTCTAGAGCAATTGCAATGCGGGTATTGTTTTGTTGTAACTACTCGAAATTAGTCAACCGAAACGGTACAACAAGGGTATGTGGCTGATGACCAAAGAGACGATTAGACAGGTCCCTACCCTTTATGATGCAGTCAGCAAGGTGGTCTAGGGCGGCATAGATCCGGGGGCCCCTCCCACGGACAGATGAACCCAGTGGATGGGCTCTCCCCCTTGTGCCAAAAGGCCCGTGATGAGGGATTTTCTGCTGACGATATAGAAGAATAGGGACATGGAAGGGTCATAACACCTCAGGCAGGAACAATCTATAGCCTGTTGGAGCTTAAGGAGAATGTGTTGGTGTGTTTTTTCTAAAGTAATAGTCTTATACAAGGTACCTCCCTTAAGGAGGTCAAACAGGGGAGTAAACTCCATGGTACTAATAGGGATCCAAGGTCTCATCCAATTAATTTCCTCGAGGAGTTTTTGTAGCTGAGATAAAGAATAGGTTTGTTGGATTTGAAGCTACGGTCAAGTGGGGGAGACCGTATCTAGTTCTAAGACAGCCCTAAGAACCTTAAAGGGGGGTACCTTTTGAACCTTTTCAGGGGCAATCTGGAACCCATGTTTAGTGAGCAGTTGTAAAAAGGAGTATCTGGGCACCTGGAAAGATCCAATCTGTATCTGGGGATGAAGAAGGACTGCTGCAGAGTTCTCGTCCCATCTGTAAGGTCTTTGATCTCCTTCAAACTCTCGGAGGTTCGCCCTCGGAGCAGTCAAGACCTTCTGTAATATGACCATGTAAATCTGTCCGTGGAAATTCTGTACGGCCCCGTGTTTGTTCCTCTCCTTTTCCCCTGGCGCTGTGGTGCCGCGCAGTCTCCCCCCTGCCCTGGGTCCGCTCCTGGGGCCGCAGTTCTGCCAGGTGCTTCGCCTTGGCCAACGCCTAGCAGCCAACTTAGAACTGGTGCGGACCAGAGGATTCCAACTGTTTAATTAAAACAAAGCATAGTGAGGGCTGGTGGCAGGTGTTGACACAATGTGATTTCTGCCCAGTGCTCTGAATGTCAAAGTAAAATTCAGTGAAGCGCGCAGAAGCCAGCAGGAGCCCTGGGGGCCGGCTGCGGCATCTGGTGAGCTCTTGCTGGCCCTCAAAAATCTGGGGAAGAGGGTGTAAATCTCCACCAGGCCATACCCATATCTACTGCAGGTCTCCAAGGTAAACAGCCTCTGGCATGTTGGAACAATGTAAATGTTAAAAAGGACAATTACAATTGGGTTAATTTCTGTAAAGGAAAGACTCCATGTCTACCGCCAGGCTCTGTTGGCTGGTCTCAAAGTGGCAGCACGCAAGATTGGCACAAAATTCGAATTTGGCCTTAGAGACTGGCGTGGACTGGGTAACTCTCCTCCCCCTTGCCTTATCTCAGAATTTGAACTTTACCTTAGAACCAGGTCTGGTCCAAAGTCTACTCTCCCTGTCTTACCAATGAAACAAATCGGGTATCCCACCCTTCTGATGGCTCTTCTCTTTTATCTCATGCAAGCCAGAAGATAATGCTTTGTAGCTTGCTGAACTTATTTTGCAATTTGTTTTAACAAATTTCTGGGTGGTCAGTACTCAGTGAAATAGTAATAGGTAATTAGCACTTGTTTTATATAAATACAATTTTAATTTTAATTAAATTCAGATAGAGATATATAATATCAACATCTTAAGTCATTTAGGTGTAACTTCTAATTTAAATTGGGTAAAGACAAATGAGGTAAGTGTCTAAATGTAAACTTTGGTGCTTTCAACATCTTATGTTCTATAGAAAAACTACTTGAATTTGCTAACATGTTTTCATAGATTGTCCATATAAAAATAGTTCAACATCACTTAAAAGTAATTAATGCTGAAATTTGATGTGTTACCTTGTTTAAAAATGTTGTCTTGATTTAAATATTTTAATAGGTTATTTCAAAATGTAAAGCAAGAAAATTGACAGATGAAAAACATCACAAGTATAAAAATAAAATGTTTCAAGTAAGTTAAAGAGGGTGTGTAAAAGTCACAAAAAGTTATAAGAAAAAAAATTTGGATAGTATTGATACAAATGTCTGAAAATTATGAAGTCTGGTAATCTAGTGTTACTAAACATAATAGTCATCTTGGTGAAAGGGCCCCAGAGGCCTAAAAGAGTTAAGTGTGCCTTGTAAAATCCTTCAGGTGCTTTCAAAAATGCTATGTAAAGTAAACAAGTGTCTCTTCTTGGTTAACAAGCTTGTAATTTTAAATATGACAACTTAAGGTCTTTTGTCATCCACAGTTTTGTATATCAGATTTATTGCTCCTAAAACTAAAGCATTGTTGGTTCTGTGTTTAACTGTCCTCCTATAAGTTGCAATGGACTTTTTCCAGCTACATCTATTGTATTCAGTACTTTGGGATGACTCTGTAAACTGATAAAGCCAATAATGTATTACAGGTACCAACTGGAAAAAAGTATAGTTAACTGAGGTTCCTAAGATCAGAAAGTAATTCAAATCAATTGGTGATTTATAAAAAAGGTTAAAGATTCTAACAACTATCACTGAAACTGCTTTATTGTTCTGATGTATATGACACTGTAGTTTGCTATGAAACTAAATGCATCTATCTAATCAACTCCTCTGTCAGAGGCCACCCGACAAACCACATGGAGATGCAGCACTCAGTCAATTCACCACCACGTTTATTGCCTCATCACGTTCCAGGCCAAGGTAAGGGGCGCGGCGACGAGGGACTGGAGGCCGTCTCCCTGGGGAAACTCTTCAACCTCCAGCCCCGAGCACACAGAAAGACAAGGATATATACCCCAGGCCCCATACAGATAACATTCATTGTGTGCAATCATGCATAGCACAGGAACAAAACAAGTTTACAAGGTAGCAAAGATCAGGGTACAAGCTCTGCTGATAGAGCAAAGAACATCATAAACCTTCATCAGAAGTCACATCCTGCCTGCAGGAATGTGGGACGAAGAGTCTTGTGGCTTCAGAACAATAGACACAGGAAACAGGATTAGATAAGGGACAGCCTCAGCCTGCTGCATCTCATGGCCAGGGCCACTAGCCCCAACATCTCCCCCTTCTTGTTTGTACAATAATGGCCTGGTGTTTATGGTAACCGGTGTCTACACTGTCCAGAGGGCCACGGGGGAGGATCCATCCCCCACAAGTCCCTCGTGTTAAACGCTGAACGGCGTGGACTCTTGCCTGTCTTAGGTGCCCTGCAGCGCTTACTCTGCTTACGCGTCATCAAGGATACAGGAAGCATGTCCTGTCCTCTGTCTTACATTGCTAGAGAAGCCTGCAAGTGCTTACCCATTGTTGACTACCGGTCCACCCTAAGAACAGCGTAGGAGCAAGCGGTCAATGAGGCAGTTAGGAAGAGAGAGATCGAGGCTTCCATGGCATACCACAGCCCCCTGTTTTAGAGAGTGTCCTTGAGGGTATGTACTGTCCTTTTGATAGCCTCTCTGCGCACATTGGAACGGTGGGAACGTTTGGTTGTTTTACTTCACATCAGTCTACAGGCAAGGCTAGGCAGGCAGGCAGGTCTATGACTTGTTTATTTAATTGAGAATGGCCTCTGTCATAGGTTGCCCTCAGTCATTTCTGTCCTTACCTGTCATCGGTAGCTCTGGCAGCTTGGCCTAGAGCCCTGTCTTAGGTTGGTACAGGATGCTGAACGTCTTACCCATCTCTGAGTACCATTCCAGCCCAACATTAGGTGAGAGATGAAACATACATTCAAATATTAATTATTTTTGATTACAAAGGAGGTTTGGTACAAAGTTTTAAATGATCAATGTCAGTCCATACAGACTAGCGAAGTCAGCATAAAATGCAGAACACACGGAAAATATCCCATACAAAGTAGGAAAAGCAGTAGTGGTCCAGTCAGTATTAATAACCAATGAATCCATTGAATGCTTCCAAATGTTAGAGGGTTAGTAATAAACATATGTTGCATTTTATTCTTAAGTTTATTAACGACAGACTCTATGTATGGCACATTGTTAGTAATGTTAAAACAACATTTCCCTGTTACAGATTTACAACTTATATGATCTTTTAACATTAAGTAATTGTTAGCTGTATGGTTTAAAAGTACTCCTGAGTGAACTTGATGCAATTCTTCGGCTATATTGGACAGTCCAGTAGCAGTAAGATGAATTGTTTTGGTCACTAAACATGCAAGCCTTTACAGTCCACGGTTATTTCCAAAGGCCAGTCTGGGAACACTTACTACTGATACAGCCATGGCCAGGGCAGTGTCCTGTCCTATTAGGATGGTGTTGCCATTACAGTCTTTAGGTGAAGCATGCCGCCGACGCGCTGTCTGCCACTGTAAATACAGATGTCAGCATTGGGGCCACACAGTCCAGGGAGCAACTGCGGAAGTTATCAGAGGCTAACGATGTGAAGGCATATTTGCTACATAAAACACCCATCCCTTAGGAGTCCATGTCCCATACCAGTACTGGATTAGGTGCATTCCATTGATTGGTGATAGGATCCCTTCATTTTACCGATTGCAAAACCTTAATAACTTGTGGAGGCTGTGCACTCCGTAACTTGCCATTTCAATTTTCACTCAATCCTGAGCAGAGAGACCATTCCTATGCCAAAGAGGCGAACTGAGGGTCTTTCCAGCCAGGAACATCACAGGTTACACATGCGACTTTAGTTTTCCTTTTAAAGAAAGGCATTGCTTTGTATACTTGCAGATCCTGTCGACTACACCAATTTGTGACAGCAAATTATTTTTTAGCTGTCTGCTGTGCACAGACTTAGTTACTTTTAGTTTAATCTGCAAGAAATACGCTGCAAGGCTTATAGTGCACACTAAAATTATTTAGAGGAAAGATGGTAAATGAGTATAGATTAACAGAATGTTGCAATAAACATGGCTCCATTGCTTTAATGATACTATAGCAAGACGGTCCACTGATTTTTGTTGGGAGGGCCTGAGGCTGGCCCCGCTTTCAGTTTTTTGAACTCTGTTTTATAATGAATTACCTTCTTTATCAGTTTTGGAGTGACATTTATTGGCCCAGTGCCTTCCCCTTTAGCACTGGGGGAAAATACCAGGAGGAGCCCTATTTTGATTTTTGACTTTTGGACAATTTTTGTACATGTCCCTGCTGCTCACATTTATAGTACCCTCATGTATTAGGCAGTCCTCCTTGATGATTTTTGTAATGACGTACCATGTAGAGCGGCAGGTCCTGAATGTCCTGTTTTTAAGTGAATTTATTTTGTTAATTTTTCATGAAAGGGACTGCCACAGAACACCTCAGCCACAGTAGCAAATTGATTCATGTTTACATTGTACTTACGTTTAGCAGAATGTATAGTGCTGTGGGCATCACTAGGTAATCTTTACAAAGCACCAGAAAAGAATCCATGCTGAGAATCAGACATTATCAGTAATCATTACAGGCATGTTTAACATTTAGCTTGTTCCCCTAGGATGAAGCAGCAGTAGCAGAGGCTTGTTCTGGCTCCCTCTCAAAGCCCCCAAGGACAAGGGTGGCTCATTGTCAAGATTTTAGGCAAGCAGTACGTCCCGTCCTGGATCTTGGCCAGAGAGCCAAGACACGAAGCGTGCCCACCTGTTTATCAGAAACATTCCTTTATCCTTCTCCTGGGGAACTGGCCAGGCTCTCAAGGAGCAGGAGAAGGTCATTCGGCAACAAAGTTACTTGTCCACCAGAGCTGAAGCTAGATACAAGCCTCTCCATCCCCAAAATTTGTCCTTACATTTGGCCCTAGGGTTGCATTGAGAGGTAGACATAATTAACACATCGTAAGAATACAATACAAATTTCTCATACAAGCATACATCCAGCAGTTAAACATAATAATACTCAATGTGTTTTAAGGATAAATTAAAACATATCTGAGGGAATTAGCCTATTATTATTTGTAATTATTACACTTTTTTTGTAACGTAAACTAAGCATAATCTGTTGAAGCATTCCTATCAATAATAGGGTAGAGTTAGCACATAATACAAAAAAGAATGGATAGTCCGGACACTTTCTCACTACAATTTCTCATTTTACATACGTGCTAATTGCTCCTTTCTTTCTCGCACAACCGGCATCCCGGCGCTTTTTAACAAGGCCTTCATTATCCTTTTCATATTCTGATGTGACTGTATATTCCCCATGGAATTGGAGAGGCTCCCTGGGCAAACCCTAGTCTTCCATGCCCTACACATGCTTATCTGCCTCCCTTTAAATCCCCTCGGCCTACTACTGCCGCAGACTTCCCTCTTTCAGAGGCTTACCTGTGGTTGAGATGAATCCGAGTCATGGCACCAGCTGTCGGAGGCCACCGACAACCCACACAGAGACGCAGCACTCAGTCAATTCACCACCACGTTTATTGCCTCATTGCGTTCCAGGCCAAGGTAGGGGGCGCAGCGATTAGGGACTGGAGGCCATCTCCCTGGGGAAACTCTTCAGCCTCCAGCCCCGAGCACACAGAAAGACAAGGATATATACCCCAGGCCCCATACAGATAACATTCATTGTGTGCAATCATGCATAGCACAGGAACAAAACAAGTTTACAAGGTAGCAAAGATCAGGGTACAAGCTCTGCTGATAGAGCAAAGAACATCATAAACCTTCATCAGAAGTCACATCCTGCCTGCAGGAATGTGGGACGAAGAGTCTTGTGGCTTCAGAACAATAGACACAGGAAACAGGATTAGATAAGGGACAGCCTCAGCCTGCTGCATCTCATGGCCAGGGCCACTAGCCCCGACACTCCTCTGTATCATTTATGTATGTATGTCTCTGCTGGTCTAAATGTTCCGTATACAAGAAAGTTATTTCAAGTGTTACATATTGCTGTAGAGCTTGATTATATTGTAATCTGTAACAGAATGTTTCCCGTAAAAGGCTAAAGGTGATCAAAAATTCGTGTAACCTAAATCTCTGTAAACTTGTTAAAAGAAAAAGAAACCTGAAAATATTTTATATACTTGTGCTTAAATTTGCTGGTTAAACAAGCTACACCATGTTAGGTATTTAAGAGATGTTTCTGAGTACATGTATTCTTAAAATTTGTGAAGGACATTGGACTTTCTGGTAGGTGTTTTCCTAAGTTGTTGTCTAATAAGTGAATCTGCTTGCTAAGTTTTCATTTGATATTACTCTTAAAATGTTTGTGTATGAAAGAACTGCCCTGCTTTTTTGACCCTATTGCCATATATGATTATTGCTTGTGAGATTACTTAATTACTTGGATTAAAGACTAGTGTAGAAAATTAAAGCCGCTGCCAAGCAACACCACACACAGTAACATATCTGTTTTGCCTCTGGTGGTGCAAGCTTTTTTAAGCATGGCTGGTAACTGGTAAGATTTTGTAGTGACAGTCTGGCAGTATCCTTGCATAGCTATTTGGGTAAGGACATAAGTCAGTTCTGTTAAAGGTCAACCATGTTCAGAAAGCAGAGTAACTCAGCCCAGCTAAATATTCATAAGAAACATGCCTATAACTCTGGACTTCTAGTCTAGACAACAAAAATTAGAAGTGGGACTGAGCACCCCCTTGACTTGCATTCTCTGGTCTACTTTAATAAGATCCAGGAGGGAAAGAAAACTGGACATCAGAAGCAATGTAAAGATAGGTGGCAGGCCTATTACAGGCAGCTCTGTACAGTGATCTGCCCTCAGGGAGACCCAATGGGCCAGGCTGATGAAGGAAACTAAAGATCTAAGTAAATTCACTGTGCTTAGGATTGGAAGGTTGAATATTATTAAGATACCACATCTTGTAAAATGGTTCTATAGGTTTAAGATACTCTAAATAAAAATTCCAGCAAGAGGTTTTTGAGAAAAAAACAAACCTGACAGTAATCAGGAAAACCTCATACAATTGACTATCATGTCCACAATGTTAACAATGAACTGGGTGAAATCACAATACTGCGTCTCAAGACTTACAATAAACCTACAACAACCAAGATGGTTTGGGATTCGTGAAAGAACAGAAGATACACAAATGAAAGTTTAATGAAAGACATAATGGCTGAAAAATATAAAATCTTGGGATAGGTATGATTGCCCAGGGATGTGAAGTATGAAAGTCCTCAAAGAATTTCCACCAAAGAGAACTTGACCAAACACATGATAGTTAAATGCCCAAAAATGAAAGACAAAGAGAATTGTGAAAGCAGTGAGTATATATATATACATATATATATATATATATATGCACACACACACACAAGGTAAATTGTGTTAGATTAATGGTGGATTTTTCTAGAGAAATCTTGCAGGCTAAGAGTAGGATGATATTCCCAAAGTGCTGAAAGAAATAATCTAATACCAGTCAATGTTGTTCTTCGTAAGTGAAGAAGCGGTAACTACTACCTAGCTCAACAAAAGCTGAGAGAGTTCATCACCATTAGATCTTCCTTACAAGAAAAGACAAAATGAGTGATTTTAGCTAAAATGAAAGGATGCTAGTAGCGCTTCAGTCCCCGACTGCCAGTTGCATTCGCAAGCCCAGTTGACAGTTTGTATAGGCGACAGCGGCATAGGCCGTCCTTGATGATGGCCTGCCACCTACAGCTCAGCTTTCACGTTAAATCTCTATCCCAGGAGGCCCAGCATCTCCTGGGCTCCAGAGGGACACCCTGCCCATCGGACCCAGATTGTCGATGTTATTGTTGGAAAAGACAAAAAAGGCAGAAAGATCCCAGAATATCTGATCCATTTTAATGGTTGGAGTAGGAGCTGGGATAGATGGGCAGTGGAAGATCATGCACTACATGATACTGATGAAAATCGCAGATTACAGCGGAAATTGGCAAGAAAATCTGTAGCTCGCCTGAGAAGCACAGGAAGAAAGAAGAAGCGCTACACATTGCCTGGTATTGACTCTGTCTTAAAAAGTCTCCCTGTTGAGTGGGAAAGGGGAGGGTTGCGGGTGGGAGGGAAGTTATGGGAGGGGGGAAGCCATTGTAACCCATAAGCTATACTTTGGAAATTTATATTCATTAAATAAAAGTTTAATAAAAAAAAAAGTCTCCCTGTTGAAGAAAAAGATGAAAATGATGAAAACTCAATAAGCGGTTCTTCTGGTGACAGTGGGGAAGAAAAGGGTGAATAAATAAGTGAAGAAAGTGGAAAATGGTATTGAAGAGAAGGCTGAGAAAGAACTGGAGCTGCAAACAGAGAGAAATGGAAGAAAGAACAATAACTCTAGAAATCCCTGACGTTCTGAAGAAGCAGCTGGAGGATGACTGTTACTGTATTAACAGGAGGAAAGGGTTGGTGAAACTTCCATGCCAGACCAACATCATAACTATTTTGGAATCCTATGTGAAGCATTTTGCTACCAATGCAGCCTTTTCTGCCAACGAGAAGCCTCGTCACCATCACGCTATGGTGCACGCCAGCATGAATGTGCACTATATCCCAGCAGAAAAGAATGTTGACCTGTGTAAGGAGATGGTGGATGGCTTAAGGATAACCTTTGATTATATTCTCCCGTTGGTTTTGCTTTGTCCATATGGACAAGTTCAGTATAAAAAGGTGACTTCGTCTAAATTTTTTCTTCCAATGAAGGAAAGTGCCACAAATAGGAGCCAGGAGGAGCTGTCTCCTAGCCCACCTCTGTTGAATCCATTCACACCACAGTCCACAGAGAGCCAGTTGTGGGTGAACCGGCCACCCCTAAAAGGCACAAAGTCAAGCCGGAAGCCTTACAGTCTCTGAGATGATCCATGCATCACAGCACCTACTGTGACAGGCTGTCTGAGAGCAGTGCCTGACCCAAGAGCCGACATCTGGACACGTCCGCCAGCATGCCCAAGCTGTTCCTGCACCTGGAAAAGAAGACACCTGTGCACAGCAGATCACCCTCACCTATTCCTCTGACTCCTAGCAAGGAAGGGAGTGGTGTGCTTGCTGGCTTTGAAGGGAGAAGAACTAATGAAATAAACGAGGCTCTTTCCTGGAAGCTTGTTCCTGACAACTACCCACCAGGTGACAAGCCACTTCCACCCTCTTACATTTATGGACACAACATTTGCTGCGCTTGTTTGCAAAACTCCCAGAAATCCTTGGAAAGATGTCCTTTTCTGATAAGAATCTGAAGGCTTTACTGAAGCACTTTGATCTCTTTCTGAGATTTGTGGCAGAATACCATGATGACTTCTTCCCACAGTCAGCTTACATTGCTGCCTGTGAGGCACACTACAGCACTAAGAACCCCAGGGCAATTTATTATTGTGTTGCTGGTAACAATAAGCTTCTTCGCTTAGAGTGCAAATGCCATGACTACTCAGGGAGCTCTGGCAGAGGCAGGCCTTGTTATTTGAGTTACCCTAGTTGTTTCTGTTAAGATTTACTTCTTGTGTGCCTGAACATGCTTAGACACTGCAAAGACCATCTGTGAGGGCAAGAAATGAGCAGCCGTGTTAACTGCAAAACGTTCATGAAAGTATACTTGCATTAGGCTGTTTTGGTAGGCATTGCAATTAGTTGTTAGCAAAGAACAACTTTTTAGTTACTTTTTAGCATTAAAAACATTTTTGACAACTATTTTCATTCTTGTGATGAGGCTGAATAATTCTAACAAATATTAGTTTGTACCCGGGGTCAAAATGTAATCTCAAAGTATTTCAGAGGGAATTGCAATTGATGGCAAATGTGCAGTTATACCTTTGCTTTGTCTTGATTGCATCTCTGGGAGACATTACTTTTGGTGACCTAAAAATTTTTTTTTTTGACACAGAGTGGATAGTGAGAGAGAGAGAGACAGAGAGAAAGGTCTTCCTTTTTGCCATTGGTTCACCTTCCAATGGCCGCTGCGGCCGGCACATTGGGCTGATCCGAAGCCAGGAGCCAGGTGCTTCTCCTGGTCTCCCATGCGGGTGCAGGGCCCAAGCACTTGGGCCATCCTCCACTGCCTTCCCGGGCCATAGCAGAGAGGTGGCCTAGAAGAGGGGCAATGGGGATAGAATCCGGCACCCCAACTGGGACTAGAACCCGGTGTGCCGGCGCCGCGAGGCAGAGGATTAGCCTGTTAAGCCAGGCACTGGCATGGTGACCTAAATTAAGCATTCCCATCTAGTTTGAGGTTTTGCAGCCGTACTTTGCTGTGTAATATTATAGTTCCCTTTCTATAAAACGTTATTATTGGTAATTAAATAAAGCATTACATTATTTGACAAAAAAGGAAAGGATTCTAATAACATGAAAGCATATGAAAATATAAGTAAAAATCAATCTTAGTATAAAGACTAGAAGCCCAAAGTGTTAAAAATAACCCTAGCAACAATAAATTGTTACTGGATACCCAAAATGGTATGAGCCCAAGGACAATGTTGAGTGCCATAATCTTGAATGCTGAAACATCAAGAGATCAGATTCCTAATTTGGGGATGGTGCTGTTGCATAGTGAGTAAAGCCACAGCTTGCAACACCAACATCAAATAAAGGAGTTGGTTTGAGTCCCAGCTGTTCCACTTCTGATCTAGCTCCCTGCTAATGTGCCTGGGAAAGCAGTGGAACATAGCCCAAGTGTTTGGGCCCCTGTACCCATGTGGGAGACTCAGAAGAAGCTCCTGGCTTTGACATGATTCAGCTTTGACCATTATTGCCATTTGGGGAGAGAACCTCTCTCTCTCTTGCTCTCTGCCTCTCTGTAACTCTGCATTTTTGGGTAAATAAATACATTTTAAAAATTTTCTAATATTTATAATTTCAAATCATTAAAATGCCAAAATATGATTGTGTAATAAAGCTTAAATATTTATTATATTTATTGATTTTTGCAAAGATAATTTATTTGAGAAACATAAAAATGACAGATCATTTCACTGACCACTTTATACAATAAAAATCATAAAGTGTATTTGTGCAAGAATAAAAACAAATATAAATAACTATGATGGGCAAACCATTTCATAAAGAAATAGGATTACATAGTTGATGGAATTATAAATTATTATAATTATTATCAAAAATAGTAGATTTCCCCAAATAAAACTGCCATGGGACCCTACAATTCCATTTCTGGCACATATTCAAAAGAAATGATATCAGTACTTTTTTTTTGACACGCAGAGTGGACAGTGAGAGAGAGACAGAGAGAAAGGTCTTCCTTTGCCGTTGGTTCACCCTCCAATGGCCGCTGCAGCTGGCGCGCTGTGGCCGGCACACCACGCTGATCCGAAGGCAGGAGCCAGGTGTTTCTCCTGGTCTCCCATGGGGTGCAGGGCCCAAGCAATTGGGCCATCCTCCACTGCACTCCCTGGCCAGAGCAGAGAGCTGGCCTGGAAGAGGGGCAACTGGGACAGAATCTGACACCCTGACCGGGACTAGAACCCGGTGTGCCGGCGCCGCTAGGCGGAGGATTAGCTTATTGAGCCACGGCGCCAGCATCAGTACCTTAAATATATATCAACACTCTCATGTTTCATAGCAGCTTTAGTCACAATAATTTAGATATGTAAACAATCTAAATGGTCATCAATAGATGAGTTGGTAAAGAAAATGAGATAGACACACATGTGTGTGTGTTTAAGGGAGTATCATTCATCATTCAATAGGAAGAATATGCTGCTATTTGCAGCAATATGGATGGACTCAAAGCAAATTGCAATAGGCAATGTTAGCCAAACATAGAAATACTTTATGATATCACATATTTATGGAATATAAAAAATTTTGTGCTTACAGAATCAGAAAAAACATGGTTAATAATATTGGAGAGTGGGAAAAATGAGATTTCCATCAAAAGGCACAAACTTTCAGTGATAAGAGCAATGAGAGGCCAGCGCCACAGCTCAATAGGCTAATCCTCCACCTGTGGTGCTGGCACCCTGGGTTCTAGTCCCAGTGGGGGCACCAGTTCTGTCCCAGTTGCTCCTCTTCCAGTCCAGCTCTCTGCTGTGGCCAGGGAGTGCAGTGGAGGATAGCCCAAGTCCTTGGGCCCTGCACCCGCATGGGAGACCAGGAGAAGCACCTGGCTCCTGGCTTCGGATCAGCACGATGTGCTAGCCGCAGCGGCCATTGGAGGGTGAACCAGCGGCAAAAGGAAGACCTTTCTCTCTGTCTCTCTCTCTCACTGTCCACTCTGCATGTCAAAATAAATAAATAAATAGAAAGCAATGAGACTGGGGAATCTAATGCATAATATGGTAGCTATAGTTAATATTAATGTAATTTATACTTGAAATTTGTTAAGAGAGTTTGTAACTATTATCACAGAAACAAAGAGGAGTGACCATGTGAAGTGATGAACATGTTAATTACTTTGACTCTGGTAATGATTTTGCTATGCAAACATAAAATCAAATCATCACATCCTACATTTTACATATATACAATGTTTACTTGTCAATCATGTATCAGTAAATCTTGGAAAATTAATATTCTAATGTGACTTTGAGGGGCTAGTCATACTTTTATTTAATTTTTAAATATTTGTTTTTTCCCTCTGTGTTGTGCATATTTTTTCAGCTGGAGAAAATATGTGAGGTGGATATGGATGTGAGCTATTATGCATGCACTTATAGAAACACAAGCTAGACCTCTCAGTGTTATGTAGGTGAATCATTACATGAAAGGTTCATGAACAAATATTTCAGCAAAATTTAAAATAGTAATAATTCATTGAAGAAAATTGATGTGTGTGCATATGAGTGTATTTGAAATGTTTGTGGATAATGGAGTTCAAAAATAAAGTTTATTTAGATAGACTACTATGATCTGATAGCATTGCCACTTATTCTCATACAAGTTTTTCTATGTTAAATTTTTTTTAAAAAATCAATTCTATTTTGAAACTAAAGTGGGCATATTGTACTGCTTATTGTAATCTCCCAGGATACATTATTTATCCAGTGTTTTTATTTTATTTTTGTTTTGGTATAAATTGGTGAAGTGAATCTTTATATATAGTTCCTGTCATATGAATGTGCATTCTCATAGTTAAATATAGTTTATTCTTACATAGCTCTTTGGAAGTACTAAATCCTTTCTCATTTCACAAAGGGATTAAAGATAGATAAAAGGTTATTTTTTTTCTGAATCAGCATTCCTGAAATGATACTTCAATTTGCAAGGATCAAATGTCAATGAAGTCCCTCTTACTCTTTAATAACCTCAACTTGAAGAAAACAGTTCTGTAGAAATTCACTCAGATCTGCATATCTTGACTTTATTTTCTGCACCTTTATGTGGGAAAAAAAATCAAAGGACCTGAAGACACTCAGCATCTATATGTTCTCACTTGCTTCCCACTTCTATTAACTACTGTCCTGATCACCTCAAGGAAATGGTTCTTAGGAACTTCACCCATGACTTCCAGATTGTGTAATGGCAGGCACCCTTCTGTTAACACTAGCCATTAGTACAAAAGCATGTGGCAACCTGCGCTGTGTTGTACACCATAACACACTTTCTCTTTATTCCCATCACTATTCCTCAATTGCTCTGAATAGATTTCTCTGTCCATCCCAACTCCTTAGGTGAACAGATACTATCCTTGGTTTTACATATTATTTGCAGGCTAATTTTTCTCAATACCAAGATTCCTCTTTCAACTACAGCCTTATAAAACCAATGTTGATGTACCCTTTCCATTTGTAAAATATCAAAATTACTGTATCTTGAACCAAATTATTAGTGAAAACCCAAATTTAAGCCTCCACTAATTTCTTCAGTGTAACCATACATTAGTGACCACACCTGCCTGACCTGGCTGCTCCCCACCTCCACATCTGTATCCCTCTACAACTCTTTAACCTTAGTCAGTGCAAGGCTTTTCTAATTGTTCCATGAATACTTCATCTGCATCTCATTTTTAAGGAAAATTTTCTTTCCATTAATGACACCTTCACATCTCCAGGTATCCACATAAGTGGCAGAGAGGCTTTCTTTAAACATGCCTTTTCCATCCACCTCTCCATAAGTTTCCATTTATCTTCATCAAATTTTTGTCTAGTACATATGATTATTAAAATGGAAAGTCAGAAGTGTCTGAGATTTTTACCTTGTTTTCAAGATGACTAAGGACTTTTAGGGTGTTACACACACACACACACATACACGCACACAAAACAGATTGAGATATTTGAATCAAAAATAGGCCACATGGAGCTAGTATTGTGGTGCAGTGGGTTAAGTTATCACCTGTAGTGCCAACATCTCATAGGGACACCAGTTCAAATCCTGGCTGCTCCACTTCCAATGGAACTCCCTGCTAATAATGCACCTGGGAAATCAGTAGATGACACAAGTAATTTTCCCCTGCTACCCTCCTGAAAGGCCATGATGGAGTTCCAGGCTCCTGGTTTTGGCCTGGCTCAGCCCAAGGCTTTGCAGATTTGTGGAGTGAACTATTGAATGGAAGACTTCTCTGTCTCTATCTCTTTCCTCTGTTCCCTTTCTGTCTGTAAATTTGCCTTTGAGATAAATAATCTTTATCCCTGAAAACCACTGAAGCTAGTTGAAAGGAAGAAGGATATAGGAAGAAAACAGATGGAGTATTAATGGGTTGAAATCTATCATCTGTATATGTAAGTCTGAATTCCTGATTCTGATTCTTATAGACTGTATCATATAGGGCAAGATACCAAAGCCCTCTTACCTTGTGTTCATTGTTGAGCAAAATAGAAAGATTTTGAAACTGAAATAATACTGGAAACTAGGAAGACTTTTGTAACCATTAATTCATCAATAGATAAAATGTGCTTACCATAACACCTAGAAATATCCATGTTCTAAAATGATAGGGGTAAATTAAAGAGCAGAAATGCAAAATTAATGCTGTGTTGAAAAAAGTCTCTTACAAGCTAAAGATACAGAAATACTGATGATATATATGTGTATACACAATATATATGCACATATGTAGTTAAATACATAAGTATGTGTTTATATATTATAGAAGAGAAGTAGATAATTAATAGCAGTAGGATTATGTAAATGTTAATATTCTGATTTTATGGTTTATTAAAGTTATTAATAGGAAGTCACAGTGAATAATTTTGTGGTAAATGGTATAATTTCAGTAACATTTTCTGAGTGTAAAGTGTAGATTTTATAGAAAATGAGAGAATGACATATCAAATATCACTTCATAAATGATTTGATTGATTAGTATGCAAACATTTATTGACTCAATTAAATTATATGGCAAATATTTTCTAAAAATGATGAGGCTCTCACAGAAGCTGAGCCCAATGTGGGGACCTACAGGAGTATCACACTGCTGCATGGCCTTAGAGAAAGATCCTAGCTTACATTTTGCCCTCTTCACATCAGGCTCTTGCTGCACACAACTTTGTTGAGAGCCTTTCATCTGGCTTCCTTCCAAGAGCCCAGCTGACCCAGCCCTGTAAACCAGTTAGCCCCGCTCCCTCTCCCATTGCTCTGGAAAGAACCTAGGATGCACACATCCTGAGTGGCTTGGCTTGTAGAGGCCTTCAGAAAGCAGGTGACTTTGCCCATTTGCCTGTCTCCCTAAAAGCAGCCAGGTGACACTGCTCATGTACTTTTGTACCCAAGAAGCAAATGAGCCACCAGCTTCAGTGGCCCTGCCTGTAAATATCAAAGGCAGAATATTGGCAGCCCAGCCTTATTTCTCATGACTGTGGGAAGTAGCCAAGCAGCCTTTCCTGAGTGGCTTAGCTGACCATGGGCTGCAGGACAGAGCACACAGGCTACAGGATATAGGTCACAGGACACAGGCTACAGGGCACAGGACCCAGGCTAAGAGACACAGGACAGAGGACACAGGCTACAGGACATAGGCCATTGGCTAAAGGACACAGGCTACAGGACACGGGCTAGAGGACACAGGCTACACAACACAGGACGCAGGCCACAGGACAAAAGACACAGGACAAAGGCTACAGGACACAGTCTAAAAGAAATAGGCCAGTTGACACAGGACACATGTTAAAGGACACGGGCTATAGGACACAAGGCACAGGCTACGCGACACCAGCTATAGGACACAGGCAACAGGACACAAGCTGCAGGACACAGGACACAGGCTACACAGAGAGGCTAAAGGAAGAGGATACAGGCTACAGGACACAGTACAGAGGCCACAAGACACACCACACCAGTCACAGGACAAAGGCCACAGGCTACAGGACATAGGACACAGGATACAAGAAACCAGCTTCAAGAAACAGGACACAGGATACAGGAAACAGGATATGAGATACAGGACAGAGGCCACAGGACTCAGGACACAGGCTAAAGGACACAAACACTGACAGCAGGAGAGTCCACAGAACATAGATCACAGGACAAGGACTGCCAGACATAACACACAGGCTATCGGACACAGGATATAGGACACAGGAGAAAGGACACAGAACACTGGCAATAGGATAGAGGCCACAGGCCACAGGATACAGGGCATAGGCTACAGGATACAAAAAAAGACAGCAGCTACAGGACAAAGAGGACACAGACTACAGGGCACAGGCCCAGGACACAGGCTACAGGACGCAGGGAGAGGCTAGAGGACATAGGTTACATGACACAGGACAGAGGTCACAGGACAAAAGCTAAAAGCCAAAAAGCCAAAGGACACAGGCAAAAGGAAACAGGCCAGTGGACCTAGGGCACAGATTACAGGACACAGGGACAGCCTACAGGATGCAGGACACAGGCAACAGGAAACAGACTATAGGACATAGGCTACATGAATAGGCAAAAAGGACACAGGCTACAGGACAGAGGACACAGGCTATAGGACATAGGCCACAGGATACAGGAAACAGGACAAATGCCACAGGACTAGGCTACAAGA
Organism: Lepus europaeus; assembly: GCF_033115175.1. Classification (NCBI taxonomy): domain Eukaryota; kingdom Metazoa; phylum Chordata; class Mammalia; order Lagomorpha; family Leporidae; genus Lepus; species Lepus europaeus. The sequence goes on from NC_084847.1 coordinate 24,061,558, forward strand.
CACAGGACACAGACACTGGCTACAGGACACAGGACCTTTGCTAAATGATATAATCCACAGGCTACAAGAAACCATCTCTAGGACACAGGCTACAGGAAATGCGAAACCAGCTACAGCCAAAGGCCCCAGGACACAGGCTACAGAACACAGGACACAAGTTACAGGACACAGGCTAAATGAAATAGGACACAGACTACAGGACACAAGCAACACGACCGAGAGTAGAGGCCACATGCCACAAGCCACAGGCTACAGAACACAACAGAGCTACAGAAAACAGGACACCAGCTACAGGACAAAGGCCACAGGACCCAGGCTACAGGACACAGGACACAGGCTACAGGCTATACAACACAGGACACAGGCTACACAACACAGGCTACAGGACAGAGGTTACACAACACAGGCTGAAGGACACAGGATACAGGAAACCGGCTACAGGACACAGGCTATAGGACCTAGGCTAGAGGACACAGTACAAAAACTATAAGACAAAGGCTACACAACACAGGACAGAGGCCACAGGTCCTAGGCTACAGGACATAGGCTACACAACACAGGCCACAAAACACAGGACACAGGCAAAAGGAAACAGGTCAGTGGATACAGGACACAGATTACAGGACACAGGCTAAAGGACATGGAAACAGGCTACAGGACACAAGACAGAGGCCACAGGACACACCACACTGGCCAAAGGACAAGGGCCACAGGCTGCAGGACATAGGACACAGGCTACAGAACACAGGACACAGGCCTCAGGACATGGGCTACAAAACACAGTCTACACAACATAGGACACAGGCCACAGGACAAAGGCTACAGGAGACAGGCTAAAAGAAACAGTTCAGTGGACACGGGACACAGATTACAGGACACAGGACACAGGTTAAAGGACACAGGCCCAGGACACAGGCTACAGAAAATAGGAACAGGCTAGGGGACACAAGCTACAAGACAGAGGCCACAGGCCAGAGGACACTGGCCACAGGTTACAGGACACATGCTACATGACATAGGACAATAACTACAGGATACAGGCTACACAACATAGGCCAAAAGACACAGGACAAAGGCTACAGGACACAGGCAAAAGGAAACAGCCAGTGGACACAGGACACATACTACAGGACACAGGTTAAAGGATACAGGCTACAAGACACAGGACACAGGCTACAGGTCACAGGACAAAAGCTACATGAATAGGCAAAAGGATGAGGATGCAGGATATAGAACACAGGCTACAGGACACATAGGACAATGACTACAGGACACAGGTTACAGGACAGAGGCTAAGGGACACAGGATGTAGGACACAGGACACAGGTTACATGACTTAGGACAATGACTACAGGGCACAGGCTATAGGACACAGGACAGAGTCCATAGAACACACCACACTGGCCAAAGGACAAAGGCCACAGGCTATAGGACACAGGGTACAGGACACAGGCTACAAAACACAGGATACACAACATAGGATACAGGCTAAAAGAGACAGGCCATTGGACACAGGACACAGGCATCAGGACACAGGCTACACGAACAGGCTAAATACAAGGATACAGGATATAGGACACAGGCTACAGGACACAGGACACACCACACTGGCCACAGGACAAAGGCCACAGGCTACAAGACATTGGCCACAAGCTACAGGACAAAGGACACAGATTAAGGGATACAGGACACAGGCTAAAAGAAACAGGCCATTGGATGCAGGACACAGATTGCACAAACCAGGAAACAGTTTAAAGGACACAGGCCCAGGACATAGGACACAGCCTACAGGACACAGGGACAAGCTACAGGACACAGGCTACACAACATAGGACACAGGACACAGGGCATAGGCTAAAAGAAACAGGCCAGTGGACACAACACAGGTTAAAGGACACAGGACACAGGCAACAGGACAGAGGCTACAGGACAAATTTTTCAGGACACAGGACACAGACTACATGATATAGTCTACAGGCTACAAGAAACTGGCTTCAGGAATCAGGACAAAGACTATAGGAAACAGGACACAAGCTACAGGACAGAGGCCCTAGACACGGGACACAGGCTACAGGACAAAGGCTAAAGGACACAGGCTAAAAGAAACAGGCCAGAGGACACAGGACACAGATTAGAGGACGCAAGTTAAAGGACACAGGCTACAGGACACAGGCAACAGGACACACCACACCGGGCATAAGACAAACACCACAGACTACAGAACATAGGACATGGGCTACAAGAAAGTGGCTTCAGGACACAGGACACAGGATACAGGAAACAGGACATGAGATACAGGAAGAAGGCCACAGGACACTGGCTATAGGACAGGGGCCACAGACTACAGGACACAAACTACAGGACACAGGATACAGGACACAGGCTACACAACATAGGACAGAGTCCACAGGACACAGGACACAGTTTAAAGGACACAAGCTACAGGACACAGGCAAATGCTAAATGACATAGTCCATAGGCTATGAGAAACTGGCTTCAGGACACAGGCTACAGGACACAGGACACAGTTTAAAGGACACAAGCTATAGGACACAGGACACATGCTAAATGACATAGTCATTTAATGCTAATGGCTATTAAATTTTACCAAACCCTTTGTTGAATGTATTCTGTTGCTTTTATGGTATTTTCTATTAATCACCTTAGTTGGTGAACAATGGGGAACTCTTAAAACTTCTGGTGAATATTCCTTTTGATAGTATATCTCTTGAATATATATAGTATATCTTTTTCATAAATGTGTTCTTGAATATATTCTTTGAATGTACATATGAATTCCTGCGAAACTTTTTTTTAATATTCACTGTGGAGTTCTCACAACTTTTGAATTGGGTATATTATCAATATTTGATGTTTGTCAATACAATTGTATATGATATGGCCTACTATGCAAGCATGAGATAAAGAAGAGTTATAATATTAGAAAAGTGGACTTTAATACATTAAACATTTTTATTTTTTTATTTTTTGACTGAGTGGACAGTGAGAGAGACAGACAGAAAGGTCTTCCTTTTCCATTGATTCACCCCTCAATGGCCACCGTGGCCAGCGCGCTGTGACCAGTGCACTGCGCTGATCCGAAGCCAGGAACCAGGTGCTTCCTCCTGGTCTCCCATGCGGGTGCAGGGCCCAAGGGCCTGGGCCATCCTCCACTGCACCCCTGGGCACAGCAGAGAGCTGAACTGGAAGAGGGGCAACTGGGACAGAAGCCGGTGTCCTGACCAGGACTAGAACCCAGCGTGCTGGCACCGCAGGCGGAAGATAAGTCTATTGAGCCGCAGCGCCAGCCCATTAACCATTTTTAAAAGGAAGAACAGGGGCCAACATCATGGCATAGCAGCTAAAGCCACTGCCTGAAATGCTGGCATCCCACGTGAGTGCCAGTTACTATCCTGGCTGCTCCATTTCCACTGCAATTCCCTGCCAATGGCCTGAGAAAAGAATAGAGGGCATCCCAAGTGTTTGTGCCCCTGTCACCCACCTGACAGACCCAAATGAATCTCTTGTTCCCGGTACTGGTTTCGCCATCTGGGGAGTGATCTAGTGGGTGAATAATCTCCCTCTCTGTCTACCCCCTCACTGTTTCTCTCTTCCTGTAACTCTGCCTTTAAAATAAATAAATAAATCTTTAACAAAAAAAGGAAGAACATTTGATGAGTGAACAAGGGTAAATACAGATGATAACAAAACGAGCATGTGCAAACCTAACTAATGAATTAACGATAAATCAATAAATCCAAAATCCTATTAGAGAGTGTCTTGTATGTCTTTCGACCCCTGCTAAAATAAGGATACATCTCTGTTACACAGATACAGGAGATCTGAACAATAACACTGAAAAATCTTACCTAATTTGCAAATGAAGAATAACTGTACATCTTAGTGAGTAAACTTACATTATTTTCCAGGGCATAGAGATTACCTGACAAAATGATAATAAAATAAAGTTATTTTTAAAATTCTTAAAAATGCTAGTATTTCAGAGTCTAATCTCTCACAGCAAATAAATTATTTGGAAAAATATTAAAAAATTGATAACTAGTAAAAAAAGATGGTTGTATGGACAAAACTTTCATTAATCCATCATCAAAAAAGGTATCCAAATAGACATTACAAAGTGTTTAATCTGAATGACAATAAAAATTCTGGACTCATGGATATATATTTTGATGCTCATGAAAATGGCTTTAAAATATTTACTAAAAACTGTAAGTTAGGTTTGTATTACAATCTGTTGATTCCGATAGCATTATCATGTACAGACCTCCACTACTGGAATAGAATAGCCATGAACAAATATCTCACATGGCTTTCTACTGCACTCCACTAATCAATTGGTATTGTCATACCTTATTAGTCTTTCTAATCCTATCACCAAGAAGAGTACCATAGAAGGTAGAAACTTGATAAGTATCAGTGGCTGTGGCTAGAAAGAAACCAGAGACAAAAGAATACAAGCAACATATGTAGTCATGAAAAGTAGGTGCAGAAGACTTGAGAGGCTAGGCACTTAGATGTTTTAAATTCTGCATAATATTTCCATAGCTTTTCCCAGGAATTCAAATATACTTATTCATAATGTAATTCAAGTAGGTAATTGGGTTTATCCTCCAGAAATGTAATATTGCTGAATTGCTCTGTGCTCTGTTCCAGGCTTCTAACACTTCACAGTAAGTACTAGTTCTTTTTTTTTTTCTTTCTCTGTTTAAAGATTGGTTTGAAAGGCAGAGCTATCCCTAAGGCGGTGCGGGAGAGATCTTCAATGTATGAGTTCTCTCCCCAGGTGGCTACAATGGCCAGAGCTGGGCCAGGACAAAGCAGAAGCCAGGGACTTTACCAGTACTCCAGTGTGAGTTCAGGGGCCCAAGCCCTTGGGCCGCTTCCTCTGTTTTCCCTGGCATGTTAGCAGACAGCTGGATCACAAGTGGAACAAAAGGGAAGGGGGGGTGCGCAGAGCAGATGAAGCCACCGCCTCCAGTACGAGCATCCCATATGGGTGTCGGTTCACGTCCCAGCTGCTCCGCTTCCGTTCCAGCTCTCTGCTAGGGCCTGACAAAGCAGTAGAAGGTGGCCCAAGTCCTTTTGGGCCCCTGCACCTGTGTGGGAGTCCTGGAGGAAGCTCCTGGCTCCTGGTTTCAAATCAGCTTAGCTCTGGCTCTTGCGTCCATTTAGGGAGTGGACCTGCAGATGGAAGACTTTTCTCTATCTCTCTTTCCCTCTGCCTCTCTGTAATTCTACTTTTTAAATGAATAAGTAAGTCTTTAAAAAAAGTGTAACAGGCAGGAATCCAGTTGGCATCTATATGGAATGACATTGTTCCAGGCAGTGTCACAACCTGCCATGCCACAAGGCAGGTCCCTGTAAGTACTTTTCTGCCCACTGCTTCTTTTTAGCTGAACAAAAACAGGATGTGTGAATTTAATCACTAATATATATTTAATAATTTTCATTATACTTTATGTTTCTGTAGTTATTATAAATTATAACATTTAGTAATTATGGAAGCATTGAAGTTTTTTGTTTCTCTTTGTGTGAATTTTGGCATATTCTACTTTTCAAGGAATTCACACAGTTCATTTATCTTATGAAATTTTTGGTCCTAGAGTTGTTCGTATTCTTCCTTTACATTATCTTGATCATGGGGTCATGGTGTCACCGTTTCATTATTAATATTGGTAATTTGCACCCTTTTTTTCTTGGTTGGTCCTGATAAGAAGTTCATGAATTTTGTTGATGTTTTCAAAGAACCACATTTCAGTTTTGTTGATCTTTGTCTGCAGTTGTACTTTTTACAGTTCCATTAACTAGTACCTCTAACTTTCATGATTTATTTTCTTCACCTTGCTTTTTGTGGTTAAGTTGCTTTTCTTCCTCTCACTTCTAGGGTGAAAGTGTAGCTCATTGATCTTGGTTCTTCTTTTCTAAAATATGCATCCATTCATATAAATTGGCAGGATACAGTTTCAATTTAGTTTGAAATATTTTTTGAGATCTATAAACGTGTTATTTTGAGGTTTGTTGATTTTTCTCCAAGTTTTTGATATTTTCCAGCTTTTTTGTACTGATTTCTCAGGTAGTTGCATTGTGATCTGAGAGCTTACATTGTGTGGCACCTCTTCCTTAGGAATTGAGTTCTGCTCTACACCTACAAACGTGGTCAGAGTGGATGTGCCGTGTGGGTCTGAGAAGTGTGTCGTGTTCTGTTGCTGTGAACGGAGCATCCTCTAAGGATCCATTTGGCACATGGTTGATTTAGGTGCTTGTCTAACTGGAGATCTGTTAACGAAAGAGATGTCTTGATGTCTGTGAGTGTGATAGTGCATTCGTTTATTTCTCTTTGTAGTTCAACAATTGTTGTTTATGTATTTTGGCATGAGGTTTGTTTTTGGACTCTGAATCATACTCCATTGAAATGTGTATCTTCTGTTCTTTCACGAATCCCAAACCATCTTGGTTATTGTAAGTCTTGAGATGCAGTATTGTGATTTCACCCAGTTCATTGTTAACATTGTGGACATGATAGTCAATTGTATGAGGTTTTCCTGATTACTGTCAGGTTTGTTTTTTTCTCAAAAACCTCTTGCTGGAATTTTTATTTAGAGTATCTTAAACCTATAGAACCATTTTACAAGATGTGGCATCTTAATAATATTCAACCTTCCAATGCTAAGCACAGCGAATTTACTTAGATCTTCTTTAGTTTCCTTCATCAGCATTTTAATCTTCAGCCAAAGTATTTTGTATTTTATTCATAGAGTTATGAGTTTTCATTTTATTATGCTATTTTAATTTTTATATCAGTATCTACCTGTGCACTGATGGTAGTATACAATTGATTTTCTAATAAGTACTTTTTTAGATATTTTATTTATTTGAAAGGCAGAGCTAGAGGTGCTTTTCACTGATGGTAGTATACACTTGATTTTCTAATAAGTAATTGTTTTTTTAGATATTTTATTTATTTGAAAGGCAGAGCTAGAGGTAGAGGCAGAGGGAAAAAGAGACAAATAGAGGTCTTCCAGGTTCACTCCCCAGATTGCTGCAGTGGCCACAGCTGAGCAAATCAGAAACCAGGAACCAGGAGTTTCTTCTGGGTCTTACAGGGAGGTGCAGGGGCCCAAGGACTTGGTCCATCTTCCACTGCTTTCCCAAATCATAGCAGAGAATAGGATCAGAAGTGGAGCATCCAGGACTCGAGCAGGTGCCCATGTTGGGTGCCAGCACTGCAGGTGATGGTTTTACCTGATGGGCCATAGTGCTGGCTCTGCAATTGATATTTTTACATTACCCTTCTACTCTTCATGGTCTTGCTAAAATGATTTATTATTCCTAGTAGCTCTTTAGAAAATGCTTTTGGAAGTATTTGTAGATAATTTGTCTTCCTGTTTTTTTTTAATGGCTTAAATAACAAATGGCTGTGGCCTCATTGTGACCAATGCAAATGGCCCAGAAGTATGTGGAGTAAAAGTCCCTTGCACCTTCTGCACAGTTAGCACCAGTTGCTGCGGGTACACACATATGCTGTATGGATGCACCTGCTTTCTGGATTCTCCAAGCAGAGCACCCTGCCATGAGCCCCATTTTCCTATCTGTGTTTCATAGTGGAGCTGGAAGGTGCAGCTGGAGGTTCTGGGTTGGCTCCAGACTGTGCCCTGTACTGAGTGACTATTTTCCATGCCTCAGTGTCCCCAATGGGTCCATGGGGTTAACAGCAGTACAACCCCATGAGACTTCAATGGAACTCTGAGGAATTTTATGGGACAGTGATTTGTGTTATTACTGTTCTTTACTATTATTTATATTATTTGTATCATTATTATTTCATTCTCATGAGTCTTTTGTTTGTACCTTGTTGCTTTCTTCTGTTGGCTTGTTTTAATTTTGAAGGACTGGCATTGAGACAGAGCAGGTTAAGCTGCTGCCCATGCTGGCATCCCATATGAGTGCCAGTTCAAGTCCTAATTGCTCTACTTGCAATCCAGCCCCTTGCACATGCACGCTGAAGGCACACACACTTGGACCACTTACACCCACATGTCTTCAGCCTGGCCCATCCCTGGTTATTGAGGCTATTTTGAGGATGAAACAGCAGATGGAAGAGATATTTCTCTTTTTTCCTCCCCATTCTCTCTCTCTGTATAATGTTGCATTTAAAAATTTTTATTTATATCAAGGGAACAAATTTCATGTACTTCATATACACACTTACAAGAACATAATGATACTTCCCACTACATCCTTCCTCTCTCCCTCACTCCCCCCCTGCTCCTCCTTCCTTTTTTTCTTTTAATTTTTACAATGAAATACTTTAAATTTACTTTACTTAGTGGAGGGTTAAGCTTGTGATTATGAAGAATTCCACAAGTAGTAAGTAGAAAAACTATTCCTCCAGAGTATAGACAAGGGCTATAAACAATAATCAAATCTCAGAATGCCAGTTTTGCTCATAGACATCATGTTCCTTTGGATTATGTTAGTTACCACAAATCAGGGAAAACATATTTGTCATTTTGGGACTGGCTATTTTCAGTAAGCATAATGGTCTGCAGTTGCATCCATTTTATTGTGAAAGACTGGATTTCATTCTTTTTTATGGCTAGGTAGTATTTTATCATGCATATACACCATAATATCTAGTCATCAGTTGTTGGATATTTGAGTTGATTTCCTATCTTACCTATTGTTAGTTGAGCTGCAATAAACATCAGGTTACAGCATCTTTCATATGCTGATTTCATTTCTTTTGAGTTAATTCCCAGGAGTAGGATAGCTGGGTCATATGGTAGGTCTATTTTCAGATTTCTGAGGAATCTCCATACTGTCTTCCATGATGATTGTACTACTTTACATTCCCACCAACAATATATTAGGGTGCCTTTTCCCCTACATCCTCACCAGCATTTTTTGATATTTTTATGATAGCAATTCTAATTGGGGTGAGGTGAAACCTCATTGTGGTTTTTTATTTGTATTTCCCTCATGGCCAGTGATCTTGAGCATTTTTTCCTCTGTCTATTGCCATTTGTATCTCATCCTTTGAAACATGCCTGTTCCTATCCTCAGCTCATTTCTTGACTGGATTGCTTGTCTTATTGTTGGTTTTCTTGAGCTCAATATTAATCCTTTATCAGGTGTATAGTTTGCAAATATTGTCGCCCATTCTGTAGGTTACCTCTTTACTTTGTTGAGTATTTCCATTGCAGTGCAGAAACTTCTTGGCTTGATGTAAACCCATTTGTCCTTTTTTGCCTTTATTGCCTGTGTTTCTGAGGTTTTTTTCCAAGATGTTTTTGCCTTGGCCAATGTCTTACAGTCTCCCTTATTTATCCCTCTAATAATTTGATGATTTCAAGTCTTAGTTTTAGATCTCTGATCCATTGTGAGTGGATGTTTGCATCAGGTGTATGGTATGATGGGTCTGGTTTCATACTTCTGCATGAAGCAATCCACTTTTTCTAGAATCATTTGTTGAAGATACTGTCCTTTCTTCAGATAGTGATTGTAGCTCATTTGTCAAAGGTTATTGGTTGTAGATGTTATGGATAAAAACTTCTGGGGACCCTAATCTGTTCCATTGGTCTAGACATCTATACTAGTGCAAGTACCAGGGTCTTCTGATTGTAAGTATCATGTCATATGTACTGAAAATGGTGTTCTGATGCCTTCAGGTTTATTTTGTTGTTGTTGTTTAGTATTGCTTTAGCAATTTGCAGTCTCTTGTGATTCCATATGGGTTTTAGGGCCATTTATTCCAGATCTAAGAAGAATGTCTTTGGTGTTTTGATTGGAATCACATTGAATCTTAATTGCTTTGGACAGGGTAGACATTTTGATTATAGTAATTCTTCCATGAACATAAAGATATTTCCATTTGGGGTGGGGTCTTCTATATCTTTCCTTGATGTTCCACAATTTTTCTGTAGAGATCGTTCACATTCTTGGTTACCCAAGCTATTTAAATATTTTTATAGCTATTGTCAAAGGGACTGTTCTTACAAGTTCTTTCTCAGCCATGGGATTTTTTGTGTATACAAAAGTTATTGCTTTTTGTGTGTTGGTTTTGTATCCTGCAACTTTGCCAAACTCTCTTATGAGTTCCAATAATCTTGCTGGTTTTTTGGTTCCCCTATATGTAGGATAACATCTGCAGGAATAATTTTATTTCCTCCTTTCCAATTTGTATCCCTTTGATTTCCTTTTTTTGCCTAATGTTTCTAGCTAGAACTTACAGACTATATTGAATCTTGGAAATGCTTCCAGCTTTTCCCCATTAAATATGATGCTGAATGTGGGTTTGTCTTATATTTCCTTGATTGTGTTGAATTATATTTCTTTTTTTTAATTTTTTTTAATTTTTTTAATTTTTTTTTTATTTTTGACAGAGTGGACAGTAGAGAGAGAGACAGAGAGAAAGGTCTTCCTTTTGCCGTTGGTTCACCCTCCAATGGCTGCCGCGGTAGGCGCACTGCGGCCGGCGCACTGCGCTGATCCGATGGCAGGAGCCAGGTGCTTCTCCTGGTCTCCCATGGGGTGCAGGGCCCAAGCACTTGGGCCATCCTCCACTGCACTCCCTGGCCACAGCAGAGAGCTGGCCTGGAAGAGGGGCAACCGGGACAGGATCGGTGCCCCGACCGGGACTAGAACCCGGTGTGCCGGCGCCGCTAGGTGGAGGATTAGCCTATTGAGCCACGGCACCGGCCGAATTATATTTCTTGTATATCCAATTTGCTTTAGTTTTCTTAATCATGAAAGGATGCTGTATTGTATTAAATGCTTGCTTTGCATCTGTTGTGATAATAGTATGGTTTTTATTCTTCAATTTGTTAATGTATATTATACTTCATTATTTGCATATGTTGAGTGATCCCTGAATACCAGGGATAAATCCCATTTGGTCGGGTTGAATGCTCTTTCGGATGTGTTCTGGGATTCAGTTAGCTAGGATTTTGTTGAGGATTTTTGTATCTATGTTCATCAGGGATATTGGTCTATGGTTCTTTGTTGTATCATTTTCTGGTTTTGGAGTTAATGTGATGCTGACCTCATAGAAGAAGTTTGAGAGGATTCCCTCCATTGCAGTTGTTTGAAGTAGTTAAAGAAATATGGGGATTAGTTCTTCTTGGTAGAATTCAGCAATGCAGTCATCTTTTCTTTGTTGGCTTTTTTTGTTGGGAGGGTCACTATTACTGATTGAATCTCTGTCTTGGTGATTGGGTCATTTAGGTTTTCTATATATTTATGACTCAAATTTGGTACATTTTAAGTTTCCAGAAATCTATCCATTTTTTCTAATTTGTTGGCATATGAATGCTTGTGGTAATTCCTGACAGCTACATGGTGTCCATTGTAACATCTCAATTTTCATCTCTGATTTATGAGAGATTGTTTTATGGCCTATAGTATAGTCTACCCTAGAGAAACTTTCATGCACTGATAAAAACATGTGGGTTCTTCAACTTTGAGATGTCATGTTCTGTCAGTATCAATTAGGTCCACTTGGTTGGTCAGTAATGTAGATTAGCTCTGTTGTTTCTTTGGTTGATCTGTCCACTGATTAAAGTGTAGAATGGCATGTTGGCTTGTTTCAAACTTTTTAAGCATTTAAATATGGAAACCCTAGGAATTCAGATTGAGTTTAGGTGAGAAACTTCCATGGTGTCCCCCCCCACACACACACACGTGTTCTCCAAACTTGTGCTCACACCCAGCTATTGTTTTGGGCCAAGGGCCACAGTGGTCACCAGACAGGCTTGGGCAAGGGAAGGCTTTTCTGGACCAGGATACTGAGTACAGTGGCCATGACCTGTCCCAACGAAGCTGGGCGAGATCCCACTTTGCCTGAGCCTTGGTTCCAAGCACTTACCCCACCATCCTGTTTGACTTTACTTAAAAGACACAAATTCTAGTTAAATTCACTAAGAATGTCAACAGCAAACAGGGTGTTAATCCTCAACCATGAGGCTTCTCTCCTGAGTTTAGAACAGGAACAACTGGACATGCTCATGAAGCAGGCCCTGCATTTTCAGTTCCATAGTTTAAATGGGTTAATTCTGCACTTATCTACAAAACACAACTATGTATATGCACAATGGGGTGTACACATGTTGATGGCAGTACAGCATGTACTAGTTTATACTTCTCATTTCAATTTTCATTTCCCAGTTTCTGTCAAATGCACATCCTTTCATTTTCTATTTCTGAGCAGTGAGTTTGATTAGGGCAGGGTAACCATGTAATTTGTTACTTGGATATTGTCTTACATATTCTCTAGACAGGCTTCCCACTGTCTTTAACCTTCCAGGATACAAAACTTTTGAAGTTTTAGGTTAGTGAAGTTTATGAATTTTTTAAAAAAATATTTCTTCCCCTGAAAACTCTGAGGTCCCCAAAACATAAACTTAATTTCCTTAATTTTGTTTTATATTTTACAGGTAGGAATCTATGCTTGTTTTATTTTCCAGGCTTATTGCAGTATAACTAACATAAATTGTATGTTATTATATTGCAGCATGTGTTTTGATATGAGGTTACTTAAAAATTCATTGAAATTTCACATTACCTCCATTGTATTTCCACACAAACTTTCTGGAGTCTCCTCATACTTATAATACACTATAAAAGGATAAGCACAATAAAGCTAATTAATCTATCACTTTCGTGGTGTTTTTAAAAGACTCCTGGTCTTAGCAGATCCCATGTATACAATATAGTACGTCAACTGTGGTTTCTGTACTGTATATATTAGATGTCCAAAGCTTTATCTCCTAACTGTAAATATGTATTGTTTGACTGACATCTCCTCATTTCCTTGCTCCCAGCCCATGACAAACACCATCCTCCTCTCTGGTTGTTTGACTTCAATGCATTCCACATCTAAGTGTGTTCATGTAGTAGTTCCTGTTTCTGTGTCTTATTTCACACAGTGAAATATCTTCTGGTTCCACACTTTTGGTTCCATGTTATAATTAATATAAGGATTTTGTTCCTTTTTAAGATTTGGAAAGGGTGCCACTGTGTTTCTTAAGCATCTGTAAACAGACCCTTGAGTTATTTTCCGATCTTGCAATTATAATGTTTGATACAGCAGCAGCAGAAGCTGATGGCTTAAGTAGTTGTTTCCTGCTACCACATTGGAGACCAGTATTGAATCCAGCTTCTTCCTGGCTCAGGTCAGCCCTAGGTGTTGTTGGTATGTGGGCAATGGACTGCTGGATGTTTGGGTATCTCTTTGTGGCTCTGGTTCTCTATGCCTTCCACTCAACACTCTCTCCCTATCTCTCTCTCTCTCTCTCTCTCTCTCTCTCTCTCCCTCCCTCCCTCCCTCCCTCCCTCTCCCTCCCTCCCTCTCTCTCTCTCTCTCTCTCTGTATATGTGTGTGTGTGTGTGTGTATATATATATATATATATATATATATATATACATACATACATATATATGTTTTCACCTTTGAAACTGTGGGAAAGTGTTATGGACAATGGTGCCCGACCAGTTAGACTAATCAGATTCCCTGGTGTCACACAATATGATTGGGTGACTATTGTTCACAGTAATCTATTATGTATTTTATGAGAAAATGGAAGAAAGGAGCTCGGGGTTCCAACCATAAAATGGTGTCACAAGATAAATGTGCATTTGATCGGTTCAATTTGTATACATATATTGAAATGTCACACTGTAGCCCATAAATATTACAGCTGTTAACAAAAAATGAAAATACCAACATTTTATTTGGTGTATAAAGTTAAGGGGTGATAAAATGTTTAATATCACAACTAATATTGCAGTATTTAGAAACATTTCATTAATACTGGGACAAACATAATCTGGAAGAAATTGGTCTTACCAAGATGAGTGGAAAGGCTACCATGGTTTATTTTAAGTTGGTGGTAAAAATTTATTATAGATTGTTCCCTTCAGTTAAGAAAAATGTAATTAGAGCAATACAAAAATGTGAAATCAAATGATAGACTATTTTTTTAAAGTTAAGATTTTACTGGTGTTGAGAATCAATACACAGACATTTTGATGTGTACACAATTCTTCATATACACACCAAAAATCCTAAAAAGTCATGAATTTTTATTCTTCATAAATTTGATATTATTTTATTTTGAAGATACATATTTTTAATTTATTTTATACTTAAAGGCTTAATGTCCCACAAAAGCACAGTAGAGTTAGAAAGGAAGAATGTATGCAAGGACAATAAAGATTAATCAAATTTAAAAATATCAACTATAGTCATCCACAAGAAATTCGCAGTTTTCAGGCTCCTCTCAGGAATGGTGTACCCAGGAGTGTCTGCCCAGCTATAACTGCCACATGTTTTTGTTTATTTCATGCTTTGGAGAGTTATGTGATCACCACAGAATAAAATCAGCATATTTACATTGATGAAAAGATTTCCTCATTCTCCACCAACACAGATAACTGGTGATTTAAACTTTTCTTAAGAGATTTGCCTTGTCTTACCTGTCTGTATAATTGGATTCATACAGTAGAACAGTGTTTAGTCTTTTGATTCTGATTTCTTTTTTTAAAGATTTATTTATTTTACTTGAAAGTCAGGGTTACACAGAGAGAGAAGGAGAGGCAGAGAGAGAAGTCTTCCATCCACTGGTTCACTCCCTATTTGGCCACAACAGTTGTAGCTGCACTGACCTGAAGCCAGGAGTTTCTTCCAGGTCTCACACGCGAGTGCAGGGGCTCAAGGCCTTCTTCTACTGCTTTCCCAGGCCATAGCAGCAAGCTGGATAGGAAGTGGAGCAGCCGGGACTTGAACCGGCTCCCCTATGGGATGTTGGCACTGCAGTCAGTGCCTTTACCCACTATGCCACAGCGTGGGCCCCTGATTCTGATTTCTGTATGTGTTTTTTTTTTTAGTTTGTTTCTTTAGTGATATGTTTTCTCTTAACTTCATTTTTGACTGCCACATAGAATTAATTGTGAAGATAACACAACTCATTTTTCTCCTTATACATAGACATTTGATGTTTTCCCGTTTGGCTTTCATGAATAGTGCTGGGGCAAAACTGTGAGCAGAATTGCAGGTCAATAACAGTAACTTCATCTAAAACACTTTGAGAAACTACTAAACTGTTTTTCAAAGTGTCTGCACCATTGTAGTGGAATTGCATGAAGTCCTCATGATCCTGAGTCAGATCTGTCAGCACTCATCTCTTGCTGAACCATAGTCATTTTACTGGCTGTGAAGTGGTATCTTCTTGAGGTTTTGATTTGTGATTTCCTGGTGACTAATATTAAGCATATTTTACATGGTTACTGGAGAATGCATAATTTAATTCATTAAGTGATTTAAAAATTGTTTATCTCGCCGGCGCCGTGGCTTAACAGGCTAATCCTCTGCCTTGCGGCGCTGGCACACCGGGTTCTAGTCCTGGTTGGGGCGCCGGATCCTATCCCGGTTGCCCCTCTTCCAGGCCAGTTCTCTGCTATGGCCCGGGAAGGCAGTGGAGGATGGCCCAAGTGCTTGGGCCCTGCACCCGCATGGGAGACCAGGAGAAGCACCTGGCTCATGGCTCCGGATCAGCGCGATGCGCCGGCCACAGCGGCCATTGGAGGGTGAACCAATAGCAAAAAGGAAGACCTTTCTCTCTGTCTCTGTCTCTCACTATCCACTCTGCCTGTCAAAAAAAATTATCTCCATTGTATTTTGTATTTTTGTATAGTATTAGGGTATTAAAATTTGTATTTCTATTCTTCTTTCTTTTCATGCTATTTTGAATGCTGTTGTTTTTTCAGAGTATTCATTGTTGTACAGAAATACAATTTTTACTTTTATATGTGTTCTATGCCCTGAAAGATTACTGGATTTTACTTTGAATATATACTGAATTCATCAGTATTTCTTTTATAGGCAGGATTATGTCTTGAGCAATGCAAAGCAATTTTACTGTTTCCATTTGAAATCTGAAGACTTTTTTCTTTTTCTTTTCATGATTTATTTAGTAAAGTTTTCCATTACCATGCTGAATAGAAGTGGTAACAGTATTTGTTTCTTGCTCTCAGTCCCAGCATTTGTAGATTTTCCATGGGTGGCCTTTCCCTGCCAGAAGTTCTCTTCAATTCCTAATTTGTTTATGGTTTTCCTATAAGATAGATTTAGAAAAAAAGAAACCACAAAACTTGTATTTATGGGGTTATCATATCTTGACTTTCCTTTATTTTACTAGTGAGTATAATATTAACTGAATTTTTAAATTTTATTTTTTTTAATTGGAGAGGTTGGGACTGAGAGCTCCTGCATGCATACTTACTGCCCAGATGCCTGCAATGACCAAATCTGAGCTTGCACAATAAGAAGCCCTCAGAAACAGAATCCACGTTCCCAGTGTTGGTGGCAGGAACCCAATTATTTGAGCTATCACCACTGTCTCCAGGGATGTGCATTGGCAGGGAGCTGGAGTCAGGAGCCCAGGCTGGGATTTCATTGTGGGAATCTTAACCAGCATCTTAACTGCTAGACCAAATGCCTACCAGTTCTCTCTTTATTCTATGCCTTTGGTCTGTGTGTCTGATCTTATGTCAATATCACCCTATTTTGATTGCTGTTGATTTGTAGAGAGTTTTGAATTCAGGAAATGTGAGACCTCCAACTTTGTAATTCATTTTCAAACGTATTTTGGTTGTTTGGGGTCCTCTTACATTCTATATGAATTCTAAGTTGTGTTTAAAATTTTCTGCTAAAATTAAATGTTGATGTGTTTATAAGAATTACTTTGAATATGTAGATCATTTAGTGTGGTACTAACTTCTTAAAAAGTTTTTATTTGTGTCATGTTCAATTCATTTCATTAACACTATAGTTTTTGGTGTTTAAATATTTTATTTCTTCAGTTAAGTTTATTCCTAAGTAATTCATTCCTGTTGATGCTATTGCAAATCCAGCTGTTCTCTATATTTTCCTTCAAGGTTGTTCAGTTTTGCATATAAAAGCAACTGCTTTTTCTGTGTTTATTTTGTATCGTACAGCTTCACTGAATTCAGTTTTTGTACCAGTTTTATTGAAGAATCTTGCATGTTCTCTACATACAAGATCATGTGAAGAAGGCAAAGATAAAGCTTACCTGCAGAAAGTATCTGTTGTTTTCCGTATGGGAATTAGAATAACATCTAGTAGACTTATGGACTAGCACTGCTAAAGGAGTCCACTGATTCACCCATTGGTGTATCACTGCTATCTATGTCCCTACACAGACTCCCCAGGAGACTTCTTAAGGAAGGGCCTACACTGACGGATGCCTGTTGGGTGTTGCTGGCAGCTGCATATAAGAAATATGATTGGGGCCAGCACCATGGCTCATTTGGTTAATCCTCTGCCTGTGGCACCAGCATCCCATATGGGCACCGTGTTCTAGTCCCAGTTGCTCCTTTTCCAGTCCTGCTCTCCGCTGTGGCCCCGGAGGGCAGTGGAGGATGGCCCAAGTGCTTGGGCTCCTGCACCCACATGGGAGATGAAGAAGAAGCACCTGGCTCCTGGCTTTGGATCAGTGCAGCGCGGGCTGTGGTGGCCATTTGAGGAGTGAACCAACGGAGAGAAGACCTTTCTCTCTGTCTCTCTCTCTCACTGTCTGTAACTCTACCTGTCAAAATAAATAAATAAAAATCTTTAAAAAAAAGAAAAAAAAGAAACATGATTGATCTCATGTGCTCATTTCAGACATGGGTACCTCCACTGGGTGATCCAGAGCCTTGTGTGCCATGGGATGGTGAGTCTGTGTGCACCACATGATGGCTTGCTGCAACTCAGGTGCTGCTGATATTGGAAATGACCCCCTAAAATTATATCAAAATGTGGCCCTTTCAATTTCCCTATATGCACCATCTGGGATGCCACATATGGTATCTAAATTTGGGGTGCCATATGGTATCACCATATGCTTATTAAAAAATCCCCAATATTAATAATCCTGAGAGGGATCTTGCCTAATATTTAAAGAATTCTAAATACCAGCATAAATAAATGAGGCAGTGTGGTACATTTTAAGCTTTTGTTTAGTGTGAAAGATTCATAGGAGAGTGGGAGCGTTATCTAAGAGAGAGAGGTAAATCTGGGTTCATACTGAGTACCAGCAACCAGCCAAATGGAGGAGCATCTAGGCCAGGAAGCCTAGGGCAGGTGGCCCGAAGGCCACGTGCCCTGGAGATGCAGGGCTACAGCCAGGCCCCTCCTGGCCAACAGGCCTGGGCAAAGAAGAAGGGACGGACACACCATGTCCCAGGCTTTTAACCCACTTCCAAAGGGGAGTAGTTAATTAACCTGATTGGCACTTAGGTGTGGCCAGGTAAGGGTATGAGGGCACACAGAGGTATGGCAAAGGTATCAGGTACGGCGTGAGGTCACACAGGGGTGTGGTGAAGGCGTGGTCTTCCAGCTCACAAACCTAATTTTTTTAACCTGTATGCCTGCCTACTTCATTCCCCCCTCAGAGACTCCATCCCTTAATCCTAAGGGAAGTTGATGAGCATCAAATCATCTTTTCTGTAACTGCTTCCTGCTTATGAGGGGCATAGTGCAGGCCCTGCCTATCCAGGGTCTGGAAGTCTCTGTCTAATCCTATCTAATGAATTTGTTTTGTGAGCTGGAGCAGTTTCGGTCATTGCCAACATCTGTGTCCCACATGGTTAGTTGCTCCCGGAAGTTAAGTTCTGAAACATATAAGTTGTTAATTAGCAAAATCAAAACTGGAGCAAAACCATTTATAGGTAGGGTGCCCCTTTAAACGAAAATAACAAATGGGGACAGGGAAGATCCACTCTGAAGATGAAAATAACAGACTAAAATAATGAAAATATGATTTAATCCCACTTCAGAGGTGAAAATAACAGAGACAAGGATGATCCGCTCTGAAGATGAAAATAACAGACTAAAATAATGAAAATATGATTTAAAATACATAGCTAATGAAGATCGGCTCTGGAAATGAAAAATAACAAACCAAAATAATGAAAATATGATTTAAAATACATAGCTCTATTAACCATTCATGTAGCATGTGGTGGGCCATGTGGACGGCCATCTTGGGGTGGGGTCTGTTGCTCAACTTTATGTGAGGGTGGACATTCCCATAGTGGGCCACCATCTTGAGGCAGAGTCTATTTCCCATCTTCCTGTGAGTGCGGAAGTTCCCATGGTGGGCCGCCATCTTGGGGCAGAAGTCCCACCCTCATTGACAGGAAGTAGAGCATCTGCCATGTTTAAAGTTCCTCCTCCCTGACTCTAACGTGTTTCTAAGCAACCAGACCAATTCTCCAACTTGAAATTAGCAATTAAATTCTTGTACAATAAGGCCCAGGGACAAAGCAAAATCTTTCTGAACTTTAGCTGCTGGTACTAGTTAAAAATGTAACCTTAGAAAAGCACGTAAATCGTCTTTGAAACACACCACAACCACTCTGGAATCCTTAGGAGTTTGTCCTCCGTGGAAATCTGTTTTATCTCTCTTTGTACTAGCAATGACACCAAAAGTCCTTAAAGCCAGAAACAGCGAACAAAACCCCATCAATGCCTTCCTTTTTTGAAAACTACTAGCAAAACAAAAGAAAAGAGAAAGAAATAAAAAGAAAAAAATCTCGCTTATCTTTTGTGTGAGCGAGCTGCTCTTCTCCCTCAGGGCAGGGTGGCTCTACTAGGACTACATGTGGTCTACAAGGACACTAGGCTCCTCTTCCCACACCAATATCAGCCTTCTTTGAGTGTGTCCTGGCTGCCACCTTAACACTCTGAACAGTGCACTGGCCACCCAGGTGGGCTATCAAGCGCTCATGTAGGCAGAGCTAGCTCATGCCTCTGCTGAGCCACTGCAGGCCAAACTGGCCTTGGGAAACTCTGCATGGGTCTGCGCTGTCAACACACACAACTTGCGCTCCCACTGAGCCACTACAGGCAGAACCGGCCTTGGGGAACTTGGCATGGGTCTGTACACTGTCTGCACATGCGCGTGCACTCCTGCTGAGCCGCTGTGGGCCAAAACAGACTTGGAGAACTCGGTGTAGCCCCAAGCTCTCATGCAGAGTAGGGACAACATGAGTCTCCACCAGAGGGGCAGCTCCCTGCAGGTAGCCTCCCGGTGGACCTGAGGCTGAGAGCCCAGATCCAGGGTGCCCGCGGTGCCCAGATTTGGCGCTGAGCCTGTGGCAACCTCAGGCTGCAGGCCGGGCCATTGTACCCCTGTCTTGTGACCAGTGCCAAGGCCGAAGAAAGCCATGCACCCCTCCCCTACAAAGGCCGTGCGTGCATCCCCACCTGGGTGTTGCTTTGGACCCCTGTATTCCCATGGACAGGTGCACAGCGAAAGCACCAACCCAGATGGGAGAGGGAGAGGGTGCAGGCAGAGAGATAGGGTCAGAAGCCACCATGCTGCCTAGTTTTAAAATTTCTTAAAAATCAGTCCCATTGGTGCTGGTGTATTCTCTTAGGTAGGAAAATGTTTATTTTTGAAAAGTGTTCTTTTAGGATGAGAAAGAATGTTAAACTCCAGTTGGCTGAAGGAGGTTGCATGTATTTTGCTGTGTCTCTTAAGTTTCTCCTTGAATATTTACTATGCTAGAGGTGCAAGTGTGTTTAGCCGACTGTTCTTGAGAGGCCTGGTAGAGAAGATAGGCCAAATTAAGAGCACAGGGGTTCATGGGTGCTACCCACTTCCACTATGCCCCTCCTCAAGAGGGAAGGGAGTATGGCCCCACCCTCTATGTCAAGTGCAGTGTCAGAAAACTTTCGCCAGTCACAAAGGGTCATGACTGAGTGTCTGTGACAAGGTCCTTATTCTTAGCCTGCAGATGAGGTGGTTTGGGCTTGGAAGGTTTACCTGTCCTTTCCAAGGTCATAGGAAGTAAACAGCATGGCCAGGCTTCAAACCCAGGTCCTTCAGGCTACCCAGTCTATGATCTTGTATTTTTAAAAAATTGTTTATATTACTGTTTGATTCACAAAATACAAGCACATTATGTACAAGTGCTATTTATGATTCAATAGTAAAATGAACCCAATATCCCTACAAAACCCCATTTTTTTTCTAAAAGGGACTTAGATATTTTTGGGTGTTATTCTTTAATTTTTTTTTACTTTATTTGAAAGGGAGAGAGAAGATAGGATGTGAGAGAGAGAGAGAGAGAGAGAGAGAGATTTTCTCATTGACTCATTCTCCAAATACCTGCCACAACACCCAGGGATGAGCAAAAGCCAGAAGTCTGGAACTCACTCAGGTCTCCATTGTGGGCAGGGACCCAAGTACTTGAGCCATCATGTGCTGCCTCCCTGGGTATACATCAGCAGGAAGCTGGATCAGAAGTGGGGGAATCAAACCATATAGAAGTCAGACAATTCAAGCAGTGATTCAACAGCTGTGCCAAATGCCTGCTCCTCTTTGCAAGTTTTAAAATAAGCTTTTCAAGTTATTCAGAATGCACTTATGAGATTTTTAAAATTGAAATTGCCTTGAATCAATGAATCAATCTTTTTGAAGTGTTTGAAGAATTGAAACCTTTGTCATAATGTATGGGTTGGGCCGGTGCTGTGGCCACTGTCTGCAGTGCCGGCATCCCATGTGAGTGCCGGTTTGCCACCTGGCTGCTCCACTTCTGATCCACTCTCTGCTATGGCCTGGAAAAGCAGTACAAGATGGTCTAAGTCCTTGGGCCCCTGCACCTGCTTGGCAGGCCTGGAAGAAGCTCCTGGCTCCTAGCTTTGGATCATCCCAGCTCGCTCATTGTGGCCATTTACGGTGTGAACCAGCGAATGGAAGACCCCTCTTTCTTTCTCTGCCTCTGCCTCTCTATAACTCTGCTTTTCAAATAAATACATAAATCTTTAAAAAAAGAATGGTTGCTTTTCAAATAAATACATAAATCTTTAAAAAAGAATGGTTTTCTATTGATGAAAATGATGTAGCTCTCTGTTTTTGTTGAATTGTTTCTAATGTCCTTCAATAAAATTTTATAATCTTTTTTAAAAAAAATCAGTCCCATCTTAAAATCCACATGTTAAATGTCCCTTCGTGGTCACCATATGATATTGGAAATGAGCCCCTAAAATTATATCAAAATGTGGCCCTTTCAAGTTCCCCAGAAGCACCATCTGGGATGCCACATATGGAATCAAAATTTGGGGTGCCATCTGATATCACCACATGCTTATTAAAAATCCCCGATATTAATAAGCCTGAGAGGGTTCTTGCCTAATATTTAGAGAAGAATCCTAAATACCAGCATAAATAAATGAGGCAGTGTGGTACATTTTAAGCTTTTATTTAGCTTCTGCAGTCTTAACCAAAAAGTCATTGCCCCACCTCGTTTAAGAGACGTCTCTCTATGTTTTATTCCAGCAATTTCGTATTTTCAGATCTCAGATTTAGGTCTTTGATCCATCTGAGTTGATTTTTATGTGTAGCGAAAGGTAGACGTTTAATTTCATTCTTCTATATATGTATATCTAGTGTTGTCAGCACCATTTATTGAAAAGACTATGGGATTTTCATCAAAAATCAGCTGTTATATATGCATGTTTGTATTTATGTATTTTTTCTCTGTTTTCATTGATCTTTGTATCCATCTTCATGCCAGTTTCATTCTATTTTAATTACTATACCTTTGTGAAATCAGGTATTGTTATGCCCCCAGCTTTATATGTTTTTGTGTGTGTGTGTGTGTAGGATCACTTTGGCTGCTCTGGGTGTTCTGTGGCTCCATATGAATGTTAGATTTTTTTTCTAACTGAATAAATAATGTCATTGGTATTTTGATAGGACTTGCATTGAATCTGTAGATTTCCTAAGGAATATGGACATTTTAATGTTAATTCTTCTAATTGACGAACAGGGATGTCTTTCTATTTGCATGTGTTTTTGATGATTTATTTCATCAGTGCTTTATAATTTTATTGTGATCTTTCACTTATTTGGTTAAATTTATTACTAAACATTTTTGTAGCTACTGTGAATTCTTTTTTCATGTTTTATACTTTTTATTTTATTTAGGATACACAAGTTTCATGTATTTCAAATATACAGATTCAGGAACATGGTCATACTTTCCTCCCTAACCTCCCTCCTGCCCGTACTCCCACCCTTCTCCCTCTTCCCTCTCCTATTCCCATTCTTACTTTTTACAAAGATCTTAAACTTACATTTACAGGAGGTCATTATTGGTGTATAAGAATACAACTTTTTTGTACATTGATTTTGTATCCTGTGACTTATTGGTTTATCACTTCCAACATACTTTTACTGCAGTGTTTGAAGATTTTCTGTCTAAAATCATGTCTTCTGAAAAAAAAAAACATATTTTTTCTTCCTCCTTCCCAATTTTCATCCCCTGTATTTCTTTACCTGAGTATTCTTGTGAGTCCTTGAGATACTGTATTGACTAAGAATGGTTTATGGGATGTCCTTATCTTGTTCCAGAACTCAGAAGAAATGTTTTTAGCTTTTTCCCATTCAGTATGATAGTGGCTATTAGTTTATCATATAGCTC
Source organism: Lepus europaeus (assembly GCF_033115175.1). Taxonomy (NCBI): domain Eukaryota; kingdom Metazoa; phylum Chordata; class Mammalia; order Lagomorpha; family Leporidae; genus Lepus; species Lepus europaeus. The sequence goes on from NC_084847.1 coordinate 24,085,070, forward strand.
TGATAATTTTGAGCTATGTTTCTCCTGTACTTCGTTAGTTGAATTTTTTTTATCATGAAGGGATGTTGAATATTTCTATGGAAGCATTCTCTGCATCTATTGAGATGTTCATTTTTCTGTTCTTCATTCTGCTGATGTGATTTCATTGATCTTTTTATAGATGTTGAACCACATTTGCATTCCTGTGATAAAACCCACTTCATCACATTACATGTTGTTGTGTGTGTATATATATATCATATATATATTTTTTTTATGTATTATTGCATTCATAATGTTTCCAAAGCCTCACAGCCTAGAAATTGTTTGCAATAAGAGAGCTTGAACTCACTACCCATGCTTTTTTAATCCCAGAAAGTTCAAAACATTTTCCCAAGGTCACAGAACAACAGAATGTGCTAAAGAAAATATTCAAAACCTAATTCCATCAGATGGAAGACCTCTCTCTCTCTCTCTGCCTCTGCTCTGTCTGTGTAACTCTGACTTTCAGATAAATACATCTTTAAAAAAATCATAATCTTCATTCTCAGCTGATACAATTCCACATGTGAGTCTTGATGAAATGGGATAGGGTTTCCAGCCTTGTTGGTTTTGGTGTTTGGGCTGGATTATTCCTTGCTGTGGGGGGCATCCTGGACACTCATTTTTTCTCAGAGAACTGCAGCTGGAATTACCCTAAAAATGGCAGCAGGGGAGCCACAAACCTTCCTGAAATAGGACTGGCTGAGATTCCAAAGACAAGAGTGCTAAATGCCAGGGTAACTCCTGCAAGGCACTTATTAGTCTCACTCTCAGATAAGGCTGCAGCTTCCTTGTGTGGACAGCAAGCAGGGTTCCCAGAGAGGGATATATCATGTGAGGCTCCTGGTTCCTGGCTTTGGTCTGCCCAGACTTGGCCATTGTGGCCATTTGGAGAACAATCTTCCTTCCCCTTCTTTCCCTTCTTCTTCCCCCTCATTCTCCTCCCCCTTCCTCTCCCTCTCCTTCTCTCTTCCCCATTTCAAATACATAAATATATAGACCTTTAAAAAAAAAGCTGTTCAGGCATAGGGGAGGAACCCCCTGTGGAGGCCAAGATGAATCACTAGAAAAGCCAGCATAGAACCAGGAGAGTCTGGTCATGGAGGCTGGAGAGCAAGAACTTGGTGGCAAGGAGCAGCAGTCTCTGTGGGTGCTTCCCCATGCTGGAGGACAGTGCCATCTCACAGGGAGAGCAGGGGAGGGAGCTCAGATCTCAGGAATTTACCCAGCAGGGAGTCCCTGTATCCCTGGAAGAGCTGAGGATGGCTGGAGGTGGAAAGCAGGGAGTCTGAGCAGCACAGCCCTGGGTTGTAGGGGTGGGTGGTGCTAGAAGGGGAACCCTGGTCTCAGAGGGAAGGCTTCAGTGCAGAGGAGGCTGAGAGAAAGCATTTGTTCTGACTTCAGTCTTGTGTGTAGGCAGGGGAAAAGCACACAGGTATATCAGGCTGCAGAGGGGCCAGCCAGGGGCTTGGATGGAGTACATGCAGGAAGGCACTATGGTGTATGAGCCAGCCCAAGGCCAGCAGTGTGGGTGCGGGTGTGACAGTTTCCGTGTCCTGTGCCATATGTGTGTAAGGCTGAGAGGCCAGTGGCCTGGGGGTCACGGAAGAGAAGGGCATTGATGAGGGCTGCACCTCCTCAACAGTTTTTCTAAAGTTTTAGAATCATTTTCTCCTTCACAAAGCAATTTTTTCTCCCATTTTGTTTTGGAAACCTGCATCACTTCCATTTTGTCTTTTCTTTTGATTTAATATTGTCTATGTTTGATGGAGACCAAAGGCCTCTATCAGGCAGATTTTTCTGGCCCTCCTGGGAGCAGAGAGAGCAGGTTGTAGCAGCCTGCTGATGAGAGCTGCTGTAAGGCAATGCCGCTCTGCAGCCCCAGCCGGTCCTGCCAGCTTTCCCATGAGCCTCACCCAACTTTGAAATTAGTGACTCGTATTTTATCTACAAACTGTGTGCATGCATTTCCACAACACGCAGACCAAAAGAAGTGTTTGCAGTGGGGTCTGACCAGTTGGCCTCAGACATGGCCCTGCCCCCAGTTTTCCTGATGCTCAAGGGCCAGAGGAAGAGGAGGCGTATCTGAGGTCACTGGCATTGATTTGATATTACAAACTCCTTAGTATCATTGTTGTTCCATGCTATATTTAAGGCCATGTTGGAAACTGCCTAGTCTTGTTTATTTCCTAGGATGTGAGAAGTAACTTGCTGAGTATGCTCTCCAGATGTTTCCTGAGGGGCCAGGGGGTATTCCCAAGTTTATCTCCTTCCTTCCCTCCCAGCACTTCCCTGGGTTTATGGGTGTTAAATACCTGGAGTAGGTGCCACCCCTGGTGAACTTGCAGGGAAACCTAGAAATGACATTGGCCTCATGGCTCTCCAGGGCCGTAAGATGAACCCTGTGCATCTGCAGCCACCCACAGGATGGTGATGAACGCGTTCCCACCACTGCTCTCCTTGCCGTGATGGCAGCAAGTGGGCTACACTTTTAGAAAAGATAGGAGAGGTAGCTCCTATCTGGAGGTGCCATGAGTGCCCCCCCATTCCTCCTCCTGTTTGTCCATCAACAGACAGGACAGTGGCTGGGATGACAAGCCCAGTCTCAGATGCCCTTAGTTTCTGCTTTCTCCTGAGTGTCAGCTGTTGGTGCATGTCCCTTTGCTTCCCCCTCAAGACTGTATGCTGTTCTGTAGGCACCCCACCCCAGCCCTCTGTATCCTGACCCAGCTCCTGTACACAGACACACAGCCGCCTAGTGAGCAATGCGAGCCTAAGAGAGGGCCTCATAGAGGAGCCAGGCAGAGTTTGAATCTGTAGCCATCCCTGAATGGCTCTCTTCCCCAGACAGCTCCTTGGCTGTCCTGTCCCTGGGTGTCCTTGCTGGCTTGTTCCAGCACAGTTCTCAGTGTGGCCAGCTCCCCCAACCATTCCCTGCCATCCTTCGGGTTGAAATTTTCTTGTGCTGTTCTGTGAGATGCTTTCTTCTGTGCTCTCACACCCACATGCCATCCAAGGAACTGAGTGAGGGATGGCATTGCCGATGAAGGGCAGAGGGGGAGGGGAGAGGCGCTTGGCTCTTCAGTTGGAGAGGGGTGAGTTTGGGAACTGAAGAGGCCCCAGAGATGTGCAGGCCCTGATCCCTCAGACCTGCGCTAATGACCTCTCAGGGAGAAGGGTCTTTGCAGACATGCTTAAGGACAGAGGGATAGGCACGTCCCTTGGATCATCTCAGCGGGCCCCATGTGGTCACAGGACCTTCATAAAGGGGAGGCAGGTGGAAGAGCTAAGGGAAGGTGGTGGAAGCAGAGCTGGAGTCAGGAGATGCTGGAGCCCTGGCCTTGAAGTGCAGGAAGGGCTGGAAAGGGTGAGGAAACAGCTCTTCCCCCAGGGCTCCACAGGGAACCAGTTCTGCCTGTGCCTGCTTTGGGCCTCCCCAAGTTCTTTCGGATTCCTGTGTGCTGAACTATAAGATGGAAGATTTCTGTTCCTTTAAGTGACTAAATTTTTTCACAACAGCAAGAGAGGAGGACATTGAAGTGTTTTAAGCACACCTATACACATAGGCACATACATATGCACATTTGTGCAGGACCATTTTGGTCATTGGGAGGGGAAGTTTTGGTGGAATCTGTGCTAACAAAGTTTCAGGTATCGCTACATTTTTATTTCATAATACTTAATGCTTGCATTCAAAACTTACTTTTATTTACTTGAAAAGCAGAGATTTCCCATCCACTGGTTGACTCCCCACATTCCTGCAACAGCGAAAGCTGTGCTAGGCCAAAGCCAGGAGCTAGGAATTTAGTTGAGTCTCCTCCAAGGGTGGCAGGAACCTCATTATTCAAACCATTATCTCCTGCATCCCAGAGTGAACGTTGGCTGGAAGTTGCAACCAGGAGCAGAGCTAGGACTTGAACACAGGCACCCCAATATGCAATGAGGGTGTCCCAAAGAAAATCTTAACCATTGTTCCAGCGTTTGCATTTTGAGCACTTCATCTGCAATGCTATCTCAGGGTTGTAATGTTTTAACATCATAAAACATGGGAGGAAAAATGAACTCAATATAATTTATGGCAGTGGTCTGGAAAGGAGACCAGCCATATTATCACAGTGGGGCTTTGAGTACCTATTCCTCATGACTTTAATCCTTTTATTAAGGTGTAAATTAGTGCAATAAAAACTCCTCAGATCAAACAAATATCTACCAAATATCTACCTCTGTGCTACTCTGACCCATGTGGAGATGTAGAGTGTTTCCATCTCCCTGGGAGGTTGCCCCCCTCTCCGGATTCTGACTCCACACCTGAGTGGACAATGGGGCTGTGCCTTGACCCTCCAGTGTTGCTTTTCCACCTTTAGTCCCTGGCACCCTCCCTTTCCTCTGTCCAGAGCCTGACCTCCAAGTTTGGCCCTGGGCTTCCATATTGTTTCCTAGAGGAGTCTTTGCGCCTCAGGAGCTCATCCCCACTCAAACACATGTTGGGCCTGATTTCCCTGGTTTATGTTTTTCATAGCACACAGTTTGAAATAGCTTTAGTGTTCCTGCTAACTGGATTCTTGTTTGTCTCCATCTGCTGTGAAATGTCAGCTCCTTGAGGGGGAGGGGAATGATGGTCTTTACCTGTTAGAACATGCCTGCCTCATTCAAGTTGCTCAGGAAACACCTTAAAAGTACATGAATGGCCGGTGCCATGGCTCAATAGGCTAATCCTCTGCCTTGCGGTGCTGGCACACTGGGTTCTAGTCCCAGTCGGGGCGCTGGATTCTGTCCCAGTTGCCCCTCTTCCAGGCCAGCTCTCTGCTGTGGCCCAGGAGTGCAGTGGAGGATAGCCCAAGTGCTTGGGCCCTGCACCCCATGGGAGACCAGGAGAAGCACCTGGCTCCTGCCTTTGGATCAGCATGGTGCACCGGCCACAGCACACTGCATAGCATGTGCACATGCACACTGTATGGTGCACAGTCACCTTTGGGGGTTGAGAGAAGTGGATGCAGGGTCCCACCCCTGCACCCTGGGGGTGCTTTCGAAGAGCTCACATGATCTTTGGCTGGAGCTGGGTGGCAGTGAGGATGGGGCAAATGGAATTGTACCATTACCTGCCTTGGGGTGCTCTTCAGCATCTGTCTGCTGAGTGTCCAGTGGGCTGATATCCCTAGTGGGCCTGGGGTTTCTGTGGGCCAACTACACAGGCATCACTGGGCAAATCCAAGAGGCTACTGCTTGCTACTCTGGGGCAGTTTCTAATCTCCCTGAGTTTGTGGCATTTTCAGTTGTAGCAAGTTTTTGACCCCAAAGGGCAGGGATAGGGGAATCAAAAACTGTCTTGAGCTGCAGAAGCTTAGAGCTTTGGAGAAGGAAGGGTGGAAGTCATCCTGGACATGTCCAGGGAGCTGGGATCTGGCATGGCTGTGTGTACTTCCCTGACAGCCTCAGGAAGGGCTAAACAACCAAAGATGCAATGGAAAGGGAAACAGGCAAACCCACCAGCAAGGCCCAGGGAAGGGCCTTGTATTGCAGCCTAGTATTGCAGAGGGGCCTGGGGCTGGTGATTGGCAGCAGGTCTGTGTGGCACTTCAGGAGACCAAGAGGAGGGCTTGGGCACAGGAAAGTACATGTAAGGGTCAACTCCTAGCCATTGCATGTGTTCAGAGCCAAGTTTCAGGCCTTACCTTGATCTGTTTTGTGCTGCCTTAATAATATACTTGAGGCTGAGCACCTTATGAAGGAAAGGCTTATTTGGTTCATAATTCTGGTGTCTGCCATGCCCACAGAGCATGGCATCAGGTGACGGCCCCCTGGCTATATAAGAACATGGAAGCAAGAGTAGAGGCTGGCGCCGTGGCTCAATAGGCTAATCCTCCACCTAGCGGCGCCGGCACACCGGGTTCTAGTCCCGGTCGGGGCGCCGGATTCTGTCCCAGTTGCCCCTCTTCCAGGCCAGCTCTCTGCCATGGCCCGGGAGTGTAATGGAGGATGGCCCAAGTGCTTGGGCCCTGCACCCCATGGGAGACCAGGAGAAGCACCTGGCTCCTGCCTTCAGATCTGTGTGGTGCGCCAGCCACAGCACGCTGGCCACGGTGGCCATTGGAGGATGAACCAATGGCAAAGGAAGACCTTTCTCTCTGTCTCTCTCTCTCACTGTCCACTTTGCCTGTCAAAAAATAAATAAATAAAATAATAATAATAATAATAATAATAATGAAAAAGAGTAGAGGCAGTGGCCATCTGGGTTTTTTAAAATATACTTTTATTTTTAATGGACATAGTAACTTTCATATTTATGAGAATACAGTATAATTTCATACCATGCCTAAAAAGTGTAATGATCAGATCAGGATAATGTGCATGTGTATTGCACAGGCAATTGCACACATGCACAGGTTATTGGCATATTTTATACCTGTATCATTTTTTGTGTTGAGAACATTGAAAATTGTTTTAGTAGCTATTTGGAAATACTCAGCTGTGGTCATCCACAGTTACCTTGTTGTGCTGTAGAACACTAGTAGTTATTCCCTCTATTCAGATGCACCCCTCTACCCACTAACCCTCACCTCTGCTTCCCTCCCACCCTGCACCCTCTCCAGGCTCTGATAACCACTGTTGTATTCCCCACATATCTGTGACCAACTTTTCCACTTCCACATATAGTGAGAACTGTGGTATTTGTCTTTCTCTGTGACAGGCTTATTTCATTGAACACATTGCCTGAAAGTTCCATCAGGTTACAGCAAAAGATAGAATTTCATTCCCTTTTAACATTCCTTTGCATGTGTATATCACATTTGGTATATCCATTCTCCAGCTGACGAGCACCTGATTCTACATCGTGGTTACTGTGAATCGTACAACACTAAACATGAGTGCACATGTCTCTTCAACATACTTTCAGCTCATAGATACATGCCCAGTAGTAGGATAGCTGGAGCATATAGCAGTTCCGTTTCTGGGTTTCTCAGGATTGGCCACATTATTTTCCAAAATAGTGACAGTCATTTCCATTCCTACGAAGAGATCCCCTTTCCCCACACCCTCACCAGCATTTGTTATTTTTATTTTTTTGATCAAACTGTTCTAACTGGAATGAGATGTTGATTTTGATTTGCAGTTCCCTGATGATTAGTGACATATCTTTTTCCATATTCTTGTAGGTTGTTTGTGAATCCTGATTTCAGAATATCTGTACAGGTTATTTCCCCATTTTATAATCAGATAATTTTTTGTATTTTGATTCTTGAGTTTCTTCTTCATTATGGATATTCAAAAATATTCATTCTCAAAAAGAAAGTTCCCTAAGGTGCACTTCTGTGTTTTTCAGTCATTTTAGAAGAGTCATCTTGGGAGCTTCCAGCTCTCTCATTCCCTCTGTTCACTCAGTTGGGTCTGTGACCTAGACTCCAGGTCTTTATCACTTCAGGGCCTCTTAGTGGCTCCAGCCTTGAAGAGGTTTTACCTATAGGTTCTACATTAACATCCCAAGAGGAACTTTCCTAAACCACAAACTTCATTGTATCATTCCCTAGCCCCTCAATTTATTGAATCCTTAAAGTACACATAGAGAGATGCCGGCAGCAGAGGGATGCTGGCATCGCAGAGTACAGCTTAACCAGTGCACCTCAACACCAGACCCAGGATGAGGGACTTTCTGCAAGGACTTTGGAGGGGTCCACTCACTTCTTCCACCTTGTGAGGACACTTCAAAAAGGGGCCATCATTTTCCTAATGTTTGCATGTTGAACTCAGTCATACTGGTGTATTTAAAGGGGTACAATGCTCCCTTTCAACTCTTACACATATGGTAAACAGCAGCCTTCCCTTTCATTATCAATTTTTTGAAGAGGGCACCAACATAGAAGCAGAAAGTGAGCCCTTTCAAGTTACTCGATCTGCTGGTCCTCAATTTTACTCTCCCCAGCCTTGATTACAGTGTGAAAACTTTCAAACCAAGACAAGGTCTTGTTACAATAGCAAAAAAGCACTGAAATCTCTGGGAATGTCTTGCTCTTCTCCCTACTATTTGAAGCATAGCTTTGCGGGCTACAGGTTCCTCAGTTTGTGCTTTTTTTTTTTTTTTTTTTTTTTTGCCTTCTGCACTGGACCACATCAGCCCACTGCCTTGTGGTCCTCCAGGGATTCCGATGAGCAATCTGTGCATGAACATAGGGGAAATGATGGAAGACACCTCCCTCTCAGCTCTACAGATATGATCAATGCACCGAGCTGTCACGGGCAACAGAACATTTTGTGGTAGTGTCATGATGCCAGGAAAGTGATCCCATCATGCTGAGACCTATCATTCAGATGTTAAAGAGGAAGGAAAGGCTATTTAGGGTGTAGACTTTAGGAGGCAATTGGAACATTCTACATGTGCTAATTTTGCAAAAAAAAAATATATCAATTTCTATCACTAACCTAAGCAAAGATCTTTTGGGGGTACTTTCTCTTTAATCAAATGGACAGATACTTCTGGAAACTGCCGTGGAGTATCCCCAGCTGTGATTGGTCCATTTCTGACGTTGGAAGGAACACTGTGATGTCATTCCAACTGCCTGTTGGAATCCCTGGCTGGGCAGAGGATTTTGTCCGTTTTTTCCAGGAAGCAGTTGGATGCTGACCAGTGAGACTTGGACAAAGCTACGTGTTTTTCCATATTTTGTTGTTTTTGCTCTTTTGTCTATTTCTTGTTAGTGTGTTGTTTATTTTGTTCTTTTATTGTTCTGTTCATTTTGTCCTCTCCCTTCCCCCACAATCTTTTACTTCTTATCTGTGCATTTTTATTTTATTTAAATATCTCCTCATTTCTCTTTTGATTTCTCTTGTCATTTCTTCTATTTCTTTTCCATTTTCATTTTCTAATTTTTGAATTCTTGTGTATCTCACCTTCTTTTTCTCATCTGTAATCACTTTCTTTACATAGGAGGATTAGTATTGTAAGTTTAGGTATAAGAGTTGGTGTTTTACTTTCTGTTACAGTTTTCCATGTTTCTGTTTTGTCACTTTTGATTATTTTGTTTGAATCACTGATTAGTATAGTGTAATTCATATATAGTGTTTGTTCAAAATATTAGCATAGTGAATAGAATTAATCTTAATAATTAGTGTACTTCATATACTGTTGTTTTTGTTATACCTAGATGAGTAGATTCCGCAAGAACTTATCAGCGACCCAATCAGTGAAATCCAAAAGCAAGGTTTTTATTAAAAGGTACAAGCCGCGACAGGGACCTCATCCAACCAACCGGCGCAGCGAGGAAGGAGGAAAGGCCCAGGTCTTTGTTTGGGGACACTTTTAAAGGGGAGAACATCAGGAAGGGCTTAAGGTAAGGGGCCTTTTGGGATTGGGCAGGGTGGGGGGGTCTCCATTTGGCTTGGGTTCAGGAAGTTACCTCATTTGGTAGTCTCTACTGAGCTGCCCTTGGTCTGCTGAGGCCTAGCTGTCCTTGCTAAGCTTTGATACCTCTGGAATGCCTGAATGCCTGCTCGTACAAGGACTCGGGTCTGCTATGGGAAACGGAGGCTGATTTTTATTGTTTCAAAATAGTGTCATTGCCGGCGCCGTGGCTTAACAGGCTAATCCTCTGCCTTGCGGCACTGGCACACCGGGTTCTAGTCTGGTTGGGGCGCCGGATTCTATCCCGGTTGCCCCTCTTCCAGGCCAGCTCTCTGCTGTGGCCCGGGAAGGCAGTGGAGGATGGCCCAAGTGCTTGGGCCCTGCACCCCATGGGAGACCAGGAGAAGCACCTGGCTCCTGGCTTCGGATCAGCGAGATGCGCCGGCCGCGGCGGCCATTGGAGGGTGAACCAACAGCAAAAAGGAAGACCTTTCTCTCTGTCTCTCTCTCTCTCACTATCCACTCTGCCTGTCAAAAAAAAAAAAAAACTAAAAAAAAAAAAAAAAGAAACAAAATAGAGTCACTTTGGCTCTTCAGTTTTGTCTGTTCTTTTTAGTGCTGTTTCTTTTACTCTTTTTTTAAATTTTGTTTTCCCTCTTTTCTTCCCCATTCCCCACAAATTTTATTTTTTATCTGTGTGTATTTTATTTAAAAATTTCATTTGTTTTTTGATTTCTCTTGTTGTTTTCATAAAATCACATAGTGAATTAGAATTGGTCTTATTGATTAGTACAGTGAAGTTCATATACAGTTATTTTTGTCTATTTGTTCTTTAAGAGCTTTATTTTTTTATTTTTATTGTTTGTTTTCTTCCCCCTGCTCAATTTTTTTCTTTTTAGCTCTGTGTATTTAATTTAAATATCTTTTCTTTTTCTCTTTTTCTTGTTATATTAGTAATATAATATAGTGAATAGAATTAGTCTGTAGTATAGTAAATGTAGTGTTACCTGTTAGTTGAATTATTCATTTGTTTCTTTCATTTTATTTATTTATTTATTATCATGTTTATTTAATTCATTTGTTTTTGTTTTGTCACTTTTGATTATTTTGTTTGAATTAATGATTAGTATAGTGTAATTCATATATAGTGTTTGTTCAAAATATTAGCATAGTGAATAGAATTAATCTTAATAATTAGTGTAGTTCATATCCTGTTGTTTTGTCTGTTCCTTTTAGTGCTGTTTATTTTGTTTTGTTTTTTGTTTTTTGTTTTTCCTCTTTTCTCCCCCACAAATTTTTGCTTTTTTATCTGTGTGTATTTTATTTAAAAATCTCATTTCTTTTTTATTTCTCTTGTTGTTTCTTCTATTTATTTTCTGTTTCCATTTTCTAATTGTTTCATTCTTGTGTATCTCACCTTTTTAATTTTTTTCTCATCTGTAATCACTTTCTTTACATAGAAGGATTAGTATTGTAAGTTTAGTTATAAGAGTTGGTGTTTTACTTTCTGTTATGGTTTTCCATGTTCTTGTTTTGTCGCTTCATTATTTTGTTTGAATCATTGAGCAGTATAGTGTAATTCATATATACTGTCTGCTCACAATATTAGCATAGTGAATAGAATTAATCTTAATAATTAGTGTAGTTCATATACTGTTTTTTCTCTGTTCTTTTCAGTGCTGTTTATTTTGTTCTGTTTTTTTTCCTCTTTTCTCCCCCTCAAGTTTTTGTTTTATCTGTGTGTATTTTATTTAAAAATCTCATTTCTTTTTTGATTTCTCTTGTTGTGTTCATAATATCACATAGTAAATTAGAATTGGTTTTATTGATTAGTACAGTGAAGTTCATATACATTTTTTTGTCTATTTGTTCTTTAAGAGCTTTAATTTTTTTAAATTTTTTATTGTTAGTTTTCCTCCCCAACTCATTTTTTTTTCTTTTTATCTCTGTGTATTTAATTTAAATATCTTTTCTTTTTCTCTTTTTCTTGTTATATTAGTAATATGCGTATAGTGAATAGAATTAGTCTGTAGTATAGTAAATGTAGTGTTACCTGTTAGTAGTATTAGCATATTGACTTATTTATTTGTTTCTTTCTCATTGGATTGCCAGGTCACCGTAGGTGCTGTAGGAGACTAGCCAGTGTTACTCCCAGTACACTAGACACAAAGATACCTCCACAATGAGTGGTGACAGATCCTCCCACACAGAGGAGGAGGTGTTCCGGGGATATGAGGTCCTCAGAACACTTGGCAAGGGCAGCTTCGGCAAGGTGAAGCTGGCCCACCATATGGAGAGTGGGACCATGTTGGCTGTGAAGATCATTGCCAGAGGGCACGGGGATTCCTCTGAATCCCCACAGGCAAGGGTAGAAGCAGAGATTATGAATTCTCTGCATCACCCTCACATCGTGAAGCTAATGCAGGTAGACTGCACTGCGGAAAAAGCCTACCTGTTCATGGAGTATATTAGCGTGGGGGACCTTGGAAAGTTAGTGGCAGTGCGCGGCCACCTTCAGGAACAAGAAGCGTGTTGGTACTTTAGTCAGACCCTAGAAGCAGTGGAATACTGCCATAAGCAGCATGTTGTCCACAGAGATATAAAATTAGAAAATCTCCTTGTGGACAGAAACATGTGCATTAAACTAATTGACTTTGGCTTAAGCAAGAGGCTGACTGAAGGCCAACAACTCAATTCATTGTGTGGCAGCCTTGAATACTGTGCCCCGGAAGAATTCTTAGGAAAAGAATTCGATGGATATAAGGCCAACGTGTGGAGCCTGGGTGTGCTCCTATACACCATGGTGAAAGGGTGGCTGCCCTTTGAAGGAGAGAGCTTTGTGTGCCTGAAGGAAGCCATCCTGGCTGGCTCTTACGTAATCCCCTCCTCTATAAGCGGAGAACTGGAGCAGCTGCTGGACTGGCTGATGACGTGTGACCCTGCTGAGAGGCCCACGGTGGCAGATGCTATGGGCCACAAGTGGCTCCGCATGGAGCAGAAAGGGCCCAAACTGAGTGAAGACGCAGCCGAACACTCTCTGAGTTCAACCGAGGACGAGGACCTCAGTGGAAGTGTGGAGAGCCTGAGCTCTCAGGAGGGCCTCAGAGAACAGGACGGCCCCCTGTGGGGAAAGCCCAGCTAAAGGCTTCCCTCAGAGGAGAAGTAAGTGAAATGTACATGGGGCTCCCAGGTCCTTCGCATGTTACTGAAGGTCCGAAATACCTCCCAGGCCTCCTCTTCCAGCTGGGCTGTGAGGAGGAGGATGGCTGCTGGTGCCCTGCTCTGAGCTGGGGGAAATCCCAGGAGGGCTTCAGTGGAGCAGCAAGACCTGAGCTCACTGAAGTGGAGCTTCTAGCATCTCCGGAGGATGCTGAGGCCCAAAACTACCTGGTAGAGCTGGGCTTTCAGCTGAGCCATAAAGCAGCCTCCCTGACACCCAGTCTCCAAGCCAGCGTCATGTCCCTAGTGCTGCCCGAAGGTGACCAGTCGTCAGGGCTAAATGCCTGCCATGGAGCCTGCAGGACGGACGGTTCCCCACCTGGCATGATGATGATCCACACTCCTCACCCAGTCCTCAGGTACAACAGCGCTGTGTCCTCTGTGTCCACTCTCAGCACCAGCAGCAGTGAGACCTGCAGGTCAGATAGTCCCCACCCTGTCATAAGGAGGAGGACCTACATTCTTGGGCCAGTCCTCAGCTACAACAGCTCCTTGTCCTCCATAGCCACTATCAGCGTCACCAGCAGTGAGGCTGAGAGGACAGATGGTCCCCAACCTGGGATAAGGAGGAAGACCTACATTCCCTGGCCAGTCCTCAGGTACAACAGCCCTGTGTCCTCCATATCCACTCTCAGCTCCAGCAGCAGTGAGGGCTACTTAGCAGACAGGAGCTGTTCCCAGGGAGTGGCAGAGAATGAGAGCCTCCCAGAAAACCAACAGGACGAGGAGGCGGGGACCTCTCCTGCTAAAGCTGCCAAGAGCAAGGGCCGCCGGGGGGTCTGCAGGAGGATCGTGAACTGCCTTCTGCGGGTGTGCTATATCCTGCCAGACCCAGAGGAAGACCTCTGAATTCAGAGGAGAAAGGTGGCCCCATAGCTTCATGCACTGGAAATGCGCAAGAGGAAGTTATGATCCCTGTCTGGGAGGAAGGATTGTGGGGAGGCAGTAAGAAATAACAGGCAGGGAGTGAAGGCAATGGGTCTCATAGGAGGAACTAGGATCAGGCGTCAGACCAGACCACACCACCAGGTCCTGTGTCTCATGTGCTTAGCAGCTGATCAGGTGAGCAAAACCTCATTTCAGTGTCAGGTCAGTACATTTCTCGGTTGTCACATGGTTCAAGTAGTCAGCAGAATAACACTTTTATTGGTTAGCATCCATGACCATTTGCTAGCCATCAGAAAAACAGACACCTGACATTGAAACGCTGTAGGGAATGCATCCATTTATAAGGACTAACTATAGAAGCTCTAGAAGAGGCATAACATACTGGGGCACAGTGCCAGCCTCAGGTGCCTTTCTCTATTTGGATTCTGAGGACAGAGCCACACTGTGTGCATTCAGCAGAATTTACAGAACTGTATGCATAAACATCTCCCCGATCTATAAAAAGTAGAAAAAGGAACAAAGAGACCAGGCCCTGGGACTTCCAAGAGCTGTACAAACCCTGCCTTCACGTCTACAAGGTGTGTGCAGCACAGGGCAAGTAACTCCCATATTCTGAGCCCTGGTTACCACTAAAAAAGTTGGGGAGAAGGCTCTGAAAAGTCCTTGTGACAGTTAGTTACTGGATGTTTGGGATGGAGTTTCTGGGATGACAAATCCAGCCATGTGCTTGCTCAGGGAAACCCTGCTTGGATGCATCCATCCCCAGGTACGTGTGGAAGATAAGCCTTCCTTCTAGCATGAATGTACTGGGCTCTCAGGTTATACTCAAATAATCTCCCATCCTGTTTTGGGCTGTGTGCAGGGGCCACTGGCTGCTTGGGGGATGACTGGCAGCTGCTGGCCCCAGTGGCCCACTTAGGTATGTGATGTCTGGGGTCACTGTCAAGTCCAGCCTAGTATTGGCAGCTATAGTCAAATTGAGTAACTTTGGTCTACATCGATAGATATTGGGGGGATTCTCTTACCTTTTAAATTATGCTAATAATACAAAACACAAATGTTACTATTTTAACCCTTTTTAAGTATGCAGTAGTGGCATGAAGAGCATTCACATCACCACCACTCCTCTCCTACACATGAAACACTCCCCATCCCCCTCCCCAGCCTCTGGCACCCCCAGGTCTACTCCTGTCTCAGTGAATAGGACAACTCTGTCTCAAGCATTATGTAGTATTTGCTCTTTTTAAAATTTCATCGTATTTGCTCTTTGAGAGGCAGAGAGACAGGCAGAACTCCCATCAGCTGGTTCACTCCTTGCAGGCCTGTAATGCCAAGTACTGGACTGGGCTGAAGCCAGGAGCTGGGAACTCAATTCAGGCCTCTCATGTGCATGGAATAAACCCAATCTTATGAGCCATCAGCTGCTACTTCCCTGTCTGCAACAGAAGAAAGTTGGAGTCAGGAGCCAGAGCTGAGAGTGAAACCCAGTAACTCTGACAGGGTACACAGGCATCTTAACTGCCTGCCCTTGGTGTTTGTCTTTCTGTGGCTGCCTTGTATTATCCAGTCCTCAGGGTTCATGCCTGCAGTAGCAAGTGTCAGAATATCCTGCCTTTAAAAGGCTGAATAATACTCCGTGGTTCAGTTGGACCACATTGTTTTCCCACACTCACTTTCTTTTGATGGTCCTTTTGATGGTTGTTGGCATATTGGGGTAATGTGAATAATGCTGCTGTGAACATGGGTACAAATTACTCCTTGAGAGCCTGTCTTCAATTCTTTTATTATGTATGTACTCATGTATTTGAAAGACACCGTGACTGAGAGAGAGCTCTGCCTCACTCCCCAGATGGCCACAACAGTGAAGGCAGGCCAGGATAAAGCCAGGAGCCCTGCGCTCCATCTAGGTCTCCCACATAGTTGACAGAGGCCCAAGAACTGGAGCCAAAATCTGTTGCCTTCCCATGAGTATTAGCAGGAAGCTGAATTGAAAGCAAATTAACCAAGACTGGAACCAGACACTCCAGTATGGGATGTGGACCTCCCAAGTGGCAGTTTAATTGGCTGCACCACAACACCCACCCTGTTTCCAATTCTTGGAGTCATATACCTAGATATATATACACCTAGATGTATATATACCTAGATGGACTACTTGATAATTCAATGTTTAAAAATTTGGGTGGCAGTTCTCTTTTGTGGTGTAGCAGGTTAAGTCACCACTTGGAATACCCACTCTCCATATTGGAGTCAGTTCATGTTCCAGCTGCTCTACTTCCAATCCAGCTCCCCGCTAATGCATCTGGGAAAGACATGAAGGTTGGCTCAAGTACTTGGGCCCCTGCCACCTACATGGGAAACCCAGAAGAAGTTCCTGCCTCTGGCCTGGCCCAGCTTGTTTGTTCTGGTCACTTGGGAGGTGAAGCAGTAGATGGAGGAGTCTCTGTCTCTGTCTCTGTCTCTCTCTTCCCACTCCCTGCCACAGACTTTGCCTTTCAAATCAGTAAATGTTTTTTTGGTTATAAGGAAATAGCTTTATATTTATTTTTAATTTGAAAAAAATGTATTAATTTGAAAGGCAAATGTATAGAGGCAGAAGCAGAGAGTGAAAGAGACAGAGACAGAGACAGAGAGAGACAGAGACAGAGACAGAGAGAGAGGTATCTTCCATCTTCTGCTTCACTCCCCAAATGCTCACAACAGCCATGGCTGGGCCAGGCTGATGCCCAGAACTTGGAGCTCCATCCTGGTCTCCCAAGGGAGTGGAAAGAACTCAAGTATTTGAGCCATCACCTGATGCCTTCCAGGGCACACATGAACAGGAAGATGGAATGGGGACCTTAACTTAGTCTAGAGTCCAGGCAATTGGATATGGATGCAGACCTCCCAAGTAGTGTTCTAGCTGCTCGGCCCATTTGCCTGCCACAACGTTTAATTATTTGCTGAACTGCATCCCATAGCTTTCTGTTTTATATTTGTTAGGAGCACATCCCAGGTCCTACAAACTCAAGGGTAGGGTGTTGAAAAAGTCATGGGACAAAGCAGGTAGCTAGGTTCAGACCATGGAGCTGGAAGTCACTGAGCCCCTGCCCATGCAGTTCTAGCCTACTTGTCCACCAAACAACCCTTCCTGGGACACATCTCCTTTCCCTGTGATCTGAGGGTGAGGGGCCAAGTGAGTAGCCACTTTCCTTCCAACCTCACACACCAGCAACACTGGGAAAAACAAGCTCTTCAGCTGGAGACCAGGACAGAAGGAGGTGCTACCTCTCCTATTCCCCTCCCCCAGCTGTTTATGCTGCTGGCCACTCCCCAGTATGCCCATGCATATGTGTTCTTTCACCTTTCTAATAAACTTCCTCATTCTGGGCAGTGTATATGTGCCTGTTCTTAGAATGCCTCTCTAAAAGAAGGCACAGACCTGGAATACACATTCAGCCCCACTTACTCCACTTCTTATGGGTGAGCCAGCCAGGGGTCTGAGAAAGCCCAACAGTGAACCGAAAAAGCAACAGTGGTAAGTAAAATTCAATTTGTCTCTGTCTCAGCTGTACTAGGATTTTACCTCCTTGTGAAAATTCAAAAGTGTCTCCCTCAGTCTCACTGCTCTTGATCTCAGGCATCTGTTAAGATGCAGTTGGGGTCACTTTTTTCCTAAGTTCGTAGCTGTAGAGGATGAAAGGCGACTATGAAATGTGTTCATAAGGAGGATCTGGACAAAGAAACGGGATGAGAGTCAGCCAGTTTGTCGCCATGTGCCCAAAATCTGTGTTTCTAGCTTGTAGGGTTTTTAAAATTCATTCTCGCTGCTGAAAAACCTGGAACTCAGCATTTAGTTTCTACTGGATGCAATACACCTGGCTGAAAAGTTCTGTCTTAAGATTTTGAATCATGGTGTTTTCCTTATTAAGATGGGCAGTTGGGCCAAGCAACTCACCTTTCGCTAGCAAACGTCTCTTCATCTGACTGGAGTGGTCCTCAAAACAGGTGTGCAATGTATATGTGCCACACCCCCTGTCAGCAGGTGATACTTCCTAACATGGCAGGAGTTCCTCATCAGGAGCCAAGGGAGGGACTTTGCCCAACCATGGAAGCCTCAAGTGTGGCTTCAGTTTTTCAGTGGAAGCTGAAAATGGACCCCACTTGACCATGGTGGACCCCATAGCTAGTGCAAGCCATGTACCTAGTCAGCAGCACTACAATTTATCTTAGCTTTATGCTGGTTTCTGCTGCCCTGGAATACACATCCAGGTACAGGTTTCAATGCTACCTGAGGTCACAAGCTCTAGACTAGATATGCTGGTCCTAGCCCCAGAGAATGTTCAGGGCACAGAAGCTTCAGGGCTTACAAACTCTAGCAGCTGGTCCTCAGGCTTAGGCTGTGTTATTTTTACAACCCAGGAGCTTTTCCTCCTGGCATGTGGAACAGTGCCCCACTAGAGATCAGTTTCTTGCAGAGATGACATCCCATAAGCTCATGTTGGATGCTGGGAAAATGCCCCAATTATACATGCGTTTGCTCCCGAGTGGGTTGGCACCTTTGTGAAAGCAGCAGCACTCTTCCAATGGCCAGATTACATAAGACATGTTCATTAAGACAATTTAACAGGGGCATTGGGCAATGAAGATACCCTTAGATACAGATCAACCCATAGGCAGCCCTGGAGGCAGGCTGCTTAAAACTGAAAACCTCAAATTGGGGTATAAAAACTTTGTAATGTATCCAATACAACTAGTACAAGGGATCTGAATCACATGTATAAGCATAACAGGGTTTGTGGAGAGCCATATCACTTTTGTCTTCTCAGGTTCCACAGAAACTTCAGTTGTATATGATGCCTCATTCATCCCTGTGGACCCACGCCTAAGGGTACAGTTTCAAAAACCTCTAGAAAATTGAGATACTGAGTGGTTTACTGATGGCAGTAGTTACATGAAGTACAGAGTTAAAAGGCAGGTTATGCCATGGTGGGTCTTCCTCAGGTCATACAATCTCAGACATTGCCAACTAGCACTTGATCACAAAATGCCAAACTGACTGCTTTAACTAGAGCCATGCAATGAGGGAAGAGCTAATGAGTTAATATGTATGGGCTCCAGTTTGTTTTCCTTGAGTTCCATGCACATGGAGCAATTTGGAAAGGAAGAGCCCTCCTGACTGCAAAGAACTCTCCCATTAAATAAGGAGAAGAGGTGTTAGCTGTCCTTCAGTAGTACTGGAGTCTTCAGAAAGTGGTTGTCATTCACTGCAGGGGACACAAGAAAGCCTGCTAGCCATGCTATTCAGGGAAATGTGCTAGCAGATAAGGCAGCAAAAGTCGCTGCTGCACAGCAGGTTCTAGAAATAGCTTTACTACCTGAGCTTTTTGGTCACTAAATATCCTTACTACCCGAGCCCTGTCATAGAATCATCTCCTCAACCAGGCTACATGAAGGATGCCAGTGGAGGTAGGCATTCAGTCATAAGGCCAGGTGCTGAATGGAGGATTGTTAATATATGACTCTCACTGTTCTGGAAGAGGCAGTTTAATGCCAGGAGTTCCTTGGGTATTTGGAGGGTAAAGGCTGCATACTGTCATAAAGACAATAATACCTCAGCATGTGGTTTAGGTTTTTCTTAGCTCCATGTGTCTTGGAGACCTTAGTCATCAAATAAACTAAAAAAGCTAATCATATTCTTCAGATAATCCTGGCTAAGCTTTGCCAAGAGACCTCAGAAACATGCCTTAAATTCTTACCTATTGCCCTCAGGATGAAAGTGGCACCTAAGGCTGTTTAACTAAAATGCTATATAAAGAGGTCTTCACCTCCGACACTCTCTTTGACTCAGGGATACAGGATCAGATAACAGTTTATTATTAATCTTTTTCCTGTACAAGAGGCTAATGGACTGTGGTAATAAAATTCTCACAGTGCCAGGTCCCAAAAGTCATGGACAGCCTGTCCCCAGGAGACCAAGGCTTAAGAGACACTTGGAGCAAAGACTCTTCCTCTGATCCACTGCAGCCTAAATGAAAGGGATCCTACCAGGTGCTCCTCAGCACTCCTACTGAAGTCAAATTGAGGGCATCCCAAGCTGGGTACATTTGTCAAAGATCTCAGTTCTACCTCTTTAGTCTTCACAGGTGCACACAGAGAACAAGTCTGCTCACTCTTGTGAATGCATTGAAGATCTCGAATACATCTTCAAAGGGCAAAAGGGTGAGTAAAATCTTTGCTTTTATCATATCGAACCTGCTACACTTAATGGCACACATGTTTTACCTATCCTTTATTCTCTCAGGAGGCTCTGTTGTGAGGAAAACTCCATAGTTCTTGTAGTATGATAGTAGGAGGTCCTGCTAGGCCATAGAAAACTATTTAAAAATCTGTTTATTGTGTGGGCCAAACTAGAGCCTACACTTCAGGCCAGATTGAATGGCAATTGCTTGAGTCCATGGGTGCTCTAAGACAGTCATGGACAACTAGCTAGCCATAAAATGCATACTGGCAAAACCAGGAGCATGTGCAGCGATTAATGGAATCTGTGGCATCTACTCTAACAGTTGTATATTCACTGAAAAGGATACTACCAGTCTTTATGGCTACGCTAGATGGTTTTATAATGTGGGCAAACACAATCTATCAATGCCCATGTTTTGGGAAACAGTGGAATATACTCCTCCTATCTTGAAGGGGATTCAACTTGCAATTTATCTTTTTTCCAATTATGCTCATCCTGATTGACAAACTTTTCTGTTTCCAAATTCGACAGCTTCTCAAGATGATGATGACCATGCGGGGCAACAGTGATTGGCCGTGACAGATGAAAATTTCCCAGCTCATGAGATGGATCGATTAGATGAGCTAAGAAGAGGTTTCCGAACCCTGGATAGGTAGGGACAACGCCCCTGGCCAGCAGGAAGTAGCTACAGAAGACGGATCATCATCCTTCGGCACCCCCTTAAGATGAAGGGTCGGAAATCTCTGCGGGGGGATGAGATGGGATAAGGCAGGTAGCTAGCTTAGGGCCACAGAGCTGGAAGTCCCAAGTCCCAAGCCCTCGCCCCGTGTAATTCTATCCTACTTGCCCAATGAACTGCCCCTTCCTGGGGCATGTTTCCTTCTGGGTGGGGCATGTACCATGTGAATAGCCACCACACTTCTACCTGAAAAGCAGCCAGCACTGGAAGAAGTGTGTCCTGCTCTTGGGAGATGGATGCTGAGGTGCTCTCTCTCCACTTCTCCTCTCACATCCGTTTTCTCCTGGCCCACTCCCCACCCATGCTCACGTTTCCTTTATGATCCCTTAAATAAATGTTATCGTTTTGTGTACTGTACATGTTTCTGTGCTTCAAATGCTTATCTCAGTAGAAGGCAAGGATCTGGAATAAAATTAGACCCTACTTCAGGGTTAAGGTTCTGTTTGCAACAGAAGGATCCCATATCAGAGGGCCAGTTCAGGTCCTGGCTACTCCACTTCCTATGCAGTTCCCTATTTAAGCACACTCTGGGAAGGTAGCAGGTGATGGCCAAAGAGCTTGGGCCCCTACCATGTGGGAAAGACAGATGGAATTCTGGGATCTTAGCTTCATCTTGGCCAAGCTTCAGCCATTGTGTCTATGTGGGGAGTGAACTAGTGAATGGAAAATGTGTTTGTGTGTTTGTGTGTGTGTTAGAGAGAGAGAGAGAGAGAGAGAGAGAGAGAGAGAGAGAGAGAGACTCTGCCTTTCATATAAAGAACAACAAACATTTTTAGAAAACAGATTGTACCAGGAGGTGGGGATCAGCGTTGGCTATCTAAGAGCCTGCCTTCACAATTCAGGCCATGAATGAACCTGGAATGTTCTGTGTGGCACCTGAAACATGTAAACCATAGAAGCAGGAACAAACCCTATGAACAAGGTGCCCTCCAATAGGTTTTCTACCTAATTTAATGGGAGGAGTGTGGCTCAGTGGTGAAGTGAGTTGACATCGATAAGATGCTACTTACCAGGGGAGCAAAATTGAGAACCTGGGCCCTTCTCACGCTAAACACTGGCTTTTTCCTTTGCATTTCCCTTCTCTGATTCTCATTAGAGTGGTGTAAGAGACAAACTTGGGGGTGGGCATTTGGCTTAGAGGTTAAGATGCTCCTTGGGACTTCCATGTCCTATATCAGAGTCCTTGGTTTGAATCCTGGCTCTTCCTCCAACCCTAGGTTCCTGCTAGTGCACACCCCGGCAAGCAGCAGATGATGGCTCAACAACGTGGGAGACCCAGATGGAGTTCCAGGCTCCTGGGTGTTGCCTGCCATGGCCTGGCTCTTACAGGCATTGGAGATTGAGCCAGCAGTTGGAAAATATCTATGTCTCTCTTTCTTATAGTAATAATAATAATAAATGAATAACATAATAAAAAGCCTAAACCCTGACACTGAGCAGGTGTTGGCAAAAGTTCATTCCAAGAATTTCAGCAAACAGTACAGATACAGGCAATTGCACCTATGCTTACATTGTCATCTCTTCTCAAAACTGGCCTGGAGGCATCTGGGAAATGGCCCAGCTCAGTTAGTGGAGGAAATGAGCACCCAGTTGAGCCTGGAAAAGCCAGCTGGGTGGTTAAAGTGAAGGCAAAGCCAGGATGTTGAATCTGCCTCCTCTACTTCCATCACTTGTCATGTCACACATGGTGTGACCACACTGGCCCTGCCAACTCCACAGGCCATTTAGGTTTACCTATGGGGCAGGTGTTTACTTGGAGTTTAAAAAGCCCATGTCCCACTCTGGAGTGCTTGAGTAAAGTCTTGGGATTGGCTCTTGACTCCAGCTTCCTGCCAATACACAGCCTGGGAACCAACAGTGATGGCTCAAGTGATTGGATCCCTGAACAGGGTTCTTGGCTCCTGGTTTTGGCTTGGCCGAGCCCTGGTTGTGGCTGGTATTTGGATAGTGAACCATCAGATGAAAGCTTGCTGGCACTCTGCTGTTCAAATAAATACCTACATGCAAAATTTAAGTAAAAAATAAATTTTCCCGTAATATTGCTAGTAGGCACTTGCTTTAACCCAGGGATACAGTAACAAGCAAGATGTGTTTAATTAGGGGCTTCTGTTGTGAAGCAGCAGGTTAAAGCACCACCTGTAATGCCAGCATCCCATGTCAGAGCACTGCTTCAAGTTCTGATGCTCTGTGTCTGATCCAGCTGGTGTATATCTGGGAGAGCAGTGAGGTATGGCCTGAGTGCTTGGCTCCCTACCACCCACATGGGAGACCCCAGTGGAGTTCCTGGCTCCAGGCCTAGTTCAGTCCTGTTTCAGCCATTTGAGGAGTGAAACAACCAATGGAAGATCTCTCTCTCTCTCTCCCTTCCTCCCTCCCTCCCCCAAATCCCTCTTTCTCCCTCTCTCTACATTTTAAGGAAATAATCTTTTTTTAAAAAGATTCAGTGATCCAACCATCATCCCCAGACATGCATGTTGATTGCTAAGCATTCACCACCAACTACAGCTAGTGGAGCTGTGTGATTTGGCAAGCTTGCAGCCTTGCAAAATGAAAGTCATCACCCCCACTTTACAGAGAGGGAAAAAGCACAGTCTGACATTTGCCATGGGTGAAATTGGTATAGAGAAGGCCCTACATCCAACTTTAGCCTGATAGGGCTGCCAGAGTTAGCCAAGAAAAAAACAGAAGTACCTGAAACAATAACACCCAAATGCCCAGTTCCATTTGCATGCTACATAAACATTGAATGACCCCTTAGTGTAATCATATCCCAAATGTTCCATGGAATGCAGTATATTTGTTATAAGTTTCTTATCCAACCATCTGGCATGTGAATTGATCTGGGTTGATCAGAAATGCAAATACATCTAAATATTGCATAGAATGTTAAATAAACTCACAAATTATGCATTGGTCAACTGTTGTGAAAATTCATCTTGGAGTCCTGTATTTTCTTTTAAAAGATATTTTAAAGATCTATATATTTATTTGAAAGGCAGAGTGACAGCACAGGAGGAAAAGACAAAGATATGTTCCATCCACTGATAGGCTCCTGAAATTCTTGCAACAGATGGGGCAGGGCCAGGCTTGAGCAGTGAGCCAGGGACTCATTCCAGGCCTCCCATGTGGGTGGCAGGAACCCAATTACTTGAGCCCTTGGCGTTGCCTCCCAGGGTCTGCATTAACAGGAAGCTGGAGTGAGGAGCAGAGCCAGGCATCAAACACAGGCACTCTGATGCGAAACAGAGGCAGGGAAACTCCACTTTTTGAATAAGTTATCCTTTCTTTTTTGAATTCCCTGTGGTACTGAGTAAAAAAAATTCAATTTGGCATATTTGTGTGGTCTATTTGGGTTCTCTGTTCTGTCTATGTCCTTTTTCTAGTGTCAAATTCTTGATTACTGCCTCTACATAGTGAGACTTGACATTGACTGCAGTGAATCTTCCCACTTTGTTCTTCCCACTCTCTCAAGACTGTCTTAACTATCCATATGAATTTTAGGATAAGTTCACCTAGACCTGCAAAAATCTTGCTGGGATAATGATGGAATTGCATTAGAGTTATTTACTAATTTGGGAAAATCAGTACCTTTATTACATTTACCCTGTAATCCATGGGGCACAGTACAGTCTCCAGTTCTTTAATGTACTTCACCTTTTTAAAATCAGTATTTTGTCATTTAGAGTGTACAATATTATACATAGTTTGTTAATACTATCCATAAGCATTTCATTTTCTCAGATGAGTTGAAAATGCTATAGTTAATTTCAGGTTCTATATCTCCATTGTTAGTATTCAGAGAGAGAATCAAATTTTTCATGTTTTGAAGCTGGAAAACTTGCTAGGGAGAGAGAGGGAGAGAGAGAGAGTGAGCAAGAAAGAGAGAGAGAGAGGAGAGAGAGACTCAGGTAGCATGGCCCTTTGCAGTAGCCAGGAGAGGCCAGGCCCACACAGCTGGGACAACCTGTCCCCAAATCATCATGATATGAAGAGAGCAAGTCCCACTCACCTGGACCTGAATCCATCCACATCTCTTGAACTTGCTTCCTGCCTAGAAAACACACTCCAGCTCAGCCGGTCACTTGACACAGGAGTGGCCTCTAACTGCTGTAGAATATGGAAGAAGCAGTGCTTGGCAATGGTGACATCATGGAGTGCAGTCACAATGGCACCCTCCTAGATCAGCAGGTTTCAGGGTCAGGGTTCCCAAGCCCCTGAGGAATCAGAATCCCCCAGCAGTGGGGCCTGTGGTCTCTCCTGGAATCAAGAGAAAAGGGCAGATGTGTGGGAGGTGTGTCATGGGCTCAGATGTCCTGGTGCCCTCTGTCACCCACTGGACAAGGTCCCGGGTCCCTGCCATACTCCATCCTCCTTTTCTCCCTCTACAATTATATTTTTCATTGACTTTGAGCATTTGCATTTTGGATTAATATGAGTGCAATGGGTGCCCTCACAATTGGCATACAACTACCTGAGGTCCCCATACTTGCCCACCCTTGCAATGACCAGAACTGGGGGCTCCCAGTGGCCACAACCTCCTGCCACACGACAGGCCTACCCTAGCACTGCTGATCCAGGCTGTGCCTCTTGCCCTCCTCCTGGCTTCTCCTTGCTGCTGCTGTTGCTGTTGGGTATCAGAGTCCAGGGAATAGGGGGAGGGGGAGGCAGGCTGCCTGCCACCTGCCTGGGACCTTGAGCCAGCAGGGACCAGACTCTCTGCAGGAGAGACAAGAACTCTGTCCTGGACACAGGCAAGAGGTTAAGGATTGAGTCACTGTGACTTCACCACCAGGCCCTGACACTGGTGCTGACCACACAGAGGCTGATGGTGTCAGTAAGCATGTGGGAGTCAGGAGCACCCACAATCCCTAGGGCTCCCAGAAGAGGGACATCCATGTCTGGGGGACACCTTCACTGTCAGCACCATTAGGCCCCTTACAGCTCCTCTGCCAGGCATGGTTACCTCTGGCTCCTGCAGGGACAGTGAATGCCTTGCAGGATTTGTGGAGCCTCCTGGGTCCTGCTGTGGCCAAGCTCCTCACTGCTCTCCCTGTCCCGGGGGCCTGAGCTGTAATATCCCACTGGGGACAAGTATGAGCCTGTGTGTGCATGTGCATGTACATGTGCACAAGCCCATGTGTGTTCCCAGCTATGCAGGTTCCATTGCTGCTGTTGTATTCACCAGTCTCCTCACCACCCTTGTCTGGTCTTTCCTGAGATGAGGATGGAGGGAGGCCAAAGGCATGGTCCTGTGAGGAAGCTGGGCCCTGGCTGGAGGAGGTGAGTGTGGTGTGGTGCTGGGTGTGCTCTGCAGAGCAGGGATCCATACCCCACCCCAGACATCACCACATTCAGGGGCTCCAAGGATGGACCACTTCCCAAGGTCTCAGGCAGCTGGGTTACCAGGAGCTGCTGACCAGGCCATGGGTTGAATAATACAAGAAAGATGGGAGAACTCACTTCAGGGACATTGCTTCTGTCACTCAGGGGGTCATACGGGGGCACCTCCCATCTGTCATCCCCTCCTCTGCCATCCGCCCTCATCATTGGAGACTAAATAGTGCAGAGTCATGGTGAACATGTCCCTGCAGCCTGTCCTACCCTCCCGAGGCCCCACAGGGTCCCACCCCCTGCTCCTTAACCCTGACTCATGCTATGATAACCCCACATCATTGCTGGCCTGGCCAGGGCATGTGGCCACCAGGGTTAAGGAAATGACACAGCTCCTCCCACACAGAGGAGCCTGAAGCCTCCCAGCCCTGCTCCTGCCAGGACAGTCATTCAGGCCTCACCTAACCTGTGCTTAGTCTTGGATCCCACTACACTCCTGCCTGGCAATTCCACATCATTCCCTCACGGTCCTCCTTGTGCTGACCTCCTGTGAGCTCACAGCTTGCCCAGGAACTGAGCCCACAGTGTCCAGTGTCTCCATGGACTGCACTTCCAGTGTCTCTGCTCAGGACAGGCCACCAGTGTCCTTGTCCCAAGGAGATCTTCATGTCCATGAACTCACCAGTTGTCACCATCACCCACTGGTCCACTTCTTCTGTTGTCAAATTATAGTATATATAGTAATTATTCTTAGTCAATTTCTATCTGTGCTCTAGGTTGAATCCAAGATTTTGTTCAAACAATTAAAAGAAGCAATATTTATAGAAGATAATTCACACTTTCCATTTCTAATGTTTATGTGTCTTTCAACAAACAGTGTGTCTTTTCTGTGAATCCATAAAGCGTCTTGTGGTTTTTGGTCCATAACATGAAGCATTTATTGAATGAATGAGTTCTTTTGAAACTACCAAGTGTCTGTTGCAAGATAAAACAATGTAAAAAAGCTCAAATACAAAAAGATTTTAATACTTTGTGAAATATACAGTTATAGAATTCTCTAAATATTGCCTATAAAATTAGTTTCTCATTTGAAATTATTCTATTAAAACACAAATAACACATTGACAATAACCCTTGTCATCTAAGAATAGCCCCCATCAATACTAGAAATCCCAAACACATAAAACTCCTACAGATATTATTTAGATATTTAAACCAAACTATGATCACAGTAAACACATTCATTGATCAAGTACAATACATTAGAATTGTGGCTTAGAGACACTAAGAACACAATTATAGGTGTAGTTTCGCCGATTTTCATAAATCTTCTAGCATAGCCCCCTCGCACTGTCTTTGTGCACCCATTCCATATATATGATAGTGCGGCACACATCATACTGAAGACTACTTCCCTTCATTACTTAGCTGTTTATATATGTTACTGAAAAACGGGCCAAAATGTAATACCAGTGAAGACAAAAATTTAAAATTAAAACAAAATCTTGAAAATACATTCTAACTTTTTAAATTGCATGAACACTATTTCATCTAAGCTAGCATCAAAATAAGCAGAAAGAATTTAAATATCAACAAAAAAGGTGAAGGTTTGACTGTTCCTAAAATATTCATAAATATTTTCAATAAACAAAAGCACTTTGTCAGTAAAGAAATAATGTCATATCTCTTGCCAATTTTAGAATGCCAGAGATTTGAAGATAAGTGTGCAGTATAAAATATTTGTACCATATTGTGAAATGCAGTTTAAAAATTGTAATTTTCCTGTGACTATATAAGGGAATTTTTTCACAGTGCTATTATGTTAATATTTTAAAGGGATCATCTAGATAAACGTAGTGTAAACAGCAATATACTTGAATGACTAAGGTTTGTTCCCACTGTATAAACTACAGCTTGTACTCACACAGTTTACCTGGCACTGCTGCTCTTCATTATGGTCGGTCCCTCCATTAGAGAGACTGCAGCCCAGGATTCAATCGTCTAAAACACTTTGAAGCACGCAGTGAGGTCCTTTAATCCATAAGCACCGCCCTCAGCTACTTCTCTGCTGGGAAACACATGATCCAAACCAAACACATGACCCCTCCCAGACTTGTGCAATGGCAACCAGAAGGAAGACGGCAGACAATCTGGCAGGGAAAGTAAAATCCTGTGCTAGCCTTCCTGTGACATGTTTGCACGTTATGTGACCTAAACTATGACAACTGTATTTTAAGGACATATTTTCTTTCTAGAGGAATGTTTAAAAGTGGAGTCTAAAATTGAAAATTGTCATCCTATAATTCAGTAGTCTACCATCTGGGTTAAGTTTTCACACATGAGAACGTGCATTCCACAGGCAGAGCAAAAGTTAAACAATTTCAATCAAACTCCTTAACTGGCTTCTCTCTTCCTGTTGAGTTCTACTTCACTAGGGCTGGAGGGGAAAGAGAGGGGCGCTCCTCCAATCCACCCCCACCAGCTCCGGCCAGGAGCAAGGGCTTTGTAAAGAGAAAGCTACACTCCACCCTGCAAACATGAACCTGCAGCAAGAACGTATCCTTTCTCTAAGGGAAGCCAGGCTGGGGACAACCGCAGGGAGGGAACCAGATGCAAATGCACAGCCCTGCTCCTCCTGGGTGGGGGCTTCCATTGGGGTGGCTCAGTGCTCCTGAGATTCCGGTGTCAGGCGCAAGCAAGTCAAAGCAGCTTCCACAACACGCATCTCCTATCAGACCAGTGTTGGGGAGAAAGGCGTTTCAAAGGGTGTTTCATGAAAAGTCCAAGTGGTTGCCAAAATTATACTCTAGTATGTATAAGGGAAATCAGCTAAAATCTTGAATTGTTTAAAAAAAAACAAAAAACAGTATTTCAGTTAAGCCCTGCAGTTACACAACATATGTTTTCAAGATCAATGCAAAACTGGAAAATTAGATACCACTGATACAATAATGAATCCCCTCAGGAACCCGAGCCGTGCCCTCTGGGAAGCCGACAGGCCTCGCCAGACCAGTCAGGATCCAGGCTCCTCATTGAGCCTCTGCTCCCTGTAGATCTGAAAGCAAGGAACACATCCCCAGCAGGGGGCACCATGGAGTCCGCTGCCCAGGAGTTGTCCCACCCCCTCCCCTGATGAAGTGGTGCTAACACCACCAGCTGTCACCCAAAGGCAGCCCTTAGCGGGTTTAACCACCCTAGCATCCCCCAAACAGGCCCAGGTGACTTCTGCTGTGTGCAGCACTTCCTGTTGTTGCATGCTTGCTGAATTCCAAGCCATGTTAGAAGACAGTGCCCCACACAAGCCCTCTTTGGAAACTTGTTTTCTCTCCTGCCGGCACTGCACTTTTCATTTTTTTAAATAGGATTTGTTTATATTTTTGAGACACAGGGTGAGAGAGAGACAGGAGAGAGCATCAGTGCTTAGCGGCTCCAAGAGTTAATTGTATGCCTCCCCTCCCCCCACTCTACATTCACTCCTTCACCCATATGAAGCCGAGATTTACAAAGTGTATTAGAAATCGAGACTTGGGGTAGAAATAAAGAACGATTAAATCCAGAATAAAGCATGATTCAATCCAGAGGAAGTGCACGAACCCTCATTTTGGTGATGGCAGGAATGATGGTTATGGTACCTAGAGGTTTGTGCAAAGATTTAATTTTAAGCTTTTGTCAAGTTGTCTTTTCTAGTTGAGGAAATTTAAGTGGGGTAATTCAGCTACTGCATTTGACTACATTTTCTTTATCGCTGTAGCAATTTTTAAAATGCAAAGTGATTCCTACTGTTTTTTAAATTTTATCTGACAGACAGAAAGATATACACATTGGACAGACACATGCCCACAGAGACAGAAAAAGAGCTGCCCTCTGCTGCATTACTCCCCAAAGCCTGCCTCCAGCCAAGGGCTGAAACTGGGAGCTGGAAGTTCTATCCAGGTCTCTCATGTGGGTGGCAGGAACCCAAGCACCTGAGCCATCACCACAGCTTCCCTGGGTCCATGTTAGCGGGAAGCTGGCCTCATGGGCTGCTACTCTGAATCCAGCAATGCAGTTTTTTATTTTTTTAAATATTTGTATGTATTTGAGGCAGAGTTACACTCAAAAGAGAGGGAGAGACAGAGAGAAAGGTCTCCCATCCACTGATTCACTCCTTAAATGGCCATAAAGGTTGGAGCTGGGCTGATCCAAAGCCAGCAGCCAGGAGCTTCTTCTGGGTCTCCCCTATAGTTGTAGGGGCCCAAGCGCTTGGACCACCTTCCACTGCTTTCTCAGGTCATTCGCAGAGAGGCTGATGGGAAGAGGAGCAGCCAAGACACAATTGGCACTCTTATAGAATGTGGGTGCCACAGGCAGAGGCTTAGCCTACCACGCCATGGCGCTGGCCCCAAACCCAGGCAGTTTAGTGAGTGTCCTAACCGGTGACTTAACTGCTGGGCCAGATGTCCACCACATGATTCCTGCTTTAAGATGGAGAAGATCCCCAGTCCTGCATGAGACTGAGATTCAGGAGCTAGAGAGCTCATGTATTATTGAAATGGGTAAAGAAATGTTTCTATTACTTTAGATGGAATCACAGATACATTAGATAATTACTGCTCAAGGCTACCAATATGAGAGACTTGGTCTTTAGCAAAACATTGAAATCAATACTGGCATTAGCCATCCTTGTGTCTAATTGCAAATAGGTGGTTGACTATATCCAGCAAAAATAATTTATATATCTTCATGGAATTTTGCTAAGAAGCACTAAAAACCTGTGAAAGATTTGTTTTAGAGGTAATATCCACTAATTCACTAGTGTGAGAAAAGTCACATCCAGCACAGACCATAACGATTGTAATATGCACATAAACTGTATTTTAACCTCCAATCTGCACCCATCACTACCTAATTTTAGTCAATGTATGATTCTTTTAAATTATCCCCATCAAAAGGACTACAGCTCACTTCCTGGTGGCCACGCTGCAAAGGCTGAGCACATGGATCTACCCTTCACCGTGACTGACATCAGTGAGAAGACTCCAGCCTTATTCATGTGGATTTCTGCTGCAATCCACAGGAACAACTTTGATGAAGCTAAAAGAAATGAGCCATTATGGAGTGAAAAGAATTCTTTTAAAATTATTTTGGTAAGGTACACATATCATAAAGTTATTATCTTAATGGTTTTTCAAAGATTTATTTTATTTGAAAAGCAGAGTTACAGAGAGAGAGTGAGAGAGGTCTTCCATCTTCAGGTTCACTCTCAAATGGCCGCAACAGCCGGGGCTGGGCTGACCTGAAGATGAGCCTGTGAATGCTGCTTCTTGCCTTTTGCTCCTCAGTCTCTCCTCCCCTCCTCTGCACAATCACTCTCTCCATCAGTCTCTCTCCCTTTGTCTCTGGGATTTCTTGTTTTCTGCACCCCACACATCTTTGTTCCCATGATGTTTCCCTCACTCTCCCTCCCCCTTTCTCTCCCTCCATCTGCCCCCTCTCCTCCCTCCCCCCTCTCCCTCTGGGATTCTTTCGCATCGTGTCCCTGGACTTTTCTGTCACTCAGGCCTCCAGGCCCTCTATTCCACTTTAGCCTCGTCCGTGGTTCCCCTGAAAACTCACCTCTGCCCATTTCTCAATAAACTGCAGGACTTCAGGACTCACAGGGTTTGTCAATCAATGTGTTTCAAATTCAGCTTCTCTTAGAGGCCTCCTGGAGTTGGTGCTACTGGGGAGCAGCTGGCAAGATGAAGTCAGGCTCCTGACAAAGCCTGGACCACTGGTTGCACCCTCATGGTCATTACCACCAGGAATGGCTGTCTCACTCCAGCCTGCAGCACCACAGTTTCTGTCTAGGTTTGGGCTGTGTGAATCACATGGTGTCCACCCCAGGGGGATCAAGTGGCCCTCCCAGAAGCAGACACTTAGGCAAAGGCAGCACCACACAAGGTTTATTAGGGGAATCACTCAGA
Organism: Lepus europaeus; assembly: GCF_033115175.1. Lineage (NCBI taxonomy): Eukaryota > Metazoa > Chordata > Mammalia > Lagomorpha > Leporidae > Lepus > Lepus europaeus. The sequence continues at coordinate 24,116,770 of NC_084847.1, forward strand.
TAAGAGAGAAAGAGTCCTCGTGGGACAGGGAAAACATTCAGAAAATGGGCATCAGGTGGCTTTTTGACTCTCGGGCACAGCCTGTTCCGGATAGCTGAGTTTCCTATTCCAATTCCACAATGGCTCTCCTGGAAGACAAAAGAAATTGGGATTGTTTCCCCCACTTACTGACTTCTCTCTTTCTACATTTGTCCTCCGTATTGTGTCTGCTCCTGGTATGTTCCATGTGCGGCTGTACCTGTGAGTCCTTACACCACGCAAAACAACAGTCCTCACATCTCAGCCACAGACCTCTGCCTCCACCTGTGCACATTCACACACTTCTCTTTCACCTTGTAGGTAGGATTTGCATTTTATTACTAGAGAGGGGAACTTTGCCTTTTCTTAGGAAACAGGTTTTGCAAGTCTCTGGGTGTGAGCTATTGCACCTTCAGCTTTACCTAATGCACGTAATGGGCATCTCTTGGTGATCTTGATAGAGGACGGCTGCATATATGTACCAGATATTTGTAGAATACTTTTCCCATGGATTTAACGTCTTCCTGCTCACAACGTCCTCAGAAACCAATAGGATCTCCATGTCACAGCTCCACAGAGCACTGTCCTCAGGGGCTGGGACAGCGTGGGCACAGGGAGAGAGACCCACATTGCCTGATGTGACACTGAGAGACAGGGGTGTCTGGAGGAGCTGAGACTCCTGAGGCTTCATGTTGTGAGGCAGAGCCAGCTGCCTGCTAATCTAGAGCCGACTTCATTGTCAGTATCCTTGGGCATCATAAACTCAGGCAGAACCTGGACACACCCATGAGACTCCTTCCCTTTTCCTTCAGATTGTGGACAGAGGGCTGTAGGGCAACAAGAGCACTCTGAGCAGGATGGTGCCCTGGCCCACACTGGGTCATGAGGACTCTCCTCCAGAAGTTCCGTGTGACCCCAGGCAGCCTCTACCTGCTCTGTTCACACCGCCTGTCCTGCTAGGTCAGCTTTCCAGCCCCCATCTTATGGAGCTCAACGTGACCCAATACAACCCCTCCTCATCTCCTCCTCTTTGCCACCCCCTCATTTACACCCAGGAGGTTCGCTCCCTCTTCTACACACTGGGGTCCTTCACTGGCACTTCCATTACAGTGACCACCAGCCCAGTGTGAGCGTTGTGAGTCCCTACCCTGCAGGACTCTGCACTTCTCAAAGCCAAGGCCAAATCTCATCCCTCACAGAGCTGAGCATACCCCCCTCCCCCACACCGGGTTCCATGCTCTGACAAACTGCTATTTCTGGCTTCTGTAGATGACTTCTTTCCTCATCTGAACAGACACCTGCACAAGATAGGGCTGTGGTGCAGCCCACTGTGTGCCCTCAGAATCAATCATGAGCAAAGTTACAAAGCCCTCAGGTAGCCTCCCCCTTGAAATACAAAGCCCGGCAGAATCACCCAGGACATTTTGTTGTAGGAATAAAAATGAGAGAAAAGATAGAGGTACACTTTGCAAGTCAGTTCATTCAGGATAGATCGTCCTACCAAATTCCGGAGACAGAGGTGCTGGCCAAGGTCTTGGAATCCACCAGGGTGGAGGAGGTGGTGGATAACCCATGAAGGATTCTCTGTAGCCCCCCATGTGGTAGGGCATGTAGGGTGGTCTTGGGAAAGGAGGAGGTCCTCCTGCAGCCATGTTGACCTGCAGAGCAGAAGTTAGCATTTTGAAGTAGATTAATATCATGGGCAACACCAATACCAACACAACTGAATCACAGTACAGCAGGTGGTAATGGCTGGCGCCTTCCTCTCCACCAGGTATTAAATAAGAAGCCTCAGCACCACAAAACTCGCTTCTTCCCCTGGATCCCCACAGCTTGAGGAGTTAAGGGAAGTCACAGGATGAACTGCTGTCACCACACATCACTGTCCATGTCTGCAGAGGTATGTCCCAGAGAAACAGTGCCATGGCAAACTGATAAAGACACACACTCCATACAAACAACCTCCATGCCAAGGACTACCCAACATATCCACAGATATTTCCTGCACATTAAAAAGAGATGATGGGAGGCAGGGAAAGTCCACTGTGCACACATTAGAGGGCCTCTCCAATCTTCTCTGCTTCCCTCCCTGGCTGAGGGTCTCCTCACTGGGGGTGCTGGCCCTGGACACAGGATCTCCTGGGGAATGAAGATTCCTGGTGTCTTGCAGGGAAACTGGGAATGTGATTTTCCAGAAACCATGTTACCCACTGGAGTTAGGTAGGCATGGGTATCGGTCTTAATTCATTGGCAAGACTGAATTGGAAGTACTCTGGGAGCTGCACACTACTTTGATCTCCTAGACAAACAAGGTGGGAAATAAGAAAGTTAAAACAAGGTACATTTTCATTTCAAACTACTGATGTCCTGTGACATCTGAATGGAGAATCACCAACATCAGCATCTACACATGTCACACGTCACACCTGCATATGGGAACATCAATTAGGCTCTCCTGGGAATTAGCCTTGGAGGTAAATGCTGATGAACACTCTTCACTATCTCACAGCAGGGGAGCAGTTGCTGTTATGCAAACATGATCCCTGAAGCTTCAGAATATTCCACAAGGGCCCCACTGGAGGGTTTCCTGCACAGCCCATTTACCAAGAGAAATGAGACAGTGATTTGCTTTGTCCAAGAGCATTCAAGATTGCACAAACCACAAAAAGTCATGGTTTCAGTGGGTGAAGATGTTCTGAATGGTTAAACAACCTAAATCAAAACAGGAAAAGAGTTATTGTATTCCAACAATGAAATGTGGCCTGGCCTCCTCCCAGGTTATAGAAGCTTGTTGGGAGTCACTGTGCCATGAGGCTGAAGGTCACAGCCATCTTCTCTGCCCATGATTTCCAGAAACTGACAAGCAAACCTTCAGGCTTCAGCCTGTAAAGCACCAGCACAGATGCTGAGCTGGAAAAGGAGAGGCCCACAGGCTCATGGGGGAAGGCTTGGCTGCTTTGAAAAGTTACACAGAAAAGGGATCACAGCACACACAAGTCAGAAAATAATGGAAGAGAGTGCTGTGTACACAATGATCAGGCTTCAGGAAATCATTACAAGGAAAATGACCACAGCGATTACCTGTTCCTTCCTGGTGTCCTCAGCAGGGGATGAGCCTCGGTTCTTCATGTGACCTGCCCAAGTTCTGGAATCTGCCCAACGAGAGACAGCACTGTATTCTTTCTTAACAAAATGTTTATATATTTATTTATTCAAAGGCAGAGACAGATAAATTCCATCTGCGGGTTCACTCCCCAAATGCTAGCAACAGCTAGGACTGAGCCAGGCTGAGGCAAGCAGCAAAGACCTCCATCCAGATCTCCTACATGTTTGTCAGGGACTCAAGTGCTTGAGCCACCATCTGCCGCCTCACAGGCACATTAGCAGGAAGGTAGATTGGAAGCAGAGGCAGGACTCAGTCTCATACAGTTCACTGATATAGGACACAAGCATCCCAAGAGGCAACTTACCTGCTGAAGCAAAGTGCCATCCACCCGGGGAGGGGGGTTATTCTGCCTCAGTGTTGAGAACACCTACACATACCTTTTCACCCTCTAAACTCAATCCCATGTTAGGTCTCTGGTCAGAGGCCCCGGTTTACCAGGTGCCTCAGAAGAGCCCTGAGTACAAGGGTGGGGCCCATGTCCTCACTGAGGATGACACCACCTTAGCCTGTGCCAGGGGTTCTCACCACAAACCAACTCATTGTACCTAAGTCAGAGCTCAAATTAGCTGGAAATCAACATGATATGTTGATATACACACCTAATATGTATAGAGGAAATTATAGTTTAAGAACATCCTTGGATATAAATAATATCAATAAACCCTGGCCATGAGCAGCCCCAGGCCCTGAAATCAAGGGGAAATTCTGAAAATCTTAGTCCCTCTGTAACTGGCCATCTATGTGATCTGTTGTGATATAACTATTTATAAATGGAAAAGGACTTAACTACATTAATGAGGAGAGTGATGACAAAAGGAAAATGTTTTCATTGGGTTTATTGTAAAATGTGAGTGTTATAATATTATAGAAGTGAAATTACATAGAAATTTAATTTACTGATGGAGCTCTATAGTTGACATTAAAGGAAAAAAAAGCCAAAAACTAACACAGGCTGACTGATGTAAAGCAGAGCTCGCAGAATATTACTACAGGGACGATAGTCCAGGACATTTCCTCTCTTATCAGGATGTACAACCTTTATTGTCAAGTACTGTTGGTGCTGCTAAGGCCTCTACCACTGACTCAAGGTGGACAGGGGGATCTGGCCAGGTTCCCTTCTAGGCCCTTATTGTCAGTTAAAAAGAACTGAGTTCAGGTGCAGTGGAGGAGAGTCCCCAGTCAGTACTGGGGTCTGAGTTCTACCCTGCATGGTGTCTGGTTGAAGAGCCACTTGCCCAGGGCACATGAGGGAAACAGCACCCAGCCTCCCTGCAGGACAATCATTTCTCTTTGCTAAGTGCATGGAACTCTGCAGGAAATGGAACAATCACTGCCCAGAGTGAGAAGCTGAGGGTGTGGAATCTGCAGGGGACATGAAGCTATCACCCTCCTTCCACACTGCTCCTACCTCTCTGTGGACGGTTCTCCCAGCCAGGTCCCCCTGACACTGGCTTCTGCCTCCTGGATTCCTCTGCCTGCATTATTTCCAATCTTGAAGACAGAGGAAAAACAGATTTAAGTAACAGAACACACACATACACAGCCCAGAACAAGTCCTTTACTAGACAACAACTTAGTCTTAAATCAGAGACATGCTTAAAATGCCTGCTCTTTCATGCACCTGTGTTTCAAGCGGGCAGTCTCCCTCTTCTGCGCCATCAACTCCCGCTCCAGAGCTTGAGCCCTGAGCTGTGGGGAGGAAAATACATGCACATTCAGTTGTGGAAACATGGGCAGAATGGAAAGAAGGCATGAAAACTGTTTACCTCAATGTCACGAGCCTTTTGTTTATGAACAGCAATCTGAAAAGGCCAACACAGAAAGGAGGGCTTAGGGACTCTCAGGGGCCCATTAACCATCTGCATTAAGACATGGAGCACGGTGCAGTTATTGGGCAGCATGCAGTTACCTCCTGTCTGAAGGTCTCCTTTTCTCGCTGCTGCTGAGCCTGCATTTCTTGCAGTCTTCTCCTGTGATTCAGAATCACTTTCATCAGATGAAGTACAAAGTTGACTATGATTTTAAACAGCTTCCCATGTTACCCTATCCTCAGATGTCAAAAATCTCACCATGATTGTAAAAGTAGAGAGAGTAAACCCTACTGTTGCATCATTTCCTATCCTTTCTGTTATACCTGCAGGATTCCCAGCTGATGTAATCTCCTTGTTTCCCTAGTTTTTCCTCCCTTGTGTGTCTTTGATCATAAAAGTCCATTCTATTACTTATATCCTTGCCATGTTTCTGAGGGCAGCAAGAACTGGGTTTATAAAATGGGGACAATCATTGTAATGGATTTGATCCATCCTACAATGAGCTGCCTTCCTAAGGATTAGGAAGGTGGGTTCTCACCACCCCAAAAAACAATCAAGTTTCCATACAGTCAGGCCAGCATTTGGAATCAGGAACTGTGTAGGAACAGTATCACTTGGTCATTTGTAAACTTAAAATACTTGGTATAATCTTGTATGAATCGTGTCTATGTCTCTTGAACATTGCTTACAGTTTTCTTTAACTGGGCCTAAGCATTATACAGTTAATCCAACCATTGTTTCTGGACTGGTTGTTTAGTCTCTGGACTCACACATAGTTCTCAATTTCTTCTTCAGCCCGTTTCAAATTCTCCTCTTTCTCTGACAGCTTCGTCTCCTTTTCCATGCACTCGTGTTGTTTCCCTGCCATCTTCCTAGGATGGGAAAGAAATACATATTTCCCAGAAGCCCATGTGGCATTATGCCTCCCCACCTGCTAACAGTGTGAGAGCATGATGGGAAAGTCCACTCACAGGCATCTGTACAAACACACAGACCCACAAACAGTGCAGAGTCAGAAGTGAAGCCTCCCAGTGACAGAAGATGATCCACTGGCCAGCTGGCAAGTTCTCTGTAATTAGCTCTGTGCGCCTATGCATTAGTAATATCATTCAATATACACAGCACCTGACACTCACTGAGCAGTTGTGACTTTGAAATGCTGAACACTCCTTTGTGGAAAAGCAGGTCAAATCACTCCATCACTAGTAATCCCATTAGGATGAGACAGGGGGTTCTCACTCATCTGCCTCTGCCCATGGAGGAACGTGATTCACAGTCAGCCTGGGACCATGATACAGACAACCTGATCTACAGAGATCCTTCCGGCTCATGGAGTCCCTAACACTGCAGTCACTGTGAACACTGCTATGATGCAGGGGTAGAGCTCCTGCCACCTACAGCTGGGAGCCTGATGCAGGGAAGAGGAAAATCCCAGTGCTGACAACACTGCGTGAAGTACACTGTCCTGAACTGCCACCTTGGTGGGGCTTTCCTCAGCTCCTGTGAACCTGCCGCTATGTCTGCAAAGCCCTCAGCCCCAGTGCTATTTACTTTTACAAAGTGACAATCACTGAGGATGCAGGCAGCAAAAGCCCATGGTCTAGAAAGAGTCTCCCTTTGATATCTGCTTTAATCCACATTACCCATAAAACACCAACAGCTGTGAGACACAGGCACAAAACAACAGAGAGGGTTAATGCCTTGGAAGCCTTCAGTAAATTCTTCCTGTGTTTTTAGGTGCCAAGGATACAAAGTAGAGTGAGGCACTGTTCCCACCTTAAAAACCCACAACATACTAGTAAGGACAACAGCAACCCTTGTCTCGGACTTTGGAAATATTATTCCAAGTCCAAACCTTGGGGGACCATAAGGAAGAGTTCTGGTTTTGAACATGGGTGAGTGTGGATGAAGTCCTGGATCTCCCCCTGAGAACAGTAGGGAACACTGGACAAACATGACGTATATAGTGGAATAGACTGAATCGCTAACACATCAGCAACGATACGTGGGAACAACATGGAGAAGAAGGAATCTTGAATATGGATACAAGATCGACCTGGCATCTCCACTGGCATTTGAGGCCCATTTCCCTGTAGATCATGAAAGAATTCTCTAGGAGACTAGAGAGAGGTAAACATGGGCAGCCTTTGCTCACATAGATGGGTTCAAAGAAATACAGTGGAGTTCAGGGTCTGCCTGGAAAATCTCACAGCTTTGCTTGGAACACTATGAATGGAGGACAGGACATACACTGGCCTTTGCAGTGAATGACCTCCGCTGCTGAATGAATTAACAGGTCCTGTACTGCCAGCATCCTTGCCTGAGGCCATCTCCTTATTTTCTAAAGCAAGATCATGTCACACCACACTTCAATTTTTTCCCAATATTTTTACTCAGTGACAGGCATTCAATTAGAAATGATTAGGCACAAGAAGGAAAACAAAATATGATATGACCAAAAAACCAACAATATAAAGGTATACAAGAGAGATTGAACAGCTCCCTGCTGATGGCCTGAAAATGCAGTGAAGGATTTATCCAAATCTTTGGGCCCCTGCATCTGCACCCGGAAGAAGCTCCTGTCTCCTGGCTTTGTAGCGGCTCAGCTCCCTCCATTGTGGCCATTTGGGGAGTGAACCAGCAGACTGAAGACCTTTGCCTCTGTCCCTCCTTCTCTCTGTAGCCCTTCCTCTCAAGTAAATAAATAAAATCTTTTGTTCAAAAAAGAGATGGAATGCAGACATGGACATTAATGATGCTGGTATCAGTTCTTCCAGTACCCACAAATAAATTACAAAGGAGTGTATGACAAACAGTTGAAAGGGACAGAAAAATGCACATTATGGGAATCAAGGCAAAAGGATGAGCAGAATTCTGTACTGACTGAAATTAGCACTGACATTACTGAGTCGGTTCAGGACATCTTACTTTGCAGCAGCTGCCACCTTCAGTTTGTAGATTTCATGAAAACTCTCCATATTCATATCCATCAGTTTGATTTCAGCTTCCTTTACTGCTTTCACGGACTTCAAGGTATTGCAGCTTTTTTCCAGGTTCCTTTTACTTTCTGTAAAGGATAAAAGTTTTCTTTGTGTGTGTGCACATGGACCCAAGGAGTTGGCTGGAGTTGGGAGAAACAGCAAGGACCCTGGAGACAGGAACCATTCTTCATTTCCCAATGCAGACGTATTTACACTAGATGGGTCCTCCCTTAATGAAGGAACATACCTTCCAGCATCCGTATTTTGGCCCTCACGGCTCTCAGCTGTAAATCCTTGACTCCATCATTTTCATCTTCCAACTTTAATAGATTTTTAAGAAAAGACATTTAACAAATGGTTGCAGAACAATGCAAATGTCATTACTACTACAGAAATGCACACGTATATTGCTCAATAGCTAATTTTACATCACCACAGACTTTATAGTTAATTTTATTTTAGAACAATTAATTTAAAAAAGGTAGAAAGGAAATAAGAAAGTTCAGTTTTCTGGATCACAGTCTCTCTTCAAGAATGTGACTAATTTTGTTACCTGCTCCTACTAGATTGTCAACTAAGTATTTTACTTTTATTACTTCAATTTCCCTGCACTGAAACCGGTTTTATTAAAGGTGATTGGATCTTAACTGAAAACACTGTAATTGGTTACTTCACAAGTACAAAATTTCACATAGTTATCATATAAATTTGATCTTCAAAAATGAAATATTTCTCATCAGAGCCAGCATGAACAATAGAAATGTTGAAACAATTATAGAAAGTTTACCTCTGAAATTCCCGAGTTGTTCGCTGAAATGACTTCTTTCAAGTTTTCAGTAGATTTCCCTTTTTCAAACACCTGCACATAGGATAGAAACAAAACAAGCGCTAAGGTTTACAAATAGAGGCAGGAGTTTCACATGGTGGTTAAGACTCTGCTTGGGAAACATGTATTCCGTATTGGACTACTTGGCTTAAGGCCCTGGCTCTGCTCCCATGTTTATCTTCCTGCTAATGCACACCCTGCACAGCAGCCATTGATGGATCAAGTCCGTGGGTCCCTGCCAACCACATGAGAGCACAAACTGAGTTCTAGTTTCCTATCACTGGCCTGGCTGACCCATGGCTATCACAGGCATTTGAGGGGTGAATCTGCAAATGAGAGCACTCTGTGTTAGTCTGCATCTCTACTTATAAAGTCAAATGGAGAAAGAATTAATTTAGGTGTTTTTTAATTCCATGAAAACACTAGCTGAAACAGCTAAAAAGCTGAAACAGCAACCAAGCACATCCATGGCTAACTCTATATGTTATGGGCATGTCATGGATCCAGATTGGGTCTAGAAGAAATGTCAAGAATATAATGAAATGAGGGGGAAAACACATTGAAGTAAGAATACTTGGTGGCATAAACACTCTTTCTGCTTAGGAGATAATGAGAGAAATGACTGAGAAGTCAAAAGCAAATAATGTAAACATTTGTGCAAGTCAACCTGCTTGAATGAACTTTTCTTAATGGAACAGCTGTTCTTAATGGAATATTAATAAGGGAATAAAAATAACTTCAGTTTTCACTGACAATTTTTTACTGAGCATTAAGAGGGGCAGGGGCTGTTTAAGTTCTTCTAAACAGTCCCTATCCCCCTTAATATCTTCCTTAACTTTTCACATATTTCCTCAATATCTGGCAGGACAGCAATGAATGTTGCGATAATTGCCCAGACAGGAAATCAAACACACTTCTTGGATCCCTCAGTTTAAGATGTTACTTCAGTATTTTTACAATAACATTGAACATTTTTTCAGAAGATGGTTCATCCCCCATATTCTTATACTTTTACTCTGCGAAAAGCAATAGAAAGTGTACCAGCCAGCTCACTCAAGGGACAAAAATGCTCAGAAGCCAAATTATGGTAAAATATAGGAGCCAAATTACTACCACATCATGATTCTTAGCATTCTGATCTCTTCCAGACTGCAGGTTATATGGACCTTGTATGTGGTATGTTTAGTGCTGTCACATTTTTTTTGCATTATCCTTCAATACAGCATATTGCATCAGGAATATTTATTTCTTTTACTTGTTTTTATAATGGAATCCATAAAGGCAAAGGGTTTTTACCTTAAGATTCATTGCTTCATCAGAGACCACCTTTTTTTGTCTTTTAGTCTCCTGAAGACGTTTTTTCGACTCAGTGATCTATATATATATGTAATAAAAGAATCAGAATACAAAAATGTTAATTAGAGGGCCAAGTAAAACCTAACCTCATGTATAATTCATTACACAAGTGAACAGAGCCGCACTTTGCATGCAGGAAGCTGGTTTCACATGTGAAGAGTTTATAGATCTTATGAAGCAGGACAGTGGATGAAAGAGGGTACAGTGGAATACCTGAACTAGACATGGAAATGACTCAATCTGAAACCATGAAAAATATGAAAATTGAAAGGACATTGATACCTTCTGTTCCAAAACAGAAATTTGTTGTATAAGTTCTGCATTTTCCCTCGTGACATTATTGATCTTCTCAGAAATTTGCTGCAGATTAACTAAGGGGAGATAAAAACTAAGATTATAAAGAATAAAACAATATAATTGAATTACCTCAATGTATTAGCAGAAATTACTTGTTATCAGGCATTACGGCCAGAAAATAACTTCCTAGCTTCACTACTAAGCCTGAAGAAAGCAAACTTTACTTACGGTGATTTTAAAGCCAATATAACTAGTAGGAAATAAGAAACCAGTGTCAATTATAATCCTATTTGAAATTATTGGAAACATGGGAAATACATGTTTTCATTGAAGTACTCTCATCAATGGAAGAAGGCACTTCATTCTTAGAAAATTCCATTACTTGGCCATGCCATGGCTCACTAGGCTAATCCTCTGACTGCGGTGCCGGCATCCAAGGTTCTAGTCCCAGTTGGGGCACCGGGTACTGGTCCCGGTTGCTCCTCTTCCAGTCCAGCTCTCTGCTGTGGCCCAGGAAGGCAGTGGAGGATGTCCCAAGTGCTTGGGCCCCTGCACCCGCATGGGAGACCAGGAGAAGCATCTGGCTCCTGGCTTTGGATCAGCACAGCGCACAAACCATAGTGGCCATTTGGAGGGTGAACCAACAGAAGACCTTTCTCTCTGTCTCTCTCTCTCACTGTCTAACTCTGCCTGTAAATAAAAGAAGAAAAAAAAAGAAAATTCCATTACTTCAAATAGTTTTGTCTTCATCAGAGAAAAAACAGAAATCAAACACCCTAGCTACTTACATTTCTATTCCCTAATTATGAAGGTAGATAAATATGTTCCTTCCTCAAATATCATCATTTGAAATTCCCATGAAAGCAGTGTTCAAAGTGTCAATCAATTGGCTATTCCAGGGCCTCCAAAGACTTCCTGCTGCTCTGAGGATTGTCTTTCACAAGAAGCAGAATGGAGGGCTTTGGAGAGATGGTCTTTGAAGTATAGCATAATTTAATACAACCTGTTACCACTTAGTCTCTACGGGATCTGGATGAGCTCCCAACCCTCTCAGATAGGACTTTCCACTACCAAGATCGGAATGCTACTGCCTACCATATAAGTGAACATCGTGCCTTGATGCACCCATCCTGTAAGGTGGATGGCTCACATAAACACCTAAAGGACTCCTCTGACAATCTTTTAGTTCTCTCATCTGACCTCAGATGCATACTCAGTTTTGTTTTGTATTTGCCCATGGTATGAGCTCTGCTGCCCTGAAATCACCTTTCCAAACATGACCAGTGATAAATTCACTATAAAAAATAAACACTCAGAGCCTTTGCTGTGGTATAGCAGGTTGATGTGCCACCTGCAATGTCAGGAAAACCTGTGGGTGCTGGTTCATGTCCTGGGTGCTCTACTTCTGATCCAGCTCCCTGCTAATGGCCTGGGAAAATGTTGGATGATGGCCCAAGTGCTTGAGCCCCTGTCACACATGTGGGAGACCAGGATAAAGCTCTGGCTTCAGCCTGACCCAGCCCAGCCATTGCAGCCATTTGAGAGTGAACCAGCAGATGGAATTCTCTCTCTCTCTCTCTCTCTCTCTCTCTCTCAACTCTGCCTTTCAAATAAACTAAATAGATCTGTAAAAATAAAAATAAAACATATGTCGAGCCTACTATGTGTCTGGCAGCTTTGGCTCTCAACAGATACCAACACTTAGTTATTGCCCATAAAGCCTATATGAAATCCTTCTTCCACCTTGTGCATCATTTCTGCTCATTCTGCTCTGGCCTTAAAGACTCTTTCCACGTAAATATCCTGACACATGCCCCTCCCCCAGAAAACCAGATTCTTTTCTAAGTCTTAAGCTTTTTGATAGGTTTACATTATATAATTTTTTTAAAAAATTATTTTTGTATTTGAAAGTGAGAGAGAGAGAAAAAAGAGAGAGAGAGAGAGATCTTCCATCTGCTGGTTCACTCTGTAAGTGGCCATAACAACCAGGGTTAAGCCAGGCCAAAGCCAGGAGCCAGGAGTTTTATTCAGGTTTCCCACATGGCTGACAGGAGCACAAGAATGTGGGCCAACCTCCACTGCTTTTTTTCAGGGCATTTGCAGGGAGCTGGATTGAGAGTGCCACAGCCAGGATTTGAACTGGCACCCACAGGTGATGTCAGCATTACAGGCAGCAGCTTTACCTGCTATGCCACAATGCCGGCCTCTCAGAGCATAGCTTAATCATATTTCCATTTCCACAAGAGCCAGGTCATGCCACAGTGCTCCCCCAATGCTTCAGACTCTTAGCATCACTTGCTTCTTAAACATTTCTAGGAGAAACTAAACTCATTTCAGTCTCCTATGCCCATTCATGCTTCTTCTTCCTGGATTTTTACAATAGATCACAAGTCCCTCTCCATTGTCATGTAGAAACCACTCCAGGAATTCTAAAACCTTCAAGAAGTAATAAACCAGGAAGTTATAAAAATTACTGTACTTAGAGCTAGTTTAATAAAAGTTCACATCTAATACCAGTACTGAGAAAAGTATTATAAAGAAAATAGAGGCCAAAATCTTACCTTGATAAACTGGCTGTTTTATCTAGGACAAGGAAGAAACAAAGTTAACCTTATTATAATAAAATATATTAGGAAATAAATGTTGTTCCTGATGAAAGTAAAAACACTAATCTAGTGAAATAATAGTCACTTAGCTTAAAGGAATTTTTTTTTAAAACAGGCAGAGTGGATAGTGAGAGAGAGACAGAGAGAAAGGTCTTCCTTTTTGCTGCTGGTTCACCCTCCAATGGCTGCTGTGGCCGGCACATCATGCTGATCCAAAGCCAGGAGCCAGGCACTTCTCCCAGTCTCCCATGCGGGTGCAGGGCCCAGGGACTTAGGCCATCCTCCACTACCTTCCTGGGCCACAGCAGAGAGCTGGCCTGGAAGAGGGGCAAACGGGATAGAATCTGGTGTCCCAACCGGGACTAGAACCCGGTGTGCCGGTGCCACAAGGTGGAGGATTAGCCTGTTAAGCCATGGCGCCGGTTGAGGAATTTTATAAGAATAAAAACAATGAAAGATATTTCCCACTTCATTGTGATCCTTCATTAAACGGTTATTTTTGACCAAAAGACCTATTTCCATTTTATTAAAGAAAATCCAATCTATTTAATTTTTATCCTAGAAATGGCAAATTTCATAATTAGAATGCAAATATATTATTTGATTTTTTGGGGGGAAACCCAATATCTATAATGAAGTCTTAAACAAGAAAAGCCTCCATGAAAACAAAATAAATTCTAAAACATTTGTACTGTAATACACCTCTTTGATTCACTAGAAACACCTTACAAATTTTCAAAAACAGTTGGATGGGGCCATCACTGTGGCGCATTGGTTAAAGCCCTGGCCTGAAGTGCCAGCCATCCCATATGGGTGCCAGTTCAAGTCCCGGGTGCTCCTCTTCCGATCCAGCTCTCTTATGGCCTGGGAAAGCAGTAGAAGATGGCCCAAGTGCTTGGGCCTCTGTACCTGCGTGGAAGATCTGGAAGAAGCTCCTGGATCCTGGCTTCAGATCAGCTCAGCTCTGGCTGTTGCAGCCATCTGGAGAGTGAACCAGCAGATGGAAGACCTCTCTCTGTCTCTACCTCTCTCTGTAACTCTTTCAAATAAATAAAATAAATCTAAAAAAAATACAGTTGGATTCTTACTGAATTGATAATCAGTTTGAAGAAAACCTGGACCTATGATTTGTTTTCCAGATTATTAAAATAAGAAGATTATGAAATCAGAAAGTGAATAAGACATGCCTAGAGAAAATACACTACCAGCACCACAAATGAAAGTTAGGTTTTTCTGAAAAAGTAAAAAAGTGCTTATCAAAACTAAGTCATGCCTGACAACATCATAGAAATATAAATTATATAACATCTAAGCAGTGTCCTAATTTCATATTAACACATTTTCTTAACCCCCCCCCACATATTTCCTATTTCAAATTTTAAAATGATAATAAGATGTTGAGGCCAGCTAAAAAGCTTTGCCAAGGTATGGAAATACAATTATAGCATAAAAAAGCCACATACTACAATACTGCAGTAAAAAAGGATGCTGAAAGAGCAAACAGAAAATCAAGAATACTCCTTTCACTTCACACCTGACTGAGGAATCTGAATTTCCTGGCCCCCTGTCACCCAACACTGATAGTGGGGAAAATGGGAAGAATAACAGATCCACCAAGTATTTAATATTTGTCAAATAATAGTTTTCTGAGAATATGCAATTGTTTTGCTCACCGAGTTTTTCACTAAAAAGATTATGGTACCTAGAAGGGTACTTTTCATTTCCAGTGTTGATTTGCATTCATGTTGGTAATCTGAAAGTAAGAAAAGGGCTGGACTTGACTTTTGGTCTGACTTGCATGGAGTTTGGAAGATGTCACTTCCATTTATGTCATTAGAAAAAATGCTGAGCAATATAAAAATCAAAAGTTCTTACATCAGAGGACTGATGTCACAGGGTAAACTGTTAACTGAAGACTACGAGAGATAGACAAGTGGAGCTGGACAATTCCCTCTTACCAGAGGGGAAGCACAAACTCAGAATTCTCAGGGGGAACCTGTACTTCAGTGTAGCAAAACGTACCCTGTAATTGATAAATTCCTAAACACTTGGTGTGGACATGGGTGGGGTGCCACTTTGGTGTGATTTTTATCTTTTGGGGTTATAACATGTTCTCATAGTGAATATCAGAAAAAAAAAGTCCCTCTTGATTCTGAAATGAGGGAGGGGAAAACTAGCCACTCTGATATAAGCTTGAAGTATTCCATTCTTCCTAAGACCTTCCCTCATAAGAATCTATTTTCTCAAAGCCTAACTGAAATTTTCCAGAGACTTAGCAAGCTAAGCAAGTGAAAGTACGGGAATATAGCTCTTCTATTCTTCCTTTGTTAAATGTAAAGGAAAGCAAAAGGAAACAATCACTAGAATGAAGAGACATCCAACAGAGTGGGAAAAATGTTTGCAAACCATTTATCTGACAAATATCCAACTAATATCCTGAATATATTAGCAACTTAAAAATCTCAACAACAGAACGACCAACCAATCCAATTGAGAAATGAACAAATGACTTCAATAGTTGTCAAAGGAAGAAATACAAATTGTCAACACATATATGAAAAATGTTCAACGTCACTAGCCATCAATGCAAATAAAAACCAGGATGAGCTATCACCTCACTCCTGTCAGAATGGCTAAAATCCAAAACACAGAAAGTAACAAATGCTGATGAGGATGTGGACAAGGGGAACACTTATGCACTGTTGGCAATGTAAATTAGTAGCGCTACCATGGAAAACAGTGTGGAGTTTTCTTTAAAAACTAGAAATAGACTTGCCATATGATCCAGCATTTCCACCACTGGGTATATACCAGAAACACTTGAACATGAAGAGATACGTGCACCACCATATTTACAGCAGCACTATTTACAACAGCCAAAAATTTGGAACCAACCAAGGTTGGTTCAAACAAATGTTTAAAGAAAGTATGGTACATATACACAATAGAATATTATTCAGCTTTAAAAAAGAATGAAATGCTACCATTTGCAACAAAATGGACACAACTAGAGAATATCATGTAGGTTGAAATAAGCATGAACCAAAAAGACAAATAACTCATGTTCTCTCTTATATGTAGGAGCTAGAAGTAAAAAAAAAAAAAAGTCTGTGAATCAGTATTGTTTCACAAAATTTTGTTTTATAGCTTTGTCAAACCAATGGTTAATAATGTTATACTATTATTATTTGAATGTTCTGTGATTACTTTAAAATTACTGTATACTGGTGAAATAGTCATTTTTCCATTCAATTAATATTTATGGCCATTGTCTCTATTTCCACTAAACTAGAGTCTTTTGATTTTACTTGCGAAACTTATTCGGTGAGGTATTAAGCCTCTTCACTGTAATGTGAATTTTAAATTTCTTATCTCAAAAACTAAAAAAAAAAAAAGGGAAAAGGAAGAGTGAGAGGGCAGGAGGAAGGGAATATCATTATGTTCTCAGAATTGTATCTACCAATCACACTGAATTTTTAAAAAAACTAATTAAAATAAAAAATTTATAAAGGAAGGATGACTCCATGTGGAGAGAAGATGTTTCAGGCTTTGGACTCTACAGCTTTATATACAGCTGGTCCAAATCACACTAGGTTGTTAAGGAAAAAGGTAAAGGAAACAGCATCTCCATCATCATGATTGCTTCAGTAAGAATAGTAACAAGGAAACTGTCCACTGAAACAGGTTAAGGCTAATTAACTTTAAAATGGAAATGTTAAAAAAAAACAAATGATGTTAGTGGATAGTGTAAGAATTAAGGTAGTGATAACCTTGGATAGGGAGTACCTGGGAAGGGCCAAAGAGTGGCTTTTGGGTGATGGCTATGTCTTATTTCATGATCTGGGGTGAGTCCATTGGTGTGAGAATTCATGTACCTGTATACATATGATTCATACTTATTTCTGGATGTATATTACACCTCAATAAAAATATAACTTGCAGAAAACACGGGCAATATTTGTGATGGTTGCATGCAAGGTCACAAGCTCACTGAAAGACTGAGACCTAACCACAGTCCTATAAATTCATCCCTGCACATGTGACCAGCACAAGAGTAGGCTACTTATATAACAATCATGGAATACAACTGAAAGTCCTGTGTGTATAAGATATTGTGTAATAAGAAGTCTCTAAGAAACCATAGGGTGACATAGACATAAACTAGGGCAACAAAGAAAATTTCAGTCTCTGCCACTTTCAGTACCTGTAAACTGTAATGCCAGCTAAACTTCTACCAAGATACCCATAAAATCTCTCAAAAAGGGCCTGTTTAAATCAGTTCCTTTCACTCAATGTAATGTCTAGATTTTAGTAAAGAATTAGAAGGCATATTAAAAGACAAAAAATCAGTTTGATTTGAGAAAGCAAGCATTAGAATTACATTCAGATAAATTATCCTTCCAAAATGGACACAGACTTTCTAAGAAAAACATCAAAGAACTCTCTCTTTAATAAGCCACACTACAAAGATTTTAAAAAGAGGCTCTTCAGATAGAACGAAGCGAATATATGTCAGCTACTTGGATCTACATAGTGCAAGGGCAATAGACAAAGGAGTAAGTGAGGGCAAAGTTGTTATCTTAATGATTGGTTTATCAGACAACACTTTGCTTAATATAACAGAACAAAGTAGTAGTAACAATACATATGGTGATTATAGCTTATGGATTATAGCAATGTTATAAGAAATGGGAGGGAGAGTTTGTGGAGTCACCTTTTACAACATAAATTTCTTTTTTTTTTTTTTTTTTTTTTTTTGACAGGCAGAGTGGACAGTGAGAGAGAGAGAGAGACAGAGAGAAAGGTCTTCCTTTTTGCCGTTGGTTCACCCTCTAATGGCCGCCGCGGTAGCGCGCTGCGGCCGGCGCAGCGCGCTGTTCCGATGGCAGGAGCCAGGTGCTTATCCTGGTCTCCCATGCGGGTGCAGAGCCCAAACACTTGGGCCATCCTCCACTGCACTCCCTGGCCACAGCAGAGAGCTGGCCTGGAAGAGGGGCAACCGGGCATAAATTTCATTTCCTGTGAATTGGATTACTTATTAAACTGTGTATTTCCAATTCAGGGAGAACCACTTTTGAAAAAGACAACAAAAAAAGTTCAAGTATAATTGGTGTGCTATACACAATAAAATAACATTAGCAAAATTCTAAGTTAGGCCCTGAGAAGGCATAAAAAGAGTGTAAGGCAAAAAGGGACAATGAATGAAAAACAGCAATAAATGTGATTGATGTTAAAGCAATTATATCATTAATAATTTTAAATGCTAATAAAGTAAATACACCAATTAAAAGACAGTGACCGTAGAGTGGATGAAAAAATAATTCCCAACTAATGAATGTATACCAGGCGCCCATTTTCAAATCCAAGCTACAAATGCATTAAAAGTGGGCTAGAGAAAAATGTACAATTAGAACTAATCAAAAGAAAGCTGGAGTAGCTATTTCAATTTCACACAAAACAAGCACAATGCAAGGAGCATTCAAGGATCACATGGCATTACAATAACGATAAAGGATCCATTTTTCAAGAAGACATGACAATCCTTAATGTATAAATACCTAACAACAGAGCTTCAACATTCATGCAGCAAAACTGCACTGCAACTAGAAATAGATGAATTCACCCCACTCCTCCCTCAGTCACTGGCAGATCCAGCAGGAAGAAAGTCAGTAAAGGTTTAGAATAACTGAACAGCACTGATGATCTGCTGAATCTGTCCACACTACAGAATAATTCAGCCAGCAAAATGGAGTACACTCACGCGGGCTCACACAGCACATTTACTCCATTCGCTCAAGGCAGAAGTTCACTTTACCAAATGGAAAGGAGTAGGAATCAGAATGTTTGCTCTCAGGACACAGTGAAATTAAGCAAGAAATCAATCAGAGAATTTGCAAACTACAAAGCATTTGGAGATTACACCACACATTTCAAAAGAACACATGAGTCAATCTTTCCAGACTTTTAAAAAATGTTTCAATGCAAATTATAATGAAAACCTTATTAAAATTTGTGGGTTATGGGGAAAACAATGAATGGGGGAGGACTGGTTTTATCAGATGTAAATGCAATTACTATAAAAATTCCTGCTTATTTATCACATAAAGCACACCTAGTATACTCACAACAAGAACAGTTGTCCAGAGGAAAATGGCAAATGCCGAAATAGCCACGCCTGTAGCAATAATGATAGGCTTCCGAAAAATCCCCCCAAAATCAGTACTGAGCTGAAAATGGCCAGGAAAGTTCTGAGGTGGCTGCAATAAAACATTGGAAACAGTGAGAAGACACAGACATT
Source organism: Lepus europaeus (assembly GCF_033115175.1). NCBI lineage: Eukaryota > Metazoa > Chordata > Mammalia > Lagomorpha > Leporidae > Lepus > Lepus europaeus. Next base: position 24,136,129 of record NC_084847.1, read on the forward strand.
TACTGTATTTCAGTTGCTAAGAACCTTAGGTCAGCCTGCAAGGAGTAATCAACCCTCTGAACTGACTCAAGGGGATTTCCTTCCTTCTAGAAAGACTGGGGTCCTGGTGTCTGGCACAATGGCTAAGACCCCACTGGTGATGCATGCATCCCACATCAGAGTGCCTGGGTTTGAGTCTTGGCTCCACTTCCATTCTATCTTTCTGATCATGTGCACCCTGGGAGTTAGCAGATGACAGCTCAAGTATGTATATGGGTGTCTATTGTACAGGTGGAAAAACTGGACTGAATTCCAGGCTCCTGGACTTGGGCTTGGCTCATCCTTGGCTATTGTAAAAGTTGGGAGAGTGACCCAGCAGGTGAGCTGGAGAACATCTGTCCTTGTCTCTTTGCACCTTTAAAATACAAATAAAAATTAATCAATTAAAGTTTAAAAATAAGCATAACTTGCCAGCCTTAATTTTCTTGGGTGGTTGGTAGTGTTGTTAGATATCTGTGTGGGTGCCTTTGAGCACAGAGTATCCTGGTTCATTGTGGGCCCTGTACTCTCCTTTGTCTAATACCGGGAGAGAGTTCCTCTCCATCACATCTTCTCTTGTATTGATGATTTCTTTTAAATACCAGTACCCATCAAAATATAAGTGAAAAGCTTATAAGGAGCAAATCAAATTTTAATGCTTAAATAAAATCAAAAGTGGCAAGAACAATGGTAGCACCAAAACACAAGATTTCTTTAACAGTCTTCATATAAATTCTATTGAACCATGGTGTGAATTCAGACAAATGTTTCAGCTGAGTAAGTTAACACTGTTTTATTTACAACTTTTCTACATAGGTTGCTTTGTTTTTACTGTGTATTTGTTGAAATTTGGCACCTTAACCCTAAACAATTCCTATAGGATGGTGAATTCAACAGAGCTGTTCATTCAGTAGAAATAACTCAGATGAGTTGAGAATGAAACAAATGAATTACTGATCCATACTGCAACATGAATTCTCTCAGACATATTGTCCTGAGCAGAATCAGGAGATACAAAATAGTCCATATGGCACACATGCAACCATTTATATGAAATTCTAGAAGAAAGGTAATATAATGTTTTAATCTAAATTCATATATAATGTTTTAATTTAAATTGATATGAACATTAAAATACTTTATATATAAATTATGTTAAATATAATTTATATATTATATATAATTTATTATATATAATTTATATTTTATATATTATACATTACATATATTTATATATAAATTATATTATATACAATTTATATATTACATATAACTATATATTCTATAATATATAATTATATATGTACTATATATGATTATTATATCATATAATTATACTATATATAATATATAATAATATATAATTTATATATAAACACATAATATATATTATATAAAATAATATATTATATTATATTTATTATAATATATTTATGTATTATATAATATTTAATATATTTAATATATTATGTATTTCATATCTTATATATTTAATAATATTTATAACATATAAAATATTATGTATTAAATATATAATCTATTAAATTAAATATATTAAACTAAATGTATTAAATTACATCTAAATTAAATATATTAATATTAAATTAAATATGTTAATAAAATATATTTCATAAATTAAATATATTATATATTTATTTTTATATTATATAATAATTATATTATATATAATTCTATATAATTCTATAGAATATATTATATAATATAATGTATATTATATATCATATATATTATATAACATATATTACATATATATAATATATTATGTATGATATATAACATATTATACAATTCTATATAATTCTATATAATATAATTATATTATATGGAATATAATTCTATTATATAATAATTATATATAATTATATACAATATATTTCTATATATTCTATATATTCTATATAGTATAATTGTATTATATATAATATAATTCTATATAATATAAATAATATATATATAAATATAATATTCTATATAATATAATTATGTATAACATAATATATTATATAATTCTATATAATATAATTCCATATAATATAATTATATAGAATTATATACTATGCATAATTATTTACATATTTATATATAATTATATATTATTATATAAATTACATAATTATTATATATAATTACATATTTAATACATTTTCTAAATAATTATATATAATTCTATATATATAATATATTACATATAATATATAATATAATATAAAGTATCATATAATTATATATTACTATAATATATATGTAATATATATTTTATATATTATATAATATACAATCTATCATATATATTATATATTATTATATAATATAAAATATCATACCATATATATCATACATAATAGATTATATATGATATTTTATATATATTATTTTATATATATTATATACACTATATAATATTGTATATTATATTGTATATTATACATTATATAATTATATAATATATTATAACATATACTATATTATATATCATGTATTATATATTATAACATATAATTATATAATATATATTACATAATATATATTATATATAATTATATATGTAAATAGAATTATATAGAAAATATATGATTTTATATATAATGATATATAATTATATAATATATATTATATATAGCATATACATTATGGATTTTATATATATTATATACATTTTGTGTTATATGATATATAGAAGTGACAGTTCACTTTCAACAATCTAGTACTAATACCACCCACTCGGTACCACTGTTTCAAGGCTGCCTGGTGTCAACACACACGAGTCTTATCTTAGTGACACTGCTACATGTGTGATGGAACCAAAGGAGCAGCAGCTGAAGATCTCCCACAGATCCGGCAGGAACCAGGCTAACAATCATGACTCCTAAGAAATCAGTGTTTCCTGTGTTATTTTCACCACTAAAACATGTAATCCAGTGGCTTCTAGCATATCCACAAATCCTCTTTTGATACTATGAGTTACTGTTTTCAGGATTCCACTCTGTCAGGCTTTCCTGCTTGATGATCAAGCAGAAGTTGATGTCACAGGTGTGGCAGAGGTTTGTAAGCCTCGTCACGACACCTGTGATGAGGCCCTTCATCTTTGAAAAGGACTGGATTGCTGTGCAAGAGCCAGTGAAAGGGTGTTATCTAAACCACGGTGGGACACAGCCAATAGAAGGAAAGAGACCAAAGTGAATCTGGTGTTTACTCACATTCTGTGCTGTGTGACTGGGCAACCCCAGCACAGGGAGCCAGAAGATCCACCTCCATACCTTCATGTCCGGGTCCTCTCAGTGCACTGAGTTACCAGGAGTGAGAGACTAGGGTGGGGTATAGAGTAGAAGGGTGTGGCTTAGGGCGGGGCAATGGCTGAGCTCACAATTGGCTTGCCAACAGGGCAGGGCAGTGATTGGGTATCCATTAGGTGGGGGATGGGGTGTGGCAGTAATAGGTCACAATTAGGTTGGGGATGAGGAGCAGTGTGGCAGGAAGAGGAGAGCAGGGTGAAGAGAGTGTCAGGGTCAAAGTAGGGTTTGGGAGCAGGGTTCAGAGATTAGTGGGAGTTAATCCACAGACCAGGAGGGCACACATAAGGATGGGAGTCTCAGGAGCAAGTAGGGATGGCACAAACCAGGACTCTGGGTCTCTGTTCTCTTTGGTGGTCACCTCTCCCACCTGGGATGGTCATACTCTCCTGACAAATTGCCTGCCATATAACCCCTCCTGATGTGTAGAACAACCCTGCCCCAGCTGAGTCAGCACAAGGAGACAAACCAAGAGCAGAACCTCTGTAAACTTCTTTCTACTTCTGACTCTGGTTCTTCCTGTTACAGCTCCTCAGTGGCCCCCTTCTGGGTAGATCCTTTCTGTTGGAACTCCTCGTGTTCCCCAGTCACTGATGGGGGCAAAATATACTAAATAACTGATCACAGTACTTCAGGTAGAACCTAACATACAAGCATGTGAGAGGTTTCACAAGTCTCATGAATGGACTTAAAGAGTAAATAAAACATTAGTAAAAACTATAAGGCCTTAGCAAATCATCTTAACTCTAACTTTCTAACTTTATAGAAATTCAAACGAAGGTGGATATGTCACTTTTCTATGTCATACAATAGCTTGGGCTTTAAATTTGAATTCCAGTGGGTGGTGGAGGAAAACCAGTCTGTCATGATTGACCTTTCAGGTATCTCCAGGGGGATTGTGCATTTTAAGAGAGAAAACTCATCAGATTTCCATGTGGGTGATCAATGATACCCACAGCCCTGGAGAACACAACTAAGGATGGGGGGCTGGGGGTGGTCCTGGACATAGACGTTGTCTATGGAATATGTCTTTATTAACTCGGCAAACCAGTAAAAGCTCTGCTTATGTTCTTGGATAGTCCCTGCCTTCTTTGTTCTTTGCCCACACACATACAGATGTGAGGCCACATCCACTTATCCCTGTGACTTCCCTTCATTCCTCAAGCTGCCAGGACCCAGTGAAAGAGGAGAGTTTTGTGACTCTGATGCTCCTTATTTGATATCAGGTGGAGAAACAGCTATCCCTTCCTCTACTCTGGTTCAGCATTCATTGGTGTTGCTTGAATCCATCAGATTGACATATTTGCACACGTGAACTTGTGCTCTGCCCTTCAATATGGATGTAGGAGTATCCTCTTCTTTCCTAGGAATCCCCTATGTGCCTGAGCCCATGGGTATCCCCTCAGCACCATTCATGGGCTACCAGTCACCACCTACACTCTGGTGGGCTCTTAGACCTCATCCAGCACCTCCACCTCCAATGTCTGGTTTGATGATCTTTACTGAGGGAACTGACTTGTAAACTATACCGATCTTTTCTCTCACTGTAAATCATACAAAAATGTCCCGGATGGTACCGCAGGGATTTACAATACAAGGGTGAGGCTGTCTGAGGGCCCTGTAACTTGGATTGATATCCTGATGACATAATGGGCTACATCACCACCCCAACAGCAGGTGAAAGCAGGTTTCCATTTAGATGAGGAAAGAGGTGGCCTAAAAAGCAAAAAGATGCAAATGTGACATGGGAGAGGGGTAACATGCCTGGCTCTGGAAGGGGTAAGATCTGTCCCTGACTTTGAAGAATGAGAACTTCACAGGGATGGGTCACACAGCACACAGTACAGAGCTGGTGATCACAAAAGAGGCACCAGTGAAGGGCACAAGAGTACAAAGGAGAGAATGGAGCTCCTGGGTGTAAGTGGTGGGGAATAGGAGGAGGACGTGAAGAGGTAGCACATGGGGATCTGCTGCACTCCCGAAAATGGAGCTAGGAAGGCATCCCAGCAGGGCAAGCAGCATGAGCAGGGCATGGGGAGGCTGTGTGGATCCACGTGACATAGTAGGGGCCATGGGACCTCTCTGCTCAGAGCCCCCTTATTGCCATTAGCCTTTCACCCATAATCTAAAGGGAAAATCAGGGATCCTCATGGGTGGGGCAGGGTCTGCAACCATAGTAAATGCATTTTCTGGAGGTCCAGGATATTATCTTGTTCCTTTCCGAGGAGATCTTGTCTACCTGAGTTTCTGATGCCCCAAAGACACCAACAGTGAAGGCAGCACTAGTAGTATCATGACCTAGGCATTCCAAAACACTGCAAAATTCAGAGCTGACACAGTTAGTGACTGACTTGCCCCACTGACATCACTTTGGGGTTTCTGGGTGTATGATCTGGGCTGCCTGCCTTGAGGTGCACAGGACTAGTAAATGGAAGGAAAGAATTGCCAGCTCTGGTATGCATGGCGACTACCTTGCTGCTGAACACCTCATACAGGAGGGCTGTGCTTTCTCCTGTGAATGGTATTGAAGGTTAGTCAGCTTTTCATTACTTTAGCATACAAGAGAGGAGCTACTCAGGAAAGAAAATGCTTATTTTGCTTACAGCTCGGATATCCTTAGTTGAATATCGGACAGCCACATAGACTAGCTCTGGTGAGGCTGGTAATGGTGAAGCCTGTGTGGAGGGATGATCCCATGGTGAGGCTGGAAGCACAGCGAGAGACACAGCAAGCATGCCAAGTTTAAATAACCAACCTTCTCATGAGAACCACTCTCTAAGGGCAAGCCTGCAAGACCTAAAGTCTCCCCCAGCAGATTCATCTGACGAAAGCCATAATTAGAACAAGTATCTACTTTAAATTGATCAATTGTTAGCATAAGACTCTGGAGTTTAAATGAGTTGGGGGAGCAAGTCATATCCAATCCATAATAGAGGTTACCGTTTATTAAAGGTCAATGATAGTCTGCCACCATTCAAATGACACAGTAAAAACATGTGCAAGGACAGGCAGAGAAACACAAGTTAAGGCGGATTCCAGAAGTAGCATGAAAAACATATGGCAATATGGACTATGAAATAGGAAACATGTCAATGCAGACACCTCAACAGTCATCTGAAAGATATAAAAAAATTTAATCCTCACTTCAATGTGAATAGTAAAGTTATAAATGATGGTCATGGTTTAATATTGAAAGTGAAATCATGTGTATTTCTCCATGGATAATGAAAACCTCAGTTGATGTTTTAGGGATGAGGCCAGGGAACTTTGCTGACTGGGTGTCAATTCAAGTGGATTAGCAATGCACATTTTTCTTTTTTTTTTTTTAATATTTTTATTTTATTTTTGACAGGCAGAGTGGACAGTGAGAGAGAGAAAGACAGAGAGAAAGGTCTTCCTTTTGCCGTTGGTTCACCCTCCAATGGCCGCCGCGGCCAGCGTGCTGCAGCCGGCGCACCACGCTGATCCGATGGCAGGAGCCAGGTGCTTCTCCTGGTCTCCCATGCGGGTGCAGGGCCCAAGGCCGTGGGCCATCCTCCACTGCACTCCCGGGCTGCAGCAGAGAGCTGGCCTGGAAGAGGGGCAACCGGGACAGAATCCGGCTCCCTGACTGGGACTAGAACCCGGTGTGCCAGTGCCGCTAGGTGGAGGATTAGCCTATTGAGCCGCAGCACAGGCCAAGCAATGCACCTTTTTTCATAAATCATTTCATCTGTAACTCACTCATTCAAATAAATAAAATAAATCTTAAAAAATCAGTAGTGAGAACTGAAATATTGATATTAATTTTCATTTATTCTTCATAGATTTCATGCTAATGTTGGAAGACTATTGGGAATTGCAACAAACTTTTAGCTTATATGTGCTATGGGCATGATCAAGGTGGAGCATCTAATTTGGTATGTCTCTGTGGCCTGTCATCAACAGCATTGCAGCATAGCCAGGGCTGGTGGCTTTCAGGATTCCAACTCTGCTCAGCTGGAGATAACGGGAAAATCAGGAAGGACCAAAAAAGAAGCTGGTGTTAGGCAGTTAAATACTTTAAAACCTTGTTTGGAAGTTGTACTCACATGTTTCTTACTCAAGTTATTGAAATCACATATACACAAATGTGAGTATTTCAAAAAGTTGATAGAAAATTGAATTAAAAGTTCGTTTTGGTACAAAAACTGTTTGAGATGGTAATTCAAAATAATTCATGTAAAATGTGTAGTGCAGGGGTAGAACCCTGGCCTGCCAGTTAAGACACCAGTTGGAACGCCCACATTCCATTTCAGAGTATCAGGTTTTGAGTCACAGCTCCTCTCTGCTTTTTTTTTTTTTTTAACTATTTATTTTGAAAGCCAGAGTTGAGAGAGACAACGAAGCCAGAAACTAGGAATGTCTGGGCCTCCTACATCAGTGGCAGGGGCCCCAACATTTGGGCCTGCTTCCTCTGCTTATTCCAGACCATTCTCAGGCAGCGGGATGGTAAGTGGAGTAGCCAGGACACAAACCACGGCCCATACAGGATGCTGGGTCACGGGCGGCAGCTTTAACACTATGTCACAACACTGCCCCTTCCCCAGCTCCTCTCGTAATTCCAGCTTCCTACTAACGTGCATCCTGCAATGTCGCAGGTGATGGCACAAGTGTTTGGGTCCTTGTAACCCAAATGGGAGACCATGATTGAGTTCTAGCTCCTGGCTTCAGTGTGGCCCAATCCTAGCCATCGAGGACATGTGGAGTAAGAACCAGTGGAGGAGATGGGGGCGCTCGCTCTGTCTCAAATAAAGTTCTAAATTAAGAATTAAACAAAGACAGCATTTACCTGGTAGGACTGTTACAAAAGGTTGATTCTGTGAAAATTATCTTCCTAACTCAATTAAGATCAAATCCCACTAAGGAATCCTCCAATTTGGCAAAGTAATTAACAATTCATCTTAAATAATGTAAACACTACCAAAAGAACACTAAAAAGAAGAATAAGCAGGCAGCAACTTGATACTGTGACGGACATCAAAATGCTTTATTGATAAAGAAGCAAAGGTGGTGCTGTTCTGTGTCATGAAGCAGACAGTAGCACTCAGAAACAGAACCTAGGGACTTAAGATAAAATAAAGTGACCTTTAACCTAATGCCAAAAGATGAACTGTTGGGTACAAAGAGAGTCTCTGAAAAGCTGTTTTTAGAAGAAGCTCTTAAATATTACACTATGCTCCAAAAGTTGTCATGGACTAAAGATTTACTTAGGGAAAATCGCAAGAAGTGAAAGAAAACCTTAAAGATAAACCTGAGCTAAAGAGCGAACAACAGGAGGTGTGCATAAGCGGGTTTGTGTGTTTTCTACAAGACGCGCATTGAGTTCTCACAGACTTTCACATAATGACACATACTGCCACCATGCAGGAACTCAAGAAAACAGCCTTTTGTTGTGGATCCACTAAACTTCAAGGGATACTGGCCGGGACCCAGAAGGATGTAGAAGGGGTCATAAACCAGGGACAAGGAGGGTTTTCCCGGAAACGAGGCCTTCAACGTGGTGAAGTTTCCACCACTGGAGTCCCAGGTGAGTGCAGAGGTGGCTTGCGCACAGCTATGAGTCTTTTCTTTTGCAAAACTTCCCTGACACTCAGGCAAGGATCCTCAACTTTTACAGGCAAAATAATCGCTGTTTGGGAACCCCTGGAGCTTGCACATGCGCAGGAACCGGCCGCCCCCGCCCTCCGCCGCACGCCCCCACCCCCACCCTCTCCACACACGCATTCTCTGGCTGTTTGGCCACTGTTATCCGCCCAGAGCCATCCAGGGCTCCGGAGCCGAGGGCAGGGGCGATGAAGAAGATTTTCACCTTGGCGGGTAGGAGGAGCCAGCGGCTCTCAGGCTTCTCCGTTGCTACCTCTGAGGATTCCGGGAATCAGTCGCGGCTGGCCTACCGTCCGTGCCACAACGTCCTCGAGAAGATTTGGCTGGGAGAAAATGACAGGGACCAGAAGAGGTAAGGGGACGGCGAGCTGGCAGTGACGGGGAGAAGCCCGCACCTCCCCGGGCCCTCCTGTCACCGGGATGCAGGGTCACCACCTGTGCTGACACCGCAGCGCCTGGGACAGGGAACCCCAGCACCTCGGCCTGGGACAGGGAACCGAGCACCTCGGCCTGGGACAGGGAACCCAGCACCTCGGCCTGGGACAGGGAACCCAGCACCTCGGCCTGGGACAGGGAACCGAGCACCTCGGCCTGGGACAGGGAACCGAGGACCTCGGCCTGGGACAGGGAACCGAGCACCTCGGCCTGGGACAGGGAACCGAGGACCTCGGCCTGGGACAGGGAACCGAGCACCTCGGCCTGGGACAGGGAACCGAGGACCTCGGCCTGGGACAGGGAACCGAGGACTCGGCCTGGGACAGGGAACCGAGCACCTCGGCCTGGGACAGGGAACCCAGCACCTCGGCCTGGGACAGGGAACCCAGCACCTCGGCCTGGGACAGGGAACCCAGCACCTCGGCCGGCTGCTGAGAAGCTACAACAAAGCCAAAACTTCAGCTGCTTCTCGTCTACGCGTAATTCTCCTTACAGACTGCTTTATTGGACACTTAAAGTGGTATCAGCAACCGAACTCGATAAAGCTTAGTGTACACGTTAAACACACACACACACACACACACACTGCACACATTTCCTATCAGTGCACACCTGCCCTTACTGAAAGATATGGGAAGGAAACATTGACGTGGGAAGATTGTTTCATGTTCCTGAACAGGAAGACTCGTTTTTTCTCAAAATGTGAGCTCCTTATCTGTTTTTCTATTTTATATAAACCAAATAAAACAGGAGGGGTTTAAACTTTTTCAGTTACACATGCTGTCTCTTACTGTTCTGATGACATTGATTCATAATATATAAAGAATGGCCTTGTGGTTATAAAAATGTGCAAATTTCCATATTTCACTGAGCACTGAACAGACCAATAAATGAAGACAAGTGACTAAAAATCCAAATATATGTAAGAATTTACAAGTTGATAGTGGTTACATTTCATATTACTAGGCAAAGGTGGATTATTTACAAATGATGCCTGTTAATTTGGGGAAACTGGCTAGGATTTTATGTCACAAAACTACATTCTTGATGTACTAAATATTACCAATTTTAAATACACAAAACGAGAAAAGTGCTAGGAGAAAACAGAGTGCCTATCAATAGCTTTGTGTGGTCAAAAGCCTTACTAACAGTTTCCTCAAAAGCAAGCATTCTGAAGGTTCACTGAGTAAAATAAAAACTGAATCCCCTGGCATTTGGCACAGGAGCTCAGATGCCACCTGAGACACCTGCATTCCGTGGATGCCTGAGTTGAAGTCAGCTCTGCTTCCAATTCCAGCTTTCTGGGGATGTAAGCCTGGGGGTGATGGAAGTGATGGTGCAAGTAGTTGGGTCCCTGGCACCCAAATGGGAGACTCAGAGATTTCTGGGTTCCTGGCTTTAGCATGCCCCAGGCCTGGCTGTTGTGGGCACTTGAGAAATCAACCAGAACATGGAAAGTTCTGTCTGCCTCACTCACTTGCTATCTCTCTTTTCAAACAAAAAGAAAATAATGAATTTAAAAATTAAAACCACTCGTATAATAGGAATAACAAAATAAATGACAACTATTTGCCAAAACACTTACAATATATATATTTCAGATGAAAAATCCACTTTACAGAGAATTCTTCAAAATAAACAAGGTACTTTTTTGCAAATTAACAACCCAGGGCATAGAAAAAAGATTTATTGCTATTGGTAAGAGAAGGAATTTTTAATAATTTATTTACTTGATACTTGTCCCTTTGGGACTGGCTTATTTCACTCAGTATGATGTTTTCCAGATTCCTCCATTTTGTTGCAAATCACTGGATTTCATTTTTTTATCGCTGTGTAGTACTCCATAGTGTACACATCCCATATTTTTATCCAGTCTTCCATTGACAGGCATTTGGCTACTGTGAATTGGGATGCAATAAACATGGAGGTGCAGATAGCTCTTTTGTTTGCTGATTTAATTTCATTTGGGTAAATTCCGAAGAGTGAGAAGGTTAGGTCGTATGGTAGGGCTATATTCAAATATCATATATTCTCCCTGATCTGTGACAGCTGACCACCTAAAAGGAAACCTGTAGAAGTGAAACTGACACTATGAGAAGCAATGACTTGATCAGCCCTTGTTCTGACTGTCTAGGAACAGCTTACTATTTTATTCTTTTTAGAATTTTCTTTTTCTACTTAATACCATTGGTCGAACTCTTTACTTAACACAAAATTATGCTTAGTTGTTTAAATCCAATTGAAAATAGATTCCTGTAAAAAATATGAGTGTGAATAAGAGAGGGAGGAGATGTACAGTTCAGCACACATTCCCACAGACTTACACCTAAAAGTAAAGCTAAAAATTTGCCATGGGACTCCAAATTCCATTATGTTGGCAGGTGCTAATGCCATCTTACATGTTAAAGTGGTCATATTAAGTGTGTAACTATTCATATAGATAGGACTAAGTGTCAAAGGGATCACATAAATAAGACCAAGTGTCTGCTAATAATAATAGATAGAATTAAAAAGAGAGTGATCCAACATGGGATATACAGCAGACTCATAGAATGACAGATGCCCTAAACAGCACTCTGGCCTCAGAATCAGCCCTTTAGGCATTTAGATCTGGCTAATAAGGGGGTCATCAAAGAAGGATGTACTTTTCTCTGAAGGGAGGAGAGTGCTTCCACTTTGCTTGTGGCCCTGTCTAAATGCTGATGGAGTTTGTGGACTCAAAAGGTTTCCATAGCCTTGGCAGCTCATGACAGGAGCTTCGGGTGATCACTGAGGTCATGAATAAGAGCATCAATTGTTAAATCAACAACAGAATTCACTGTGCACTTTGCTCCCCATGTAGGACCTCTGTCCTTAATGAATTGTACTATGAGAATTAACAGTAAAACTAGTTTTCAAACAGTACTTTATACCTTCTGTGTCTTTGTGGGTGCAAACAGTTGAAATCTTTACTTAGTATAAAGTTGATCTTCTGTGTATAAAGATAATTAAAAATGAATCTTAATGAAGAATGGGATGGGAGAGGGAGGAGGAGGTGGGGTGGTTTCAGTGTGGGAAGGTGGGTATGGGGGGAAGAACAACTATAATCCAAAAGTTGTACTAATGAAATTTATATTAAATAAAAGCTTTCTAAAAATAATTTAGTTATTTGAAAGAGTTACAGAGATGGGAAAAGGTGATGGAGAGAGAGAGGGAGGGAGAGAGGGAGGAAGAGAGAGACAGAGAGGTAAGGAGGGATGGAGGAAGGGAGAGAGAGAGGGAGGAAGTCTTCTATATAGTGTTCACTTATCAAATAGTCACAACAGCCAAGTCTGGCCAGGCTAAAGCCAGGATCCAGGAACCCCATCCTGGTCTCCTACATGAGTTTCAGGGGCCCAAATACTTAAGCCATCTTCCACTGCCTTCCCAAGCACATTAGCAAGAAACTGGATCAGAATTCAGTAGGCAGGACCCAAACCAGCACTCTGATATAAGATGCTGGAATTCCAAGTGACAGCTTAACTTGTTGCACCACAATGTCAGGCCTCAAGACAAAAACTTTAAGTTAAAATAGGAATTAAAATACTGTTTTCTATCTATGAATTTGTGAGAATAAAGAGCAGAATGTACACTGTTGCTTAAAGGTTATGTTGCCTGTGACTTTTAAAATGGACAGTTTGGTGTTATGTATTGGACAACATTTAAAAATGCATGCATTCTACTCTTCAATTATATTATACAACAGTATATTTCAAAAGTAGCCAAAGATAGAAACTATTTATTTACCCAACACTACTTAAAATAGCAACTTACTAAGAACTCCCAATGGAAGTTACAAATTATAATGCATCCACAGGATGCAGTAATGTATGTCCACTGAAAGTGGCACAGACAGACATATGTGGACATGCACAGATATATCTGGTATGCCAAGTAAGAAAAAAATCAGTTTATGCATATGTTACTAACAAAATGTACAAAATATGATAAAAGGTGATATTTCAGGCTGGTGATTTATATGTAAAATTTTCTTTTTTGTTATTTCTACAATGAACATATAAATATTCTAGTAAAAGTTTAATAATAAAAGCATCCTTGGAAAGAGGAAAAATATGAATCTTGCAAGATAAAAATAAGTTACTTGCAAGTAAATTTTTATGGATAATTTTTACTAACTTTTAACCTCTTCCAAAGTAAAGGAAAACTTTTTATCTGTGTTTTTATTATTATTTATGCTTTTAATTATATATTTTTCATACTACAAACTTTATTGCCTATGTATTAATAATAAACATTTTATATTATCTGTCCTTATGAAAATTAAAAAACAGCAAATATAAATGGTCATTACTACAGAACAATTATTTCTTTACCTTGTGGAGTTTTTCTTTAAAGATGTTGAACTTTCCAACTGTATTAAATCATTCCTGCAATCCATTTATCAAATATGACCTGAACACATATTACATAGTAAACATATTCTCTCAGGACTCTAACATATTTCAAAACTTTGTTTTTCTGTCCAGTATCAGCAAGTTGAGAATTAAAAATGAAGTAATGAGGGTCCAGCACTGGGGCACAGTAGGTTAGTGCACCCATATGGGTTCTAGTCCTGGCTGCTCCTCTTCCAATCCAGCTTTCTGCTATGTCCTGGGAAAACAGTAGAAGATGGCCTGAGTGCTTGGGTGCCTGCGCTCACATGGGAGACCTAGAAGAAGCTCCTGGCTCCTGGTTTCGGATTGATGCACCTCCAGCCATTGCAGCCAAGTCTCTCTCGCTCTCTCGCTCTCTCTCCCTCTCTCCCTCCCTCCCTCTCTCTCTCTCTCTCCCTCTCCTTCTCTCTCTGTGCAACTCTGACTTTCAAATAAACGAAAACATCTTTTTTAAAAGAGCAAATTTAATTATATCAAGTATAATCAAATATACAGATAACTAATCTCTCACCATATTTTTATGTATTTTTCTCTCAAGATTTGCCATTAAACCTCATCTTAGTGATCCATTGCCTAAATCAGAAGACAAAGACTACAATTTTGATGCTAAGGTAAAATACTCTATTATGAAACAAATTCTCTTGTCTTAATTTAGTCTTATATATTATGTACTTTTAAAATTGAGCAGTGCTCTATGTATCATCATCTCATATGTTTAATGGAAACTTGATTAGAGAAAACAATTTTGTAGAAATGATTAGTTGTAATTTTAAAATGCTTTCAGTTTGGTAAACATCAAAAATTAGTATACACTTTGATCAAGGTAAGACTGAAAAGAATGGGCTGGGAAATATATAGGGGAACATTAATAGGAAACACTTTACTGCACTAGAGGGAATATAAAATTTGGTCAAGGATGTGTTTGTAAAACACTTTCTTTGACTTTTAAATCATACCAACCTGACTTAGAATGGGTATGCCTCAATAAATCATGAATGAACCAAGTTAGTTGTTATAGTAATCATGGATCTCCCTGTGTGCTTCAGTTCAGAAACTGAATATGTTAGCATATGTTAGGGAATTTTTTTCTTTTCTTGGATTTTTATTTTGCCATCATGTAATTTTTTTTGACAGGCAGAGTGGACAGTGAGAGAGAGAGACAGAGAGAAAGGTCTTCCTTTTGCCATTGGTTCACCCTCCAACAGCCGCCGCGGCCTGCGTGCTGCAGCTGGCTCACCGCGCTGATCCAAAGGCAGGAGCCAGGTGCTTCTCCTGGTCTCCCATGGGGTGCAGGGCCCAAGCACTTGGGCCATCCTCCACTGCACTCCCAGGCCATAGCAGAGAACTGGCCTGGAAGAGGGGCAACTGGGACAGAATCCGGCACCGTAACTGGGACTAGAACCTGGTGTGCTGGCACCGCAAGGTGGAGGATTAGCCTATTCAGCCACGACACCAGCCACCATCATGTAATTTTTAGGAGACAGTTTTCCCCTATTTCTATTCTTGGTTCTGAAATTTGACTATTATGATATTAGAAATTGGGGAAATTTCAATTTTGGGTCACAATGGATCCCACTCTGTTTTCTAAGTCATTCCATTAATTGCATAGTTAAAACTTGCATCTAATAGTGGAATACATGTTTATCCCAATATAATAATAAGTTCTAGAAGCAGAGACTTTTAACAGCATATGAAAAAATTTAATTTCAGAAATATTTTGGATTATTGCTTGATAAAAAAATATCTACTTTAAGTCCTTATAGCACATTTTAAAGATTAAAATTCTAAAAATTGTTGTATTTGGTACTATAAATATTCATGTAAGCTCCTTCATCACTGAGAGCTATTGGAAATTAGGAAATATTTATACATTTCCTAGAGCACTTAGAAATAAGGTATTAAAAGGGAGATCCAAGATGGTTAAATAGGGAGATACGTGTTGATTTTGGCCTGAGAGAGAGAAAGAAAAGCAGAGTAACTGCATTCCCAGGAGAAGCTGAAGAGAGGTTTGCAGTGGAAATTCTACAGAAAGAAGAGAGACACCATGGAGCAGTGTGGACAGTACGAACACCCAGCAGTGAGTGGGGACATCACCAACAACTCCCGCAGCCAGGGACTGTAGGAGATACCATCTTCTTGAAGTGAAATGAGAGGAGTCTGCAGCAGCCTGTTTGACTGGTGATATCACCAGAGGGAGATCTTTGCACACCAAGCTTGTTTTGAGTCTGGCCTGGAGCACTAGCAGGGTCAGGGTGTCCACCTAACCTCATGAAAGGAGAACATGTGGTTTTCTTCTGATCCTCCCATAAGGGCACCTGGAAACTAGCAGGGAAGAAACGCCATCTTAATAAGACAATCAGAGGCTGTTGTGGCTTGCTCACATACACAACTAGGGAATGTTATTGGAGGGATAAACCTGAAGTCCCCACTGACTGATTCTGGCTTGTTGGGTGGCAGGGGGCAGGATGCCCACTTAGGCTTGAGAGGTGCTTTCTGCCCCTTACTCTATCATGTGCACCCAGTCTCAACCTACCAAGGTGGAGCACTGACAAGCAGCTGGCTCTGGGAAAACCTCTAGAATGTAGAAGGACAGCCTGCTCCCTGTGCCTGTGGAGCCCTGCATGCTATGACTGAGAATTCTGTAACGCCATGATAGGACATGGGGGATAGCTGGTTCGCTAGGAAACCACCGCATCCAGCTTCTGAGGCTCAGGTTTCACTGAGGGCCTGGAATGGGTCATTGAAGAGGGTTCTGGGCTCACACTGAAGCCACACAGATCTTTTCTGTGGTTCCTGTGAATGTGTGGGTGGGGAGTGCAGCCACTGTGGGCTCACCCTGGGCATGGAAATGGGTGTGGATTTTCGTAGTCGGAGAAGATCCTTCTGAGTTTGATACTGAAGCTGCTGCCTGAAGGGTAAGAATGCACCATCCCTGTGATAGTCTAGGAAGAGGAAGGAATGGACCGAGTCCTGGAACAGTGGATCTCATTCAAATATCATTTTGTTTGTAGCATTGGGGAATGGCCAGGACATATGAAATGGGATAACTATACTTATTGTCATTTTTATATTACATGTGAAAAGAAAATGTGTGAATAAGTGTCTGGCATATTTGGGAAGCTAAGGAAATAAATACTGCTCTTAAATATTGCTATAACTTTTTGAAGATATCAACTGGGAAAAACTCACTTTAGTATCAATATATGCTTCTCTTATTTTTAAACTTAACTGCTTTTAAAATTTGAAATTTGTTTATCTGCTTAGAACCTGTGAAGTATGTATATAACTTATTGTTGACACTAATTATTACAGCATACTTCTAAATGTCCTCTTCAGAAATATGTTGACAAATATGGGCCTGATGACCAAAGAAGGAAAGATATAAATGGACAAGTACAAGGTAAGAGCTATATTTTTCAAAAAGTCATTTGACAGAATGTTTGTCTAAAGTACGAGCACAGATAAGTTCTAATAATAAAAGAAACTAACCTATTATATGCATAGTAAGGAAAAAGGTAAGTGAAATGCTGATAAGTTTTGCATTTTACCAGGCATCAGCAACAGCTTAAATTGTGAGTGCCACTAAAGAAACTGAATTTTAGTTCCATTTAAAGGGAATTTTTGGCTGGCGCCATGGCTTAACAGGCTAATCCTCCGCCTTGCAGCGCCGGCACACCAGGTTCTAATCCCGGTTGGGGCACCGGATTCTATCTCGGTTGCCCCTCTTCCAGGCCAGCTCTCTGCTATGGCCTGGGAAGGCAGTGGAGGATGGCCCAAGTCCTTGGGCCCTGCACCCACATGGGAGACCAGGAGAAGCACCTGGCTCCTGGCTTCGGATCAGTGTGATGAGCCGGCCGCAGCAGCCATTAGAGGGTGAACCAATGGCAAAAAGGAAGACCTTTCTCTCTGTCTCTCTCTCTCACTATCCACTCTGCCTGTCAAAAAATAAATAAATAAATAAAATAAAGGGAATTTTTGATCTGAGAAAAATCAAGACACACAGAAGAAGTGAAAAAGAGGAAATAAGAGTAAGAAAGGTAGAGGATAAAGGAAGTAAAAAAAAAAGTAGTTGAAACAGGTATATAGAGTGGAGGATGATAAAATAATTGTTTTTAACCCTTCAAATAGTGAATTTTTTGCAATGACATAATTTTAATCCAGTCTGTAATCACAGGCTTAATTCACCACTAACCGTAACATTCAACAAATAGAAAGTAGGAAGACCACAGTTCAGCAGGTATATAAGCAACAGCTAAAAACAACAATCATATTACAAGATTCCTTTTCATCCCTGTAAAATTTTTGTATTCTATATTAATTGCCACATATCAGAGAGAACATGGTATCTGTCTTTTGAGGACTGGCTTATTTTAAGTTTAATGGTTTCCAGTTGCATCTATTCTGTTGTGAAACACAGGACTTCATTCTTTTTACAGCCTTGTAGTATTCCATAGTGTATATATGCCACATTTTATTTCCCCAGTCATCAATGGATGGACATTTAGTTGATTCCATATCTTAGCTATTATGAATTGAGCTGCAATAAACAGGGTGGCACAGATCACTCTTTCATACACTGATTTCTTTTCATTTGGGTAAATTCCCAGGAGGCAGATGGCTGGGACATTCAGTAGGTCTACATTCAGATTTTTGAGGTATCTCCATACTGTCTTCCACAGTGGTTATAGCAGTTTACATTCCCACCAACAGTGGATTAGGGTAACTTTTTCCCTACATCATTTCCAGTATTTGATATTTGTTGATTTCTGTATAAGAGACATTCTAAAGGGGTTTGAGATGAAACCTCATTGTGGTTTTGGTTTATATTTCCCTGATGACTAGTAATCCTGAGCATTTTTCATCTATCTATTTGACATTTGAATTTAATCTTTTGAAAAATGCCTGTTCGACATCTTTGCCCATTTATTTTTTAAGATTTTATTTATTTATTTTAAAGTCAGAGTTACACAGAGAGAGAAAGAGAGGCATAGAGAGGTCTTCCATCCTCTGGTTCACTCCCTAATTGGCTGCAACAGCCAGAGCTGTGCTGATCTGAAGCCAGAAGCCAGGAGTTTCCTCCAGGTCTTCCCACATGGGTACAGTGGCCCAAGGACTTAGGCCATCTTCTACTGCTTTCCCAGGCCATAGCAGAGAATTGGATCAGAAATGGAGCAGCTGGGACTCAAACTGGTGCACATATGGGATGCCAGCACTAGAGGGAGTGGCTTTTCCTGCTACACCACAGTGACAGCCCCCATGCCCGTTTCTTAATTGGATTGTTTGTTTTGTTGCTGTTGATTTTCTTGAGCTTTTTATAGATTCTGGGTATTAATCCTTTATCAGTTGCATGGTTTCTGAATATTTTCTCTCATTCTATTGATTGTTCCTTCACTTTGTTGACTGCTTACTTTGCAGCAGAAGCTTTCTAACATGATGTAATCACATTTGTCTATTTCAGGTTTATTGCCTATTTTTCTGGGGTCTTTACCTAGAAGTTATTTATTTATTTATTTGTTTATTTGAAATGCAGAGTTAGAGAGAGGCAGAGAGAAAGAGAGAGAGAGAGATCTTCCATCTGCTGGTTCACTCTCCAAATGATCGCAATGGCCAGAGCTGGGCAGATCTGAATTCAGGAGCTTACTCTGGATCCCCCATGTGAGAGCAGGTGCCTAAGGACCTGGGCTATCCTCCACTGCTTTCCTAGGCCACAGCAGACAGCAGGATTGGAAGTGGAGTAGCCAGGTCTTGAACCAGCACCCATATGGGATACTGGCACCACAGACAGCAGCTCTACCTACTATGCCACACTGTCAGCCCCTACCTAGAAGTCTTTTCCTATGCTAATGTCTTGCAGAGTTACCCTGACATTTTTCTCTAGTAAACTGATAGCATCCTGTCCTAGATTAATATCCTTGATCCGTTTTGAATTTATTATTGTAGAAGGTATAAAGTAGAGGTCTTCTTTCTTACTTCTGCACATGTAGATCCAATTTTCCCAGCACCTTTAAGAGACTGTCTTTTCTCCAATTAGTGATTTTAGCTAATTGTCAAAGATGAACTGGTTATAGATGCATGTATTAATTTCTGGAGTTTCTATTCTGTTCCACTGATCTACATGCCTATTTTTGTGCCAGCACCTGGATGTTTTGATTATAACTGCCCTTTAGTATGTCTTGAAATCTGGTATGGTGGCTGGTGCCGTGACTCAATAGGCTAATCCTCCACCTGCAGCGCCGGCACCCCGGGTTCTAGTCCCAGTCAGGGCGCTGGATTCTGTCCCAGTTGCTCCTCTTCCAGTCCAGCTCTCTGCTGTGGCCCGGGAAGGCAGTGGAGGATGGCCCAAGTCCTTGGGCCCTGCACCCACATGGGAGACCAGGAGAAGCACCTGGCTCCTAGCTTCAGATTGGCGCAGCACCAGTCACAGCGGCCATTTGGGGGGTGAACCAACGGAAGGAAGACCTTTCTCTCTGCCTCTCTCTCTCACTGTCCACTCTGCCTGTCAAAAAAAAAAAGAAATCTGGTATGGTTATGCTCCAACTTTGTTAAGATTGTTGTAGCTATTCAGGGTCTCATGATTTCCATAGCAATCTTAACATCTCTTATTCTAGATCTGAGAAAAATGTTGTTATTTTGATTGGCATCTCTTTGACTCTCTTAATTGCTGTTGGTACTTGAACACTTTTGTGATATTCTCCTAATCCACCAGCATGGATGATTTTTCCATTTTTATCTTCTATTTCTTTCTTTAATGTTTTACAGTGTTTTTATACATGCTTTATAATGTTTTTCATTGTAGAGATCTTTCATATCCTTAGTTAAATTTATTATAAGGTATTAAAATATTTTGTAGTTATTGCGAATACTAATCTTACTAGTTCTTTCTCAGCCATGGTATTCTCTGTGATTACAAAGGCTATTGATTTTTGGTCCTGCAACTTAAAAAAAATCCTCTTTTATGAATTCCAGTAGTCTCTTAGGGGACTCTTATTTTCCTTATATATAGGACCACGTCATCTGCAAATAAGGATAATTTCACTTCCTCCTTTCCCAGCTGTATCCCTTTGAGTACTTTCTCATGCTTAATGGCTGTAAAACTTCCACTGAGTAACAATGGTGAACATTTACTATTCATTTATTTGAAAGACAGAGTTGCAGAGAGGTAGGTGGAGAGAGAGAGAGAGAGAGAGAGAGAGCGAGAGCGAGCATCTGCTGGTTTACTCTCCAAATAGCCTTTATGGCCAGAGCTGTGCCAATCTGAAGGCAGGATCCAGGGGATTTTTCCAGCTCTCCCATGTGGGTTCAAGGGCTCAGAGAGTTGGGCCATCTTGTACTGCTTTCCCAGGCCATAGAAGAGAGCTGGATCAGAAGTGGAGCAGCCGAGACTCAAACTGGTGCCCACATGAGATGCCGGCACTGCAGGTTACAGCTTTACCTGCTACACCACAGTGCCAGCCCTATGTCTGCCCTTCTCTCTGGCATCACTGAACTTCTTGGTGATGCCCGCTTCATCAGCCCCTATTTTTCAGACAACTACACCCCTGTTTCATGTTTTTCCCTCTCTTGATAATGCTTTGCATGCTGTCACTTTTTTGTGTCCTCTACATATTTTAAACTAACCTCAGTCTTTAAATTTCAGATCAGGAATCATCTGTAAAAGAGCCATCTATGTCATCTTAATTTACATCCTTTAAACCCCAGTGCCTAACGCTTATCAGGCACACAATAAAAACTGATTAAAATAAGTAAAGACTCTTCATACAAAGATGGTTATCCTACTCTGCTCTAGAACATTGGAAGTTATTCCTTGTATCCAACTGTACTCCTGAACCCATTTACCAACCTCTCTCCATTCCCTCCCCCCTCCTCTTTCCATCCTCTCATAATCACTGTTTTACTTTGTATTTCTATGAGATCCATCTTTTCAGCTTTCACAAGTGAGAACACACAGTTTTTATCTTTCTTAGCCTGATCTATTTCACTTAATATAATGTCCTCCAGATTCATCCATGTTGCTGCAAATGACAGGATTTTATGCTTTATTGTGACTGAACAATATTCCACTGTGTTTATCTAACCATGTTTTCTTGATCCATTCATCTGTTCATCTGTCAATGTAACACCTGGATTGATTCTATATTGTGGTTATTTTATATCTTTATTTTATAAAGATTACAGCTTTTATCTAACTGTTCCACGTGGCACATTTAAGTAATTATATAGATCTGTCAAGGAAACTAGTCTTAACAATGCAAATTACAATACATTAAATGTATCAGACTTAGGACATATTCCTCGCTATGGTGGTCTAGAAAGCCTTTTTATATTTGGAGCTTACCTACAACAAGGAAACACAGCATATGACTACAATAAAAGTCACTATACAGGAACAATTTTTTCTGCTATTACAGACTCTTACAAGAAAACGAAGCCAAAGAGGCAAACGATCAAGAAGCTACTATGTGACAATTGGAGTAAAAACAATGATAAACACATGGAACCTGAATTAGAAAAAAATAGTTTTTCTCTACCACACAATGACTTACAAATTACAGCCTGGGAAAAGCAAGAAATTCTTAAAGGAAATCAAAATAACCAGCCACAGGTCTGTATAAACTTAAATTTACAGTTTGATATTTTTAATTTGCTTTAGTATATTATTGTTATAGCATAGACCAAGTGAAAATATATTTAACACCAGATTTTAAAATTAATAGATCATAATTTAATAGTCAATAAAAATATTTAGTTAAAAACAAGAATTTGGAATTCAGAACTTTGGCATTGAGAAAAAAAACCCTAAATATTATTTGCTTTTCCATTCATATATACTTCTTCCATGATACAAAAAGTAATGTAAAATATTGACTCCTATGATTAAGTCATTAATTTTTGTACATTATGTTGTTGACCATTGAGTTGGCTGAAACAATAATCATTGCCAATGGTTCAAAATTTGCAGTTTTTTATTCCCAGACTTTAATGCCAAAGTTAAAATTTTCATCTGCTTGGAATGTAACTGGCTTGAGCATCTTTATTCAGGGAGAGAATTTGGTAAAAAATCAACCCAGTTGCTTTTTTTTTTTTTCCTGACAGGCAGAGTTAGACAGTGAGAGAGAGATATAGAGAGAAAGGTCTTCCTTTTTCTGTTTGTTCACACCCCAAGTGGCCGCTATTGCTGGCGCTTTGCACCAATCCAAAGCCAGGATCCAGGTGCTTCCCCCTGGTTTCCCATGTGGGTGCAGGGCCCAAGGACCTGGGCCATCCTCCACTGTACTCCCAGGCCACAGCAGAGAGCTGGACTAGAAGAGGAGCAACTGGGACAGAATCTGGCACCCCGACCAGGACTAGAACCCAGGGTGCCCATGCCACAGCCTAGTGAGCCATGGCGCCAGCCCCCAGTTGCTTAATAAGAGTCACAATTTCTACCATGGGACCTTTGATAAGTACAGACAGCTTTCTAACTTGTTATATTTTAAGCAAAAAAAGCTAAGTATTATAAAATATTTTAGCCACTGTCATTATTGGATATTATAATGTAATAAAACTAGACAGGGACAGATTATATGAACAGGTACTTCAAACTGTCATAGTAAATAATTTGAATTAAAGCTTAGGAATTTCTTTAATTAGGATCAATTTATTTTGCCTACCTTGCAGTTAGTTACTTTTCTAAAATACATGTAAATGCACTGTAGGGGATCATTATTGAAGGCATAGTAATGTAAAATATTTTTAAGTTAGTAAACCTCTATCCTATCAAAAATAACTTCCTAATTCATTTGTCATCAATTTAACACATGATGAATTAAGTTTATTTCAAATAAACACTGACACTATCGCTTCTCGGCTTTTTGGCTAAGATCAAGTGTGGTATCAAATAAACACTGACAAAATTAAGTCTTCTTGTTTGCATTTTTCTCTTATATTAAATTAATGTAAGTTACTTTTTACTTTTTTAACAATCCAATGATTTGGGAGTAGCTAAATATACAGTAAGAAGTTCAACAATTATATTATAATTACTTTCTATGTTTTATTTGCTCACACTTGATTACATAAATTTCATTTAAGAACTTTCACTGTCATAAAATACATCTGAGAGTCACAACAACCAATATAATTTTCTACTTTTGCATTGAGACTAGAAATCTCAAGAACCAGAGATGAATATGGGTTGTGATAAAAATGATACACCTTCTAATTTAATGATTAATAATTTGATTATGGGGACAAAGATGCAATTGGAGTGTCCATCTCTTTATTAGTCCAGGCATTTCCTGGGGAAAGAAGAACCTAGACTTGAAAATGTCTTTAGGGCTTATTTATATCCAAGGTCCCCAGAATATACTAGCTAATCTTTCTGATCTTCATTTAAGTAAAAATGAATTATAATATGAAAATTATAATAAACACTAAACATTTTTAACACAAGTGAAAATTTTTGTGATACAGAAAATGGAAAAAAATGAATCCAGAAGTAGCCACAGTTTACATGAATGAATACCAAGAGTTAACTTTCAAATGACACAAAAAAATCCAGAGGAATATCACTACTTGGAAGATATACACCAAATGTATGCCTCAGCCTGGTAGTCCAGAGAAGCTTTTGGAATTTGGGCATACCTGCTCAATAGAAATGAAATGAGGCACATGTTTCAAACATAAAGGCAATAAAATGATAATACAAGAGGAATAAAACAGTGATGGAGAAGGAATACAAAAATGTTTCTAACCCTGAAATTTGCAAAAAAAACTAATGAATATGATTATTGTGCCTTCATATATGAAATTTTATCTATTTCACTCCAACCATTGGAAGTTATAGTTCACAACCACTCACTTTAAGTATTTTAGACCACGTGGGTAATAAAGAACAATAAGCCTTGATAAGCATGTTTTTAAATACATAGTATAAACCTTCACCAAAAATTCAGTATTTAACTCCAAAGTTAGAAAGTTAAGTTCTGAAGGTACATTGAGTTTTTAAAACAAAAAATTTAGAAATATTACCTTTAACAGTAAAAGTATATGAGGTTTTTGCCCCCGCATGAAGGTATTCAGTAATTTCCCAATAACACAATCCTAATTTATCTGATTAATTTGATGAATTCATATGATTCTGCATTATGGAATTATATTATCACCATTATAGTGCCATAAAATGCCAAGGAAGGCCACTTTGGGAGCTCTGATCAATCATTAACCCTTCTTTGTGCTAGTCTCATTATCAGTACTAAAATAAATAATTAAATATATTCTAGCTATAAAATTTTACAGTTATTGAATATGAACTGTAGGGAGGACCTCATTTTTTTTTTTTGACAGGCAGAGTTAGACAGTGTGAGAGAGAGACAGAGAGAAAGGTCTTCCTTCCTTTGGTTCACCCCCCAGATGGCTGCTACAGCTGGCGCTGCACTGCTCTGAAGCCAGGAGCCGGGTGCTTCCTCTTGGTCTCCCATGTGGGTGCAGGGCCCAAGGACCTGGGCCATCCTCCACTGCCTTCCCGGGCCACAGCAGACAGCTGGACTAGAAGAGGAGCAACTAGGACAGAACCTGCGCCTCAACCAGGACTAGAACCCTGGGTGCCAGCGCCACAGGTAGGGGGTTAGCCTAGTGAGCCACGGGGCAGCAGGTTAAGACCCCTGCCTGCAGTGCTTGGGCCCCTGCACGCATGTGGAAGCCCGGGAAGGAAGCACCTGCCTCCTGGCTTCAGCCTGGCCCAGCCCCAGTTGTTGAGGCCATTTGGGGAGAGAAGAAGTGGATGGAAGAGAGCACCTCTCTCTCCCTCTCTCTCTCTCTTCCTCTTATCTGTCATTCTTCTCTTCAAAAAAATGAAATAATTTTTTTTAAAAAAGCAGCAGGGGGGAAGAACAGCTTATTGCAGAGAAGGGAAAGTGTTGTTAGTGAAGCTCCACAATGTCACATCCTCTCATCTGACTGCTTACTATGAAATCCAGGTGGTGAAGACAGAACACAACACGTTTTATGTCTTTGTCTTCTTATTTATGCCAAATAAGGGACAAAAATGTTATACAGTGAAGAGTTAAGTGGGAATAAAATAGTAAAATTAAGAGGGGCCCCATTTGGAAGTTTTGAAAATTCAAGAATAATTATTAATTCTGAAACCAAAAATTCACAAAAACTTCAATGACATGTATTGATGAAACTAAGTAAACTAAAAATAGTTACTTGACTGAAATCATGATAAAATTAATAATCAAATAGTAACATCAATAAAAAGAAAAAGGTCTTTTTATTGCACAAGGAGTAACGTAATATGAAACTTTTCATTAAAGTTTGAACAAGAAAGGAAGACACACAAAAGTAATGAAATGGGAACATCAGAAAACCTCCCATATGATGATGATCATGGTGCTGGTGGTACATTAACTCAACAAATAGAGAGTGGAAAAACTGGTCACCAGCAATTTTCTACTAAAGAGGATAAAGAACATAATGGGTGAGCCTGCAGCAATATTTTACAGATGACCGTTATTGACCTATCAAACTAATTCTGATTTGGGCTAATATTAATGAATATAAAATTCTGCACATGTACTAGGGATCTTCAGTCTTGCCTTATAATAAAAAATACAAATCAATATTTAAATATTATCTTTCTAATCATATTGATGCATGTTTTATTTTTAAGACAATAACCAAGCAAATATGAGGACAAAAACATTTTCATAGAGTGTTGGTAAATAAAATTTGGAAGTGCTTTTTAAGGGTAACTTAGTAGTGTGTATCAAAATTTGGTATATGTTATCCCTTTAACCTTGCAATAGATTCACTCTAGGACTAGGCCCTACTTGAAAACATGGTCTATTTGGCACACATTTGTTAGCACATCCATGATGTAGTACACTCTTATCCCTTCATCAGTTGATGAAGGGCTGATTTCACATCCTAACTATTTTGAATTCAGCTGGAATAAATGTAGGACTACAGATGACTCTTGTGTATGCAGCTTTCATTTGTTTGGGTAAATTCCCAGGAGTGGGGTGGCTGAGTCCTGTGGCAGATCATGATAACAAAATGTTTTTTTAGTTTCTAACAAACTGAATTTTAAGATAAGCATATGTAACTGTATATTTACCTTAAAACAAGTAAAATAGAACAGGTAATGCTCATGCATTGTCTAAAAATTTAGGGAGCAGTTAAGAAGGAAAGAAGAACAACGTAGTAAGGAAGTGACAGTGAAACAACTTGAACTGACCCTCAGAACACTAGAAACGGAATTGGAGGTTATAAGAAATAATTTGAATCAGGTAAATTAATCTTTGCTTTATTCTTTATAGATATCATTTATATATATATAAAGTGATATATAAATTGATATATGTGTGTAGATATATCACTTTAATGTCAGTGTTGTGGTGTAGGAGGTTAAGCTGCTGCTTGCAGATGCTGGCATTCCCATACAGAGTGTTGGTCCCCATCCTCATTATTCCACTTTTGATCCAGCTCCCTGCTAATGCACTTGCAAAAGCAGCAGAAGATGGCCCAAGTACTAGGGTCCCTGTCATCCGTATGATTCGAAACCTGATTCCTGGTTCCTGGCTTTGGCCTGGTATAGACCTGGGTGTTGCAGTCATTTGAAAAGTGAACCAGCAGATGGAAGGCCTCTTTCAGTCTCTTCCTCTCTCTCCATATGCTATGCCTTTCAAATAAATAAGTACATCTTTATTTAAAAAGGATATCATTTAGATTTAACATAACACAAATTATTATCCTAAAAATGAATTATGATATTTACTGCTAAAATTATTCATTGTAAATCATGTCACCTAGTGAGACTCTCAGTACATGCTTCCTGCATGAAGCAATAAAAGGTGAATTGAGATTAGTCACTCACATGTTAATGTAGACATTTTATGTTAAATAAATAGTTTATAAATGGCTTTTAAATTATAGTGAAGCTAGCAAAATGTTTTATAAATAAACTTCATTTATGATAACATGTGACTGTACTTAAGAAGTATTTTTGCTTTGAAGAATTTGGCTGACATTTTGCCTAGTAAACTTTAAATAACTGGGGCAGGTGCTGTGGGACAGCAGGTTAAGCTGCCGTCTGCAGTGCTGACACCCCATATGTGCACTGGTTTGAGTCCCAGCTGATCCACTTCTGATCCAGCTCCTTTCTAATGTGCCTGGGAAAGCTGCAAAGATGGCCCAAGTGCTTGGGCCCTTGTACTTATGTGGGAGACCTGGAACAATCTCTTAGCTCCTGGCTTCAGCCTACTCAGGCCCAGACATTGTGGCCATTTGGGGAGTGAACCAGATGAAAATCTGTGTGTCTGTGTGTCTGTGTGTGTGTCTTCCACCTTGTATTCTGACTTATAAATACATAAATATTTCTAAAAATTTTGAATAATTCAAGTGACAAGGTCTTTAGTAGGTTGCTTTCTTGTAACATTTATTTTTTCTTAGGTTCTGCTCTTAATCTTTATGATTTTTTTCTTTTCAAATGTTTTAAGACCAAAAAGTTAATGAAGTGTGTCTCTAGGTTGAAGAAGAGCAAAACAACACCCAGAGACATCTTTCTGGAAAAGAGAAGGCCATAGTATTCAAAGATGAAATTCTGATCATTCACCTTGGCAAACAAAAAGGGACAGAAATGACTAAAATGAAAATGAATGATGAGGTATTTTTAGTCATTTTGAAATCTGTGTTTTCAAATGTATATGTATTTATACAGCTTCAAGGATAACTGAAAGTACAACACATTTTAAAACCACATCTGGTTGAAACTGGTGGTGGTGGTGGCATTCTTTCAGTAAATACTGTCTACATTTATTTTCTATTTTTATAAAAAAAAAGAATCTGCTAGTACTCATAGATAAATTGTATGTAAGTATTACATTTTTGTACTGATGCTAGTATTACAATACGAGACAATTGCTATAGGTTTAGTCTCTACCAAGGAAGTCCTGACATTAACCCAGTTTTCTACTCAGCTCACAATTAGGAGTACTAATATAGAATAAAAAAGTATCACATTATTTTAGGTTTTGAAAAAAAATGTTATGCTCATATCTAGAAATCTAACCTAAAATAGTAAAAGACAAAATGTAATGTTAATGAAAACAACACAAAATGTAATGTTAACTCTTATAAAATCAACAGAAGAGTACAATACCAGGTACCTACAGAAGTAATCCACACCAAGTAAACTGAGTGTGGGGTTGAGAAGTGAACTAGAATGAAGAGACCAAAGTATAAACAACCCCAGGGAAGAGGTCTTGGTCTAGAAATACAGATGTAAGTTGAAGCCTTGATATTTGAAGAACCTTGAGAGAATTTTTAGCAGAAAGTGAAGGAACTAAAATTCAGGTGTTGCTCCCTTTAGCAGTGACGTGAGGGGGAGGGGGGTAGCGCTGTGGCATAGTGGGTGAAGCCACCACTTCAGTGCCGGCATCCCATATGGGTGCCATTTTGAGTCTCAGCTGCTCCACTTCAGATCCAGCTCTCTGCTATGGCCTGGGAAAGCAGTAGAAGATGGTCCAAGTCCTTGGGCCCCTGTTCCCATGTGGGAGACCCAGAGAAAGCTCCTGGCTCCTGGCTTCGGATCGGCACATCTCCAGCTATTGCAGCCAATTGAGGAGTGAACCAATGGATAGAAAATCTTTCAATCTCTCTCAATCTCTCTCTCTCTCTCTCTCTCTCTCTCTCTCTCTCTCTGCCTTTCCTCTCTGTGTGTAACTCAGACTTCCAAATAAATAAATCTTTTTTTAAGATTTTATTTATTTATTTATTTGACAGGTAGAGTTACAGACAGCGAGAGAGAGAGAGAGACAGAGAGAAAGGCCTTCCTTCCATTGGTTCACCCCCAAATGGCCACTATGGCTGGCACTGTGCCAAGCCGAGCCAGGAGCCAGGTGCTTTTTCCTGGTCCCCTACAAGGGTGCAGGCACCCAAGCACTTGGGCCATCCTCCACTGCCCTCCCGGGCCACAGCAGAGAGCTAGACTGGAAGAGGAGCAGCTGGGACCCAGTGCCCATATGGGATGCTGGCTCCGCAGGCAGAGTATTAACAAAGTGAGCCATGGTGCGAGTCCCCAAATAAATAAATCTTTAAAAACCAAAAGAAGTGAAGCAGGATTAGGGGAGCAGAGGGTGGGATGTGCTTGCTATTAGCCATTGCCACTGAGAAGGATGGTAGAATAAGGACTGAAAGAGTACCAGGTGATGCTGTAGAGTTGTGACCGCAACTGTAGGATTGAAAACCAGATTTTAGTGTAAAAGAAAGCAATAATTGATTTTTAAAAGACATCTGTGGATGAGACCATGCATTAAAGGATATGAGAGTCCAACAAAAGGAGAGAAACAGTGTAACAGTAATTAGAATCAAGCAAGTTATTATTTTGTCTTATAGAGAAGACTTAAGCTTTATACCTAAAGAGAAATGGTTAATGAAAAAAGAAAAACTAAAGATAAGTAAGGATCAAAAATTTAAAAGGGGATGGCATTGTGGCATACTGGGTAAAGCTGCCACCTAGAGTGCTGGCATCCTATATGGATGCCGGTTCAGGTCCCAGCTGTTCCACTTCTGATACAGCTCCCTGCTAGTATGCTTGGGAATAAAGTGGAAGATGGCCCAGGTCCTTGGGCCCCTACACCCACGTGGGAGACCTGGAAGAATCTCCTGGCTCCTGGCTACAGATCGGCCCAGCTCCAGCCATTGTGGCCATTTGGGGAATGAACCAGCAAATGGAAGAACTCTCTCTCTGCTTCTGCCTCTACCCCTGTCTCTCTGTAACTCTGCCTTTCAAATAATTAAATAATAATCTTTAAAAACAAATAGATACCAGATGTGAATTTTCAAAAAACTCTCCATATGAATAAAGCCTACAATATTTTGAAACTCAAATATAAAATTTTTCATTTTTTAATTTCTGAGATAAAATTTTGTGTTTACATTACAGTTAAAGATGTAATGCTCCACTAAATAGAGTTCAACAAGTAAAAAGTAAAAATATCATGGTTCAACAGAAATATAAGCAAAGGCTCTAAACTGTCATCAAATTAAAATATGTCAATTTCACCAATATGGTGAATTTCAAAATAATCACAGATCATTAAAATTATAGTTGTATACCATTCTTAACAATTTGTTTGAAAAAGATATAAAACCAAGTTATGAAAAGCATATTTACAGCAATACTGATACAGGCATTTCTTTTTTGTTGTTTATTGATTTTCACTTTCGCTCCCACATATAAGGGAGGCCATGCAGTATTTCTTTTTAATGAAGTTTTTAGGGCATCTTTTGAATCAAAAAGGTAAATTAAAGACATTATTTAAAAAGCAATTCATTGACCCTTAATATTTTATGTGCAAAACCTTCTACTTTTCACTTTTATTTGAAAGGTAGATTTGGGGGGGAAGGGAAGAGAGAGCAAGAGAGCAAGATTTTCCATCCACTGGGTCACACCTCAAAATCCCACAACTGGGGCCAGCGCTGTGGTGCAGCAGGTTAACACCCCGGCCTGAAGCGCCAGCATCCCATATGGGCACCAGTTCTAGTCCTGGCTGCTCCACTTCAGTTCCAGCTCTCTGCTATGGCCTGGGAAAGCAGTAGAAGATGGCCCATGTCCTTGGGCCCAGGCACCCATGTAGGAGACCTGGAGGAAGCTCCATGTTCCTGGCTTCGGATTGGTGCAGCTCTGGCCGTTGCGGACAGTTGGGGAGTGAACCGATGGATGGAAGACCTTTCTCTCTCTCTGCCTCTCCTCTCTCTGTGTAACTCTGACTTTTAAATAAATAAATGTATTTTTTTTTTAAATCCCACAATTGCCCAAGCTGGGCCAGGCCAAGGCCAGGGTCCCAGAACTCAACCTGAGTCACCAATATGGTTGACAGGGGCCCAAGCCCATGATTCATAGCTGATGCCTCCCTGGTTACACTTTAAAAGGAAGCTAGATGATTACAGTAGCCATAAGTCAGACAGTGATATGGGATTTGGATGTTCCAAGCAGCAAGTTAACTGCTGTGCAAAACACCTGCCTCAAAATCACTATTTTAACAAATAAATGCTGGCAATTTAAGGTCCAGAAATGATCATAAAAATGTAAAACAAAGAGAGCTATTTTAAAAAGTCATTATTTTAGAAACATGCTTAGCATCCGGATTTTAGTGAACATATTGCCCATAACTCATAAAAATGATATTTTAAAGAGTCTTTATAATTAAAAAATAATTTTCTTTAAAATATTTTTCAAAGTCTGAGGGTAACTGATTTTGTAAATGAGAGAGATATTTTAATGCAGTAAATTCTGGTTTCTTTACATTTAATAGTCTTCCTTAAGCTTATTTCTCACATCAATTCTAGTTTCCACCACTATGTAGCAAGAAGTCTCTTGCCTCCAGGTTTTAGTGTCATTTTCTTCACTGGCCTGAAGCTCTTCCTGAAGTCTCTTCAAATGCCATTAAGCTTCCACTCACATCTCTTTGAAGTGCTTTGGTTTTTCAGTCTTACTCTTCTATCTTTTCAACTTCTACCACCCTCTTGTCTGAAGGCATAGTACGTGATTTAGATCTTGGTTTCTTTCTTTTTTTTTTTTAAATGTAACCCTCCATATTTAGTATCAGTAGTTTTCTATTACCGTGTAGCAAAACATCTCATCAGTCAGTACTTCTGGGGCAGGTGTATGACCTGGCAGTTAAGAGGCCCATGTCCCATATCAGAATGCCTTGGTTTGATCCTTGGCTCTGGCACCAAATTCTAACTTCCTTCCACTGTAGATCCTGGGAGGCACAGGTGATGGCTCAAGTTACTGGATCCCTGCAACCCATGTGGGAGACCTGGATTTAGTTCCTTGTTGCTGGGTTCAGCCTCTCCCTCCACATTCACCCCCCCCACTCCTCTTCTTTCTTTGACTCTCTCTCCCTCCAAAAAGTAATTCAGTTTCAGTGCAACATTTATTTTGTTTACAAACTGCAATTTAGTCAAGAGTCAAAGGGCCACTCATTTATTATACACTTGGCATCAGCTGAGATGAAGCTGGTGAGCAGAATCATCAAAGGTTTATTTACTAACCTGTGTAGCAGTTGAAGCTTGGGTTTGATAGGGTCATTCACTGGGCAATCAGAACACCTATGTGATGATTTGCCTTTGGCTGGGGTTTCCTCACAACATCAGGGCTGGACTCTAAGGGTGAGCTTCAGTAGAAAAACTCAGGTGGAAGCTGTATCACATCTCATCTTCTAACCTAAGGAAGGTCACCCAATATGTTTCATATTCTGTCCAGCAGAAACCACAGTCAGTTCATATTCAGGTGAGAGCACATCATGGAAGAAATGTCACCTTCTCTTACAATCCGATAATGACTATGGATAAAGGAAATCAGTTCTTTCTCAATATCACTGAATTTTCAGCAAGTTTTGTTGCTACCATTGTTATTTAATGGAAAATATCAAAGGTCGACAAGACAGCTTTATTGACTGAGTTACTTTCATTCAGGAAAATACATAGATCAGCTCATTAAGTTTGTATGCCGTGTGATGTGATTTCTCATTAAATCCATGAAAAATATGATATAGAAATTATGTTATATTCTTTAATTTTATATGATATTATTTTGAATTTAAAAATTAAAATTGATTCTACTTTTTTGGTTATTGTATTACATAAGTAGTAACATAAGAATGATTTACTTTTTATTACAATTCATATTTCATTCATGGGTAACAACTACATATTTGAAACTTCTTATTTCACATTTTTAAAACTTGCTCTCTGAATCACTGATCCAAAACTAAAGGAAACAAATACACAATAACTATTCAAGTGGTAATTAATTTTTAAATTTGCTCTAGGAGCAAGCATCATCCCAAGAAAAAATACAGCAGTTAAAAGACACTACTAATGCTTCAATAATGAATCAAAAGAAACTCAGAATTAAAGAACTGGAATATAAACTCTCCAAAATGAAAGCTGTTCAAAAAGATTCTATCATAAAAGAACTGGAAAAATATAAGCGACTGTATCTAGAAGAAGTACAAGTTAGAGAAATATTATGTAATAAGCTAAATGAGTAAGTCAAATCATAGGCATAGAAAATAAGTTCATCAATATGCATCAGGTATAATTTTAATTGAGATATGTTCATGCTATTAGTAGGAAATGAGTTAAATAGACAATTTCATGAAATGTTACCTGATGAAATTAATACAACTTTAGAACAGTTTATGTACATATTAATTATTCTAATTAATTTAGAGAAGATTGCTACTTAAACCCACGGGGTCAACTACAACAACTCCTAGCACTACTGGCACTCGGTAAATTAACTTTTCCTTCATTGTTATTGTTGACGTTATCACTAGAAAGCACCTTGAAGACAAACAATCCTCTAGTGTTTCCATTCTACTTGTGGAATAGGGAAAGTTTACTTTAGAGAAATGAAGCATAATTCAGAGTGTTTTAAATTAAAATGTTTGCCAGCTGGAGGAAGTATGTGGAAGACAGAAAGTCAAAGTCCACCTCTGATGCACTGGTAGCAATGTTATGCCCTAAATGCCCTTGGAAGTGCTGTGGAGTTTTTGATCACTGACCCAACTATGTGATTCTCCCCTAGAGAATATTGCTCCAAATTATCCCTCAATGCTTAGTTTTTCTCAGGAAATAGGAAAAACATGTGAAAACTGCAGTGGTTCTCAAAGCAAATTCTTGAAACTGTCTTTGAGGGTGTTTTTTAAATCTCAAAACTGGCTGGCCTTTTAAACAAGCTTTTAATTGTATATATTTAAAGATTGCAACATGATGGTTTTTATATATTTTATAGAGTAATAACGTGATTTTAGTTGAGAAAATCAACATGTTCATCATCTCACATAATTATCCTTTAAATGCGAGTGATACCAGTGCCATTCCCAAGAATCTTGTAAGTAGAGCCATTCCAGAGGCATCAGGTCAACCATACATCACTGATGGCCATTTTTCTTCCTCTCAGTTTTTTTGAATCATCTGTTCTATAGTGACCCCCCCAAAAACATATGAACTATTTTGAATAATTTAAAACCTCTGTGTACAATAGCTATGTGCTGATACACTTTCACTGTTAAAACACTATGTAGAGCCAGCGCCGCGGCTCAATAGGCTAATCCTCTGCCTTGTGGCACCGGCACACCAGGTTCTAGTCCCAGTCGAGGCGCCAGATTCTGTCCCGGTTGCCCCTCTTCCAGGCCAGCTCTCTGCTATGGCCCAGGAGTGCAGTGGAGGATGGCCCAAGTGCTTGGGCCCTGCACCCCATGGGAGACCAGGAGAAGCACCTGGCTCCTGCCTTTGGATCAGCGCAGTGCACCAGCTGCAGCGCGCTGGCCACGGTGGCCATTGGAGGGTGAACCAATGGCAAAAGGAAGACCTTTCTTTCTGTCTCTCTCTCTCACTGTCCACTCTGCCTGTCAAAAAAAAAAAAAAACTATGTAATAGGAAACGCCACTTTCTCTTATGACCAGTTTCTTTCAAATGCAAAGTTATTTGGGGGGAAAATCAAAATACTAAGTGTTTATCTTCTGTAATCTTAACAGGACTAATGTCACATTAGCAGAGGTCAGAACCAAACTTCTTCTGGAGAAGCAGCGGAACAGAGCTTTACTCAACACTCTTACTGTGAGACCCATCCTAGAGTCAACTTGTGTTGGAAATTTCAATAATAGCTCAGTGTTGAATAGAAATCTTACTCCAAGAGAAAACTTAATGATACCAACTTCAAGACAGCAGTCTTCATATAACAGCGTGGTGGACTATTTGTTCATGGTTAGATTTTCTCTTTTTCCTTTGGGTCTAACAGTTTTATGTCATTTTAGTTTTTATTTGGCAAAACACTGAATTTAATTGACTTATGTATGTTAATGTCATAATTAATTAACACAGAAAGAAAATAAACTTTATACCATCAACTTTTTAATATTTCATTCAATAAATTTAACCAAACTGAAGCATTTTAAGTCCTTTTAAAATTGCATTTAAATTGGGCCTTAGGAATTGAGTAATTCTGCCTAATAACATGATATACTTTGAAATATTTGGCTCCATTTCTAGTTGATTTTAACTGGACTGTAGTTAAAAACACTTTTATGGTTTTGTTGCACCATTAGTCCCCTGAAATCATTAGTGAGTGATTGACATATAAGCTTTTAACAACAGACAGATGTTTACTGTTTAAAGGATTTCAAGATAAACATTTTTATATAGTAAACCTGTAGCACTAAAGATTAAGTTTTATTAAGTTATAATTCTTTGATCTTTTCTTCAGTAACAGTATATCCTTAGTTGTTTCTTATTAATAAAGCAGTTTTACCACAACATTTGCAAAATGTGTTTACTGCCAGGAAAATGTACAATTTTAAG
The DNA here is from genome assembly GCF_033115175.1 of Lepus europaeus. Classification (NCBI taxonomy): domain Eukaryota; kingdom Metazoa; phylum Chordata; class Mammalia; order Lagomorpha; family Leporidae; genus Lepus; species Lepus europaeus. The sequence continues at coordinate 24,172,286 of NC_084847.1, forward strand.
TAATTAGATGAAGCAAATATTTGGATTTGTAAAATGAAGTTCATCTATCTTGCCATCACTTGAGTGACTAATGATTAAGGTGGCAACTATCAATTGAAACTGCCATCAAACAAAATCGGTTCTCTTCTTCCACCTCAGAATCCTGTGTGAAACTGCACATTGTGCCCCTCTCCAACAAAGGTGTAACAGGAAACATCAAGTATAAACACATAATTTCATTCATGGTAAAAGTCCACTTCTGCATATGTAAAAATGGATCCAACAGTGACAAAATATATGAATTGTGAAGCTGGTAAAACCCAGCTGACCCAGTTTAAGACATTTGCTTTATGTCTTGACCATTTTTTGACTGGGAGAAATTACAAAACAATTCAACATTTGTTCAAGCAAAAAACAAAGACTCATGGCAACTAGTTTTCAATTTGTATTTTTGCTATTTAATTGATGCACACTGAATTATAGTTTTGATGGTGTTTTCAGGATCCCTGTAATGCAAAGTACATCGGGCTCATGTTAAATGATGACTTTCTATGTCTTCATGACTCAATTTTGGTAGATTGTATGTGTCTAGGAATCTATCCACTTCTACTAGGCTTCCTAATTTGTTGGCATGCAGCTCTTTGTAGGAATTCCTGGTGATTCTTATTTCATTGGGATTTGTTGTTACATTTCTTTTTCACCTCTAATTTTATTGATTTGGGTCTTCTCCCCTTTTTTGTGGTTAATTGTGTCAATGGTGTATTAATTTTATTTTTCAAAAGACCAGTTCTTCATTTCACCAATTTTTTGTATTTTTGTTTCAATTTTATTTATTTGCTCTCTAATTTTAATTATTTCTTTTCTCCTACTAATTTGGGTTTGGCTTGGTTTTTAGGTCCTTCAGATGCACTGATAGCTCATTTATTTGATATCTTTCCAATTTTTTCACACAGGCACCAATTGCTATAAACTTCTTTCTTAACACTCCTTTTGTTATATCCCATTTTTTATATGATGTATTCATTTGTTTTCAGAAATTTTTTTATTTCTCTCTTGATTTCTTCTATGACCCACTACTCATTCAGGAACATGTTGTTCAATTCCAATGTGTTTGCATATGATCTAGAGATTCTCGAGTTGTTGATTTCCAGCTTTATTCCATTGTGGCCAGAAAAGACACATGGTATTATTTCAATTTTTTTGAACTTATTGACACTTGCTTTATGGCCTAGCATATGCTCTATTCTAGAGAATGTTCCATGCACTGATGAGAAGAATGCACATTCTGCCACTGTGGGGTGAAACATTCTGTAGATATTTGTTAGGTCCTTTTGGTCTATAGCGTCAATTAACTCTGTTGTTTCTTTGCTGATTTTCTGTCTGGTTTATGTGTCCATTGCTAAAAGTGGGGTGCTTGTTCCCTGTTACTATGTGCTGCAGTCTTTGCCTCGCTTTAGATCCATTAACATTTCTTTTAAATAGCCAGGCAACCAGGCACCTTGTATTTAAGTATGTATATATTTCTCACAGTCACATCTTCCTGTTGAATTGATCCTTAATATTACATAGTGCCAGTCCCGGTCGTGGCACCGGATTCTGTCCCGGTTGCCCCTCTTCCTGTCCTGCTCTCTGCTGTGGCCCAGGAGTGCAGTGGAGGATGGCCCAAGTGCTTGGGCCCTGCACCCGCATGGGAAACCAGGAGAAGCACCTGGATCCTGGCTTCAGATCAGCTGCACCAGCTGCAGTGGCCATTGTGGGGTGAACCAATGGAAAAAGGAAGACCTTTCTCTCTGTCTCTCTCTCACTGTCCACTCTGCCTGTCAAAAAAAAAATTACCTGGTGCCCTTGTTCATCTCTTTTAACAGTTTTTATGTTAAAGTCTATTTTGTCTGATATTAGGATGGCAACATCAGCTCTTTTTTGGTTTCTGTTAGCAAAGATATTCTGTTAGTATATCTTCTTCCATCCTTTCACTTTCAGTCTACATGTATCTTTGTTGATGAGATGTATTTCTTGTGAGCAGAAAATAGATGAGTCTTGCTTTTTAATCCATTAAGCCAGTCTGTATCTTTTAACTGGAGAGTTGAGGCCATATACATTCAAGGTGACTAGTGATAAATAATGAGTGCTCGCTTTGGCAACACATATACTAAAGCTGGAATGGTAAATAATGAGTTGGCCCTGCCATTTTTCCTTAAATATTCCTGTTGTTTACTTTGGATTTCTTGTGTACTTGTACTGTGGGATTTTCTGCCTTATCATTCTTTCATAATGGCTATCTTTCTGTGTTTCAGTGTGTAATGCATCCTTTAGCATTTATATATATATAAATATAATTTATATTTAACTTGTTTCAGATGCTGGAGGAGATGCAAACCGATTTAAGTAGAGACCTAGATGAGGTATGTTGCCAAAATGTGCCAATTAAATTTAGAGTAATTGGCCTCTGAAATAAACTATAAGCAGGAAATGATATCACTATCCAATGTTTGGTTAATAGATGCTAGGGTGAACTTCTTATATGCATCTAATAAAATATGTAAAAACAAACATTCAAAATGAGTAATATATTTATTCCTTAGTCATCATGCTATATAGCTTTTTAAAAATCTCAAAAAGTCTATGCATCTTTTCTGTCTCTACACTTTCTTGACTTCTGCCATCCATCTGCCATTGTTAGCCTGCATACGGAAACTATTCGAAGAAAACTAAATTATGGCACCATCAGGTTTTCAGGTGTATGGTAGTGACAGCGTAAGGAAAAAAATCCCAACTCATCTGGAAATACTTAGCCAAGCAGTTAACAGTTCATAAGCTGTTACTTGATAGATGGCATTTAACTTCTCTAGTCATTTCCCTTGTCACTGGTTTACCTTTCACCTCCCAGGAAATTCCATATTTCTGAGCATGAAATAAAAACAGCCAAACAAGCCAGGCTACACTATTTATAATTCCACAAGTCTTCTTCTCCATGTCTAGTTTTTTGCAACTATTCTGCTTCTCCCTCCTTCTGACATAATTTTTACTTGTCCTGCAGTTATCAGCATTATGTAACCTCCACAAAAATCCTGCAATTTTATAAAAACAGGACACGTGTTCCTTATGTGTGTTCCTGCAGCACTCTACTCCATTCCTGTTGTGTGTACTAATCTATATGGAAACTGTCTGTTCATCTGTTTTTTCAGGGGGTTATTGTACAATGGAAGATAGACTGTATCATCTTCATTATGTAGTTCCACTTTTCAGCAAATGGTTTCCCAATAAATGGGTGAAGAATGAGAAAATTAGAAGCTCTGAAACTTAACTCACAATACTACCTAATTCCATGTGCAACTATGGGCAAATAACATGTACAATAGTAATTTGTACTGTAGTTACATATATTTTTTTCTTCTCAACAGTGATAAAGTTTTCAATTTTTATACTGACTTATTTAACTATGAAGTCTTTGATATTAAGATTATTTTTCTTTCCAGATATTGCTGAACTTGGATCTGGATCTTACAGAACCTTTATCTAATGTCTAATGAGAAGTCAAATCTAAATCAAGATTGAGTTTTGAAAGAATTAATGTTTACACACTTGAAAGAAACATTATATATTCTGTGAGATAATAAAATTTTCTTGGGACCTGTTCATATAACACTTTGATGTTTCCTATTTAAAATATGGCATAAAAACTTTTACTGAAAGAAAATATTTTGTATATGTGTGAGGATAATATATACAGCATTTTTTTATTTTAATAATTTGGAATACAGATAAATAGGAGAGAGTGAGAGTGTGTGCCACCAGTACACTCCCACATGGCTACAATGGTCATGGCCTGGCAGGCTGCAGCCAGGAACTCAGTCCAGGTCTCTCACAAGGGTCATAGGAAACCAACAACTTGGGCCATCACTTGGGACCTCCCAAACATGTGCACTAACAGGAAATTGGAATCAGGAATGCATCTAGGACTCAAACTCAGGTACTCTGATATGAGTGTAGCTGTCCCAAGCAGATCTTAACTGCTGCACCCAAAGGCCCCACATAGTATGTTAATCTTTCCCTTGGTATATACAAGTAACTTTTGAGTTTTCTTGCCAGCTGTTACACAGCACCCAAACAATGAAGCTGTCAATAATTTAGTACAGTTAATTTATGGATTACTTATATTTTCTAATTTTTGATATTAAATACAAACCTGAAGATTTGGGCATCATTTTGGTATACTGATACTGTAGCCATTGTCAACGTTTGGAGGTTTTACAATTTTTTATAATTCTATCAAACATGTAATTTTAAGTACTGATTTAAATAGATCATCCCTCACAGAGAAATAATGTTCACCAAAACATTTTTTTGTTTTTATGTGTGTTATGTTTTTGTGATTAACTTATTGAAACAATTAAGATTTTTAAAAGTCCCAAGTTTTAACATCAAGAATATCCTCCATGAACCATTTGAGAATAAACTGGTGATGACATCACCTGATTATATTAATATGTATGTCCTATGACTAAGAGTATCCTACATAACTACAACACAAACTTCATAATCAGAAAAGTGACAAATACATTCTATCCTGTAATCCTCAGACTCAAGTTCTGCTACCTGTATACAGTGTCTTCTCTTTCCAGAGGATCCCATTCAAACCCAGGGACAGCATTCAGCTATTGTATTTCTTAGAATCTTTAGGTTTGAACAGATACTCAGTCTTTCTTTGATCTTCAGGACCTTAAGTGTTTTGAAGAGTAAGTTCCAATCATATAGAATGTGCCTCAACTGGCTTTTTTTTTTTTTTTTACATTTCATTATGACTAGGTTCTGTTCACACACTTTTTCATTTATTTTCTTTTTCTTTTGATTTTCTTTATTTTTATTTATTTTCTCTTTACACACTATGATGTGATCTACAATTTTTATTTGTTGTATTACTGGTGATGTTAACACTGTTCATTAAAGGTGGTGTCTGGTTTTCTCCTCTATAATGTTGCTTGTTCATTTTGCAACTAGTTTTCTGGAGGAAGATTATTTGAGGCAGTACAGATATCCTTGTTCCTCACCAAACTTTTCACTTTGTATGAGTATTCATACAAACAGTTTGTATCCATATTCATGGATTGCTATAGTTTGTGCATTCTAATTTGTTAATATCATTTTTAAATCTTTTAGAAATATTCTATTTGGCAATTTTTGACTTAGATAACATTGTAGGAATAGCACAAGTGAGTACTGGACAACGTTCCCCAAATTTTTTCATTTTACTACATTTGCTTTGTCCCTTCTTTTCTAATATAACTATATAGATTTGTTTCTGAACTGCTTATAAGTTAGATTCTGATGCTTAAATATCTGTGTTTCTGGAAAATAAGGAATTATTTTATATAATCATAGTGTAATTATCAAGAAATTAATTTTGATTTAGTATCAAAATCTAATATATAGTCTTACTCAGGTTGCTATCACCTGTCTCAGTAATAACTTTTACATCCAAAGAAAATCCGAAGTGGAGGAATTTTACAATCATGATGTGTTGTGTCAAATTGTTTCTGCAGTCTCCTTTAATCTTGGGAGTTCTTAAGTCTGTCTTTCTTTATACATTTAGTGTAAATTTCCCCTCCTTTTGGATTTGTAGGATGCTTCTTCATCATTTAGTCTCAGGTTATTCCAGATGGGCAGAAATATCACACAAGTGATACTGGGTTTTTTCCAAGGCAGTCTTTGGGTATGAGTAACTAAAGGTATGAGGGTAACTAAAAAAATTTGATTCTGCTTTTCTAAAATGCATTCCCTGGGTGGTGGGCAGCAGACGATGACTCGAGTACTTGGATCCCTGCCACTTATGTGGCAAACCTAGACTGAGTTCTGAGCTTCTGGCTTTGATCTTGCCCAGCCCTGTTACAGGGATTTGGAGAGTGAATCAGCAGGCGGCAGATCTCTGTCTCTCTGTGTGTCTGTCTCTGCCTTTCAATAAAAAGGAAATACAGTCTACTAATTCAGAAAGAAATAACATTCTTCTGGAAGAGATGAGATTGGCTCACATGAAACAGGATACATGAAAAAGCAATAGATTATTTAGGTATGCCAGAATATGGTTCAGTATTCAGGAATGATAATTTCTTCCACTTCATTCAATTCCTTCTATTTAAAGTCTGGAGTTATGAATCTTACAGAAATGAGGAACAACTAAGAATAAGCTTATGAAATTGGCTTCAGACCCATAAAGCACTGAATACATCTAAAGTTACTAATAAATATATCAGTATGTTTATTTTGATACTAAATTGGGGAAAATGGGAGGAAGAAATAAGGAACACAAGAAGGAGGTGAGGAGAACATAATTTTCAAAAAATTCCCGAATAACACTGACCGCTGGCCAGTGACAGCAGGTGGAGCAAGCAGAGACTAAACCCGTGTCTGCTTTTTGCCAGTGGCTATGGTGGTAACATGAAATGCACGTGAAGTTGTTCTCACAGGACAATTAAGAAGGAGAATCATCCTCTACCACACACGTCTGAGAGCCTGAGCTTTATACCCTGGGTAAGATACCTGTTATCAGCTGAGGAACTGAAACACAGACTTGTACATTAGCCAGACACCCTGGCACAGGCAAGGAAATTGCTCATCAGGACATGCATAACATGTGTAGCCTTCCCATGCCCAGATGATGTTCTCACATCTTGGGGCTTCAGGAACCTTAGCCCTTTGCAGTTGTCCTGTCTATGCAAAGCTTAAAGTTTGGTATTCTGGTTGGACATGACTGTTCACAGCAAGGAAGACAGAAATGGATAGTCAAAGAATTTAAAATAATAAGCATTTCAAAAATTTTAGGGTTTCAAAGCATTTTCCCAAACTTTAGATCTTTTGATTATTACAACAATCACTTGAGAAAGTAGGAAGAAATCATTGCAATTTTATAAGTGAATGAAACAGAGATTCAAAGAGTGATCCACAAGTGTGGCTAGTAAATAGCAGTACATCCAACTTCCCAGCTCACTATCTGCAACCACATCAGATGCAGGTTTGCATGCCTGCAGGCTTCAAGCCCTTTGGGGGCCATACAAGGTGATTTACTTCAAGGGAGGCAGAAAATTACTGTTGGCTCAGAAGGCTTGGACATCCTCCTAAAAGATGGTAAAGGGAGAGAGGGATTCCCAGGCCAGAGGAAAAGAGGGAACAAAGATGAGCAAGTCATCAGATAGAACCACTCCCCTGCAGCTGGGAATGCACTAGTAGTTGATAGCCTAGGATTCTTGTGGGAAATGATGAAGTTTTATGGTGGTCACAGGAGCAGAGGTGTGGAAAAGGTGACTGAATGGAGAGACATGGAAGCAAAAAGCAAAAGAATCAGATGTCCATGTGGCCTTGAGAAGGGTGTAGGGACCAGCCAGCCTTGAGATGCAGTTATCAGAGAACATTTGTGGATAGCAAATATGAGAAAATGAAAGAACAGATTTTTCTTGGTTTGTTGTGTGTGAGGGAAGAGAATTGTTGGAATCGAGGAACTAAGTTTGAAAACAGCCAAAAGGAGAAAACCATGGGCTATATAAGCAAGTCTAGCTAAAGATGGGAGAAAAATCCAAGACCCTCATGAAACATGGTACAGAGTTAGGGAAGAAAAGACCAGTAAGGATGAACACCTAGACTTAATATGGGGTCATTCCAACTTCTGGATTGGAACAATCAGGACTAAAAGGAACAGCAAGAGAGGATAATGAGGAAATGGGAACATTAACGATGACTTCCACCAAAGGGTTGTTTCTGAGTAGTCACTGGTCAGCATCTCATAAGAAGAAGCCCAAGGAAAGACCTTTGGATGTTAACACTAGTTACTGCCGACCAGAGGAATGAAGACTTAGTTCCCCACATACTGTAAGAACCAAAGGACAAAGCACAATACCTGCAGATTTTGGAATTTTGCATCTTTTAAAACACAGGGACAAATAGGGATTTCATTTTATCAACCCAAGTTTTAGAACCAATCATATGGCCACCATTGTGCACTCTGGGCAAAGGCAATGATCCCTGCTCTCTCAGATGTAAAATTATTAATATCATAATTAAAATAATTTCAGCATTTCAAATTCTAATTTAGAAGTAAAAAGAACCTATATTTTGGTATTCAGAACCTTATAGTTTTATAACTGCTACAAATATACTTCTTAAACTTTTGGAGCCATCTCAGATCTAGTTGCCTCTGATAATAAGCAGATTCTCCATATTCCCAGTTAATATAATGATTTGACTGGGATATGCACATTTTACATGGTATGTCTTCCCATATAACTACATTCCTAAAGACAATATAACAGAGCATATTCTTCAGGAGCTTTTTCATGAAATTAGGGAATCACTGGATATCACAGAGGCAGAATTAGAATTCAGTGGGGCAGTGACACATATACAACCATCTATTTGGGCTTACCGGTCAATGTTATAACTGCTGTGTTGGAGAAGCTTCAAGGCAAATTGAAATAATCTTAGCAAATTAGGAAAAAACAGGAATCAAAGCCTGCAAGCAGGAACTTCCTTCCTGGATGACCAGATCCATTTTCTCAGCTCCTATCCACTAAGTAGAACTATAAATCCAGAAAATAACACAAGAGACCTGGAAATCAACACAGTGGCTGGGCATCTTAATCACTCACCTAACAGAAGATGCCCCATCTGGTGGTTCACCCATCCTGGCACCAGAATTCAGCCAGGTAGGCTCATGCCTCCTGGAAATGTATATGATATCTCCAAGCACATAAATTTTACAATATACAATTTAAAATATATTTATAACATACAACATACAATTTATAATATACAGTAGAAATTTATAGCAAAATATAGTACTACATTTATAACATACAACATAACACACAGTTTATTCTTTCTTCCCCTGGCTCCTGAAGACCCAGGTGTCCCTAGCCTGTGGCCAGGGCTGGCACAGGATATGCACAAAATTTCCCAGAAGACTTACCAGGTGAGGATGGATGAACCTGAGGGTCCTGGCAAGTCTACTGCCACTCCTCCCAATACCAGCAGGCCGGCGCTTCCTGTAAGTTTGCTTGTGGCCGCTCACCTCCTTGTTCCAAGTCCAGCGCTCAAGCTCCACACATGTTCTGAGGAAGGATTTATGGAAACATGAGAATTTAGAAAAATAGCAAAGTTGCATAAGATCATTCTTTAAAATATTTAAACAATATTTCTGCCAATAGTATTAGACCTTCAATTGGTTCAGAGTGACCCTATGGATAGAATTAATAGAACTTGGCTTGCTAATAATTGGTAGAATGCTGTGCTGCTGGAAGTTAATGAGTAGTGTTTTAGGAATTAAGGTCATTGAGTCCCACAACAAAAAAGTGAATGAGTTGAGACTTAAAGTCTTGAATGACTTGTATAAGAATACATGAATTACAAAATATTCTTGCACCAAAATGATTATTTTAATTCCATTTCTTCATCAACTTTTTGAAGTATCCTCATGTATTTTGAAACTCAATAACTTTAAAATATTTAGATTTTGTTTGTATTTATAAATAGGAAAATACAGGATTGCAAACCCGAGTTGTTACACAAGTATTCCTAATTGAAACACAAAACCAAAACCAACCACTGTGTATGGTATTAAAAGAAATTGATTCAATATATATTTTTATTTTGCAAACTTTCCAGGTGTATCTGCTATTAATCCTCTGGTGACATTTAGCTTATTTACTCCAAGAATTTTGCTGTTTTTCTAATTGTATCAAACATTTAATTAAAAGAGTTATCAGCTTGCTTCTAATGCTCTGAAAATGAAAACTGAAGCGTGTCTCAGCAGAATCTGGTATTTTTTTGGTATTTCCAAGTCAGAGAAGGTCAACTTATTAGTGGTTTTAATCAGTCTTCCCAAAAGTGATCATATTTAGACTCAAAACTACAAAGCAAAGGATTTTTCACCTTTGCCTTTGAAAATAGTAACAAAAGGCAAAATGTGATGCCCAGTACTTTCTTGCAAAGCCTTCTCACCTAGGCCACGGCTCCCTGCTGCTTCTACCATATTTCCAATCACATCTAGGAAATGCATTTTTGATCCCATAATGCAGGAGTGCTTTGTGTCTGTAGAGGATTTTTCAGAGCTACCGGACACATTCACGCATGGTTTCCTTTCCTTCTCACTACAACTATGTTTCCAAGATTGACAGAGAGGGCAAGGCAAGCACAGGGAAGCTGCAAAACATAGCAAGTTCACAGCAGAGAGGGATCTGGAAGCCCCCTTTTTGGACCACATGGTAATGCTTTGCCTGCAGCCTCCCCAAGGTCATGTGCTTGGGTGGGGGGCTGCCAGAAGCCAACCCTGAGCCAAAGATTGGCTTGACCACGATTTACTAGTTCAGGGTTCTAGGAGTAACAACCAAGTGGGTGGGAGGAGGAAATTAAAGACAGCCACCCAGGGTCTCCAGCTTTGGGAGTGGAAAGGCTGAGAGAGCGCGATCCAGGACAAGTACAGCCTCACCTCTTCCTCCTGGTCCAGCACAGCCCCGGACACAGGGCCAGTGCACAGGGGTGGAGGCACAAGCAGGGTCCCTCACTCAGCTGGCAAATGTCCGGTCACATTTACCACGTGCCAAGCTCTGTTCTGGGCCATGGAGACCCAAAGACACACTCAGCTGCTCTGCCCTGACACATTCTTTTTCTTCTTTGGGTTCATGGAGGAGGAAATTATCTTAATGCCTCAGGGCCTTTGCAGGTGCCATTCCTGCTTCCTGGAATCCCCTCCCCACAGCTCTCCTCTTTGCTTGCCTGGCCAGAACCCACTTTGTGTCTCTTCCTAGGAAGAGACACGGACAGGGTAGACTGTTCCCTTCACCCGTGCAAATACTCCTCCTTTGTAAATGTTAGCACAGCTGCATGAAGTAATGTTTTCCCTGCATCCGATCTAGTTTCAGGTCGGTTGCCACTGTTGTGTTTCTAAGCTCCATGATGACAGGTGCATTTCTGGTTGCTCAGAGCCCTAGCAGAATGCCTGGGTGCAAGAGACACGGTGTCTTGTGCTTGTTAAAGTTCCAAGCAGTGCTGTCACCAGCTCACAGCTGGATCCAGGCACGCTAGCGATGTCATCAGAACACAATTTTCCTCCGTCTCTTGGCTTTCACTTCTGTGGTAATGGCTGCCCCCTCAGGAAGGCTCTGGCCCCTGTTGACTGAGTCAGGTCCCTCCTGCCATCCTTCCAGCCTCAGACCAGCTGGGAAGAAAAGCAAGGGCTTTGGGAAGCAGGTCACGCACACATGGTCCTGGTTCCATCAGTCACTTGCCACCTGTCTCAGAAATCCTGTGTGACACAGCGTCTTGCTCCCTCGTGACTTTGTAGCCTTGACCCCAGTCACGAGCCCCTGGCTGCATTTACTGTCACCACTGATTCTGTTTCTCCCATGTGACAAATGTAGCAATGCACCCAATTTCTTTTTTAATTCATTTGAAGGATGGAGAGAGAGAGAGAGAAAGAAAGAAAGAAAGAAAGAAAGCTTCCATCACTGGGTCACTCCCTCAATGGTTGCAACAGCCAGTTCTGGATCAAGCCAAAGCCAGGAGCCAGGAGTTTCTTCCAGGTCTCCCATGTGGATACAGGGGCCCAAGCACTTGGGCCATCTTCCACTGCTTTCCCAGGCCATAGCAGAGAGCTGGATGGGAAGTGGAGCAGCTGGGACTCGAAGTGGCCTCCTATGGGATGCCTATGTCTCAGGCAGTGGCTTAACCCGCTGCACCGCAGTGCAGATTCCGTACCTGCGTAAGCTCTCACCGTATGCTGTCATAATTTCTTTTTTCAAAATCTTTTTTTTTTCAGCCATGAAACAAAAAACTTTTATTGTCACAAAATAAAAATGAAATCTAACTGCAGAGTGACCGGGCCGATTTTATTAATGCATTTCCTGACATCAAACCTCCCATTCGCTACTTAGGAAGTAAATAATAATAAACCTAAGTATTCTACCTGACCTGGAATCACTGTTTAAAAAATACTTTATGGTCCGGCGCCGTGGCTCAACAGGCTAATCCTCTGCCTTGTGGCACCGGCACACCGGGTTCTAGTCCCGGTCGGGGCGCCGGATTCTGTCCCAGTTGCCCCTCTTCCAGGCCAGCTCTCTGCTATGGCCCAGGAGTGCAGTGGAGGATGGCCCAAGTGCTTGGGCCCTGCACCTGCATGGGAGACCAGGAGAAGCACCTGGCTCCTGCCATCGGATCAGCGCGGTGTGCCGGCCGCAGCGGCCATTGGAGGGTGAACCAATGGCAAAGGAAGACCTTTCTCTCTGTCTCTCTCTCTCTCACTGTCCACTCTGCCTGTCAAAAATAAAATAATATATATATATAAATTTAAAAAATACTTTATGGGGCTGGCACTGTGGCATATTGGGTAAAGCTGCAGCCTGCAGTGCCAGCATCCCATATGGGCACTGGTTCGAGTCCCGGCTGCTCCACTTCCGGTCCAGCTCCCTGCTATGGCCTGGGAAAGCAGCAGAGGATGGCCCAAGTGCACCCACATGGCAGGAGTTCTTGGCTCCTGGCTTTGGCCAAGCCCAGACTTGGCTATTGTAGCCATCTGGAATGAACCAGGGGATGTGAAGCAGGGGATGGAAGATCTCTCTCTCTCTCTCCCTCTCTCCCTCTCTCCCTCTCTTTCTCTCCCTCTCTCTCTCCCTCTGTGTTTGTGTGTGTGTGTGTGTGTAACTCTGCCTTTCAAATCAATCAATCTTTTTTTAAAAAGGGGTGCTCACCCCAAGAAAGGCAATCAGCCAAGTCACAACACTCCGACTGGTGACAGTTCTGGTCTGGTCTGTCCCTGTAACAGTGGAGAGACTGAGGCAGCTGGGGTGGCAGCCACAGAGCCTCCTCGGCCTGGGGCTTCGGAGCAGGATGTGGCCGTTCTGATCATTCTAGAACACATCTCTGGGAAGAGCCAGGTCATGAATAGATTAGGCTTGGGGCACCACAGAACTCCTGTCTCAACCGCCCAGCTAGGACACTATGGCCAGGAAGCCTCCCAGGAAGGAAGCAGTGGGCGTGGCTGTGTTCCAATAAATCTTTATTTACAGATGCAGGCTGGGACCCCACGATGCGAGCAGGCCGAGCAGTCCGAGCTGCATACTTGCCAAAGGCTGTGTTGGGGGCAGTGCATTGTGGCACAGCGGCTTAAGCCACTGCTTGGGACGCACATCCAGTGCTGGAGGGAATCCCAGCCACTCCGCTTCTGATCCAGCTCCCTGCGGATGTGTCCTGGGAGGCAGCCAATGACAGCTCAAGTGCCTGGGTCCCTGTCACCCACTTGGGAGCCTCAGATGGCACTCTGGGCTCCTGGCTTTGGCCTGACCCATCCCTGGATGTTGTGGGCATTTGGGGAGAGAACTAGCAGATGGAAGATTCTCTCTCTCTCTCTCTCTCTTTTTCTCTCCCCTATGGCTCTCTCACACACGCACCTCCCCCACCCCCATCTCTCTGCCTTTAAATGGTCGAGATGCTAAGTCTCAGGTTATGTGTTTTTCATCGCAATTAAAAATTAAAATTGAAGAAACAAAACAAAGAAGGATTTGCCTTCTGGGCTCCAGTTATCCAGGCTTTGTTCCAAAACACCCGAGCCAAGAGCCCCCTGGAGGCACCAGCCGCCCAGCAATGAGGCAGGCTCTGCCAATGCAGCCCACGCTGCCTGTGAGCGGTGACTGGGAGAGGGAGGCTGAAACCGTGGAGAGACTGTTTAGCCACGGCCTGCCCACACGTGAGTATTTCTAAAGAGTCTGGAATAAGGACAGCTGAAATGATCTTTAGCTGGGGCCAGCGCTGTGGTGCAGTGGGTTAAGCCACCACTTGGCGACACCGGCATCCCATATCGGAGGGCTGGTTCCAGTCCCAGATGCTCTGCTTCTAATCCAGCTCCCTGCCAACACGCCTGGGAGGCAGCAGAGGATGGCTCCAGTGTTTGGGCCCCTGCACCCACGTGGGAGACCTGGAGGGAGCTCCTGGTTCCTGGTTTCAGCTTGACACAGCCCCAGATGTTGCAGCCATTTGGGGAGTGAACCAGTGGATGGAAGATCGAACTCTCTCTCCCCCTCTCTCTCTCTGTTTTTCTGTCTCTACTATCATCTATATCTATGCATCAATCATCTATCCATCTATCTGTATCTCTCCTTTATATCTCTCTGCCACTCTTGTCTTTCAAATAGATAATTTTTTTATAAATAAACCCTTATCAAGATTTAAGGAACTGAAGACAAAAGTTGGGGGTCTATAGCAGCCTCAGTAGGTGCTGGTGGTATTGGATTTGTGGCTTCAAGGACCTTTGAGCTGTCACTGGGCCCTCAGGGGATGCGGCAAGTATAGATGGAGAAGCCATGACGCCATTCCCGCCTCTACCAAAGCCACCAACTCATGGCCCAGGCTGCCCTGGCAATCGCATCTGGGATGTGGTTGAAAATGGGCCTGATCAGAGCCAAATGTCCTCCAAGGAGAAAGCAGGCACCCCAGGGCTCAAGGCTGAGACATCTGATTGACAGCATGGAGGGGAGCAAACGCCCCCTCCCCGGGGTCGGCCGTGCTGATGTTTTGATGATCGCTATTGATTCTGAGGGTGCTTGGGTGCATGCGTCCCCAGGTCTGGAGCCATCCACCCCCCTCAACTCTATTTTGCTCATAGCCTGGTTTTGGCTGGGGAAGAGCTTGAAGGACTTACAGGAGAAACAACACCTCAGCCCCATGGCAGCCCTGCCCGGGCAGGAACCAATGACATTTATTCTGCCCCTACTGCAGGCTGGCACAGGCTACATGACCCATACAACCCCCATCCTCAGAAGCGCCTGATGGGACCGTCCCCGCATTCAGAGAAGGGGAAATGGAAGCTTGGGGCAAAGCCATCTGCCCGAGGTCAGAGGCTGAGTCCTTCCAAGTCCTCTTCCTGCCCGCCGGGGCCCAGGCTGCCTCTCCTGGGTTTGTCTCTCCCTTTGGAGATGACTACTCAAGGTGCCCAGACACAGAGAGCCTGGGACAGAAACGGGACGCTGGCCTTCCGGCAAAGCTCCTGCTGACTTCTGGGCAAACCGAGTCAGGGCAGCTTTGACGACAAAGAACATCCAACTGGCCCCTCCCCTCCCATTAGAAACTCCAAGGGCAGCAGAACCCAAAGATGAAGGCCAGCGGCGAGGTCTCATTCCAGAGCCCGCTGCTCCCAGAAGACTCCCTGCTGCTTGCCCGCGTCCCTCTCCTCTCAGCGAGTGCCTGCTCTGTGCTGCTTAAGCCCCCATCACACACTTCACCCTCCCAACAACTCTGGCCAGCAAGGTCTTATCTTCCCCAATTTATTCCTTCTATTAAAATGTAATCATCCAAATCACGATTCAATGCATTTCTCCCTGAGAAAAATTCAAGCAGTGGCTAAGTCCCCCTAAATCTCCTTAGGATACTTCCAGCCCCGCTTGCAGGGCCGTCTCCCCAATGGCCATTATCGTCGCCTTCATGGGCACCCTCCCAGACTTTCCATCCTAATAACCCTTGATGCTCCTGTTTATGTCCCCAAACACACCGCCTCGCGGGGCGTCTGCAGGGCGAATTCCCACAAAGTGACATGGGAAAGGCGCTCTATCCCAACAGAACCACTGATGACATCAGGTGAGGCGCTTGGTCCCAACAGAACCACCGATGAAACCGGGCGAGGCGCTGGGTCCCAGCAGAACGACCAATGAAACCAGGCAAGGTGCTCGGTTCCAACAGAACCACCGATGACACCGGGCGGGGTGCTCAAACCCAACAGCACCACCAATGACACTGGGCGAGGTGCTGGGTCCCAGCAGAACCATAGTGTCCGCGTAGACACAACCTGCAGGGGATGTGATGACACGTGTGCAGGCTCTGGTGGCAGCACCATAATGTGAATCAAAGAACTGACCACCAGAGATGCCAGGATGGCAAGCGTCCCCCACGGTTAAGGTAGCGGGTCAGGGGTCACGGCCATGTGTCCAGGCTGGTGGCAGTCTCCTAGCTTTGCCTTCAGAGGTGGTTTCGTGAGGTTCAATCTGTCATTAGTCATTGAGCAAAGCCACGTGCACATGTTAGGGCTCCCAAGTCTGAAAGATTTTTATCAGGGGGCAGGCATTCGGGGCAGTGACTGAGATGTCACTTGGACACTGGCATCCAGGATCTGAGTGCCTACGATCAAGGTCTGGATCCGCTTCTGATCCAGCTTCCTGCTAACGGTCCAGGTAGTGGCTCAAGTATTTGCGAGCCCGCCGCTCACGTGGGAAACCCAGATGGAGTTTAGGGCTCCTGGCTTTGGCCTGGAGCAGCACTGGCTGTTGCAGGCATCTGAGGAACAAACCAGTGGGTGGAAGATCTACATCGCTCTGCCTTTAAAATAAAATGAAAGAGGCTGGTGCTGCGGCGTAGCGGGTAAAGCTGCCACCTGGGATGCTGGCATCCCATATGGGCGCTGGTTCGAGTCCTGGCTGCTCCACTTCCAATCCAGCTCTCTGCTGTGGCCTGGGAAAGCGGTATAAGATGGCCCAAGTGCTTGGGCCCCTGCACCCATGTGGCAGACCCGGAAGAAGCTCCTGGCTCCTGGCTTCAGTTTGGCTCAGCCCTGGCCATTTGGGAGTGAACCAGCAGCTTTAAGACCTCTCTCTCTCTCTCTTTCTTTCTCTCTCTCTCTTTCTCTCTCTCTCTCTCTCTCTCTCTCTCTCTCTCTCCCCCTGTAATTCTGCCTCTCAAACAAATAAAATATTTTAACAAAAGAAAATAAAATGAATAAAAATTGCTACAGTTTTTGTTTAAGATGCACAATCCTGTTCCCTGGGTTTATTTCACATCAAATGTGTTGTTCTATGCTTTCCCCCATAGCTTTCTTTTTTTTTTTTACAGGCAGAGTTAGACAATGAGAGAGAGAGACAGAGAGAAAGGTCTTCCTTCTGTTGGTTCACCCCCCAAATGGCCACTACGGCCGGCGCACTGCGCTGATCCAAAGCCAGGAGTCAGGTTGCTTCCTCCTGGTCTCTCATGCGGGTGCAGGGCCCAAGGACTTGGGCCATCCTCCACTGCCTTCCCGGGCCACAGCAGAGAGCTGGACTGGAAGAGGAGCAACTGGAACAGAATCCGGCGCCCCAACTGAGACTAGAACCTGGGGTGCCAGCACCGCAGGCAGAAGATTAGCCGAGTGAGCCACGGTGCCAGCAACCTCTGTCTCTTAACGCTGCTGTTTCTCAGGTGACACAATAAGTCCACTTTGGCCACCTACAGGGTCGCTCCCTTCCTGTTAGTAGCTGCAGCCTGCTCTTTGGAGAGAGGATTCCACCACTGACCGTGACAGGCACTGGGTCTGTCCACATTTCCCTCTATTTGGGGCTCCAGGTTGGCATCAGGCAGCAGGAGTCATGGAAGCATAGGGATGGCCGGGTGTGGTTCTAATCCACATGACCAAAATTTCCCACTGTGGGTGCTCTCCCAGCAGCTCCAGGTGGAGAGCCCCATGTCCCCATATCCTTATCCTCCTGTGGTATCCTCAAAGCACTCCTTCTGCAGGGTCCCTTCACCTCACTGGACCGTCGGCACGGTCAGGGTCATTTGCAAAGAGATGAATTGGAAGAGCAAAGGCTCTGGGTCCAAGGCTGGCCATGTTCAGCCATGCCGAGCTCCTGGGTGGGCCTGGGAAAGGGGCCACTGCAGCCCGGGGCCTCCTGCACCTTCATCACCTGCCTGGGGCTCTGTCTTCCCACGGGCTGGGATCCCTGGAAGGGCAAGGACAAGGGTGCGGGCAAAGCCACAGGGGCTCAGGGAACAGTGGTGACTTGATGAAGGCAGGGTGAGGATTCGGGAGAGGACCTCCCCAAATGCCACAAGCCCTCCAACTCCAGCCTGAGATAGGGCTGCAGGGAGCAGCATAGCCCGAGCCGGCAGCAGCAGCAAAGATTCCACGAGCTTTCCCAGCCAGTGGCCGCTGGTCATGAGTAGAATGTGCCCAGTGCCGGTGAGGAACTCTTAATTTCACATTTTATTTGGGGCTTCATTTAAGCTTGATTTGATTTTCATTAACTTATATGTCCAACTAATAGATGCAAATCGCTAGTGCCATTGGATGGAACAGATAGAGACAGAATCTATCTAATAGAATCTTCTGTGCAGCTGGTATCGTGGCAAAATGGGTTAAGCTACCACCTCCAACACTAGCATCACCTACGGGCACTGGTTTGAATCCCAACTGCTCCACTCAGATCCAGCTCCCAGCTAATGCACCTGAGAAAGCAATGGGGGATGGCCCAGATGCTCAGGCCCCTGCACCCAGGTGGGAGACCTGGAAGAAGCTTCTGGATCCTGGCTTCCGCCTGGCCCAGCTCTGGCCATTGGGGCTATTTGGAGAGTGAACCAGCAGATGAAAGATCTCTCTCTCTCTCTCTCTCTCTCTCTCTCTGACTCTGCTTTCAAAGAAAAAATCTTTTTTAACATGTTGGGACCCTGTATCCAGTTGAACCTGACTCCCAGCTCGACTTTGTACTTTCATTCTTATTGCTTAAAATACTCAGGAGTCTCCCTTAGGAGCCAAAGAGTCTGCTAATGCCAGCAGCAGCATCACCTCTACTGATTCAGCCCTACTGTGTGCTGCCAATCGCCGATCACTGTTCACACGTCATTATGTCAGTCTTTGCACATAAACCCACAGGGAGCTGGGCAGCCAGAAGCCCGGGCGTGAACCCTGCCTTCACCCGTTACTGGCTGTGGGCCTTGAGGCAACGTACGGTGCACTCACTGCCTCAGTTTCCTTATCTGGCCCTCAGAGGTGACAAGACGGGGCTGGGCCAGTTCTCCCATGTGAGGTGCCCAGGACCAGGGCAGGCAGGGAGGAAAAGTCCCCTCCTGTCACCTGTCTTTGTGATTGCCACCTGACCCTCCAGGTATGCAAATGAGGCTGGTGGGGGCAGGGGGAGGGGTAAGTCACCATCCTGGATGCAAGAGGGAGAAGGAACAGGGCTGGGGTTGGACCTCGGGCCTCTGGGGCCTGGAGGAAAGGCTTCACCGCCACATGATTCTGCATGTTGCTTTTAAACGCTGTCCCCAGGAGCCAGGGGCGTCTTCAGGAGGGCTGGCGCTCATTGTACACTCAGGAATTGACAGCCAGGGCAGGATGGCTACAGAGTGTAAGACGTTAACTCTCAGAGAAAGAAAATTACGCCCCTGTTAACACTGCTGCTGCTCCTGTCTTCATCCGCGGGAGCAAGCCTCCGCCCACCCCGTGCTGCAGCATCTGGAACGCCTCTCGCACCTGCTAAGCGCTCCTCTGAACTGAGGGACAGCCAGCGTCGAGCTCAGAGCAGGTGCCAGAGGTACCAAATACTGACACGCAAAGCTCTCACACCACAAGGATAGTGTGAATGTGTGGGTGCACGTGTATGTGTCTGTATGTATGTGTATGCATGCGTGTGTATGTGCCTGCCTGTGTGGCCTTGCTGGTTGTGCTGTCCTGAGGGGAAATGTGGCAGAGAACACAAGCCAAGGGGTGGGGGTAGGGTGGTCAAACAGGAATGTATTTAAAAAACGACTTTGGGGGGTCTGGTGTGGTGGTGTAGCAGGTTAAGCCACCACCTGCAGCGCCGGCATCCCATAGGAGCACCAGTTCAAGACCTGGTCGCTCTGCTTTGAATGCAGCTCCCTACTAATGCACCACCAGAAGGCAATGAAAAATGGTCTGAGAGCTTGGGCCCTTGCCACCCACAGGGAGACCCAGATGGAGCTCCAGACTCCCAGCTTCAGCCTGACCCAACCCCAGCTGGGGATGAACCAGTAGATGGAAGATTCTCTCTCTCTCTCTTTCCCTGTGTGTGTGTGTGTGTGTGTCCCTCTCTTCTGTGTCAATCCGTGTTTCAAATAAATAAATATTTTAAAAAGTAACATCTTTAAAAAAAAGCCAACAACTTTGGACATATGAAGAGTCCTTTACAGGGCTGGAGCTGTGGCGTACTGGGTAAAGCTGCCACCTGCAGTGCCAGCATCCAAATGGGCACCAGTTCAAGTCCTGGCTGCTCCACTTCCAATCCAGCTCTCTGCTGTGGCCCGGGAAAGCAGGGCAATATGGCCCAAGTCCCTGGGCCCCTGCAGCCCTGTGGGAGACCTAGAGGAAGCTCCTAGCTCCTGGCTTCGGATTGGTGCAGCTCTGGCCACTACAGACATTTGGGCAGTGAACCAGTGGATGGAAAACCTCTTCTCTTCTCTTCTCTCTCTCTCTCTCTCTCTCTCTCTCTCTCTCTCTCTCTGACTGCCTTTCAAAACAAATAAATAAATCTTTTTTTTAAAAAAGAGTCCTTTTAAAAAGTTCAGGGAGGGGCAGGCTGTGGTGCAGTGGTTAAGACACCACCAGGGACGGCCGCATCCATGTCTGAGTGTCTGGGGACAGGGCAGCATCACAGAGCCTCCATCCACCTGGAAGGGACAGGAAGAAGCGATTTTGCAGGAGGATCAGATGGGGCCACTTCAGAAAGGCACGGCTTGAAAAAGCAGAGCAGCATGGAGACACCTTGGTGGGGAGGATGTCTCTTCCAGTCTCATTCCTGCTTCTCTCTTCTGGGTGTGCCATTGGGGACCACCACACTCAGTCCATGATGCTCTGTGAATGCTGACCAAGCCGCACCCCTGCTCAGCAGATGAATGACTCGGGCCTGGCCCATCACGGTTCCATACTGCTCGGGCCTCAGTGGCAGGTGCAGGCCTGACACTAGACCCAAACCTGGTGAATGAGAGCCTCACCTGACTTGGGGAGACACAAACATGGAGCCGTTCACATCACTGCACAAACAGGGCTGCCAGCGGGCGAAATCAACGGAGATGGAGACAGAAAAACAGAAAGGGGGACCAACAGAGGTTGAGAGACAGAGAGAGAGATAGACACCCAGTGACATTCACTGAGCTCATGGATCCAGCCAAGCCTGAAGCCGCACGGCCACTGTCCTCACGGGAACTCATAAAAAATGTACCGTTTTGCTTACCCTGACTTAGTCAGATTGTGTCGCTGGGGACCGACAAAGTTTCCTCATTTATTTTTACATTCCAGGGGCCATCTAGGAACTCGGGACCACGGGAATGGGACAGGAAGGTGCCGGACTGGACAGAATTCAGCCCCACCCATGATGCTAGCCATGCCCATGCCACGCTGAGACTGGGAACGCTGCTCCTTGTGCTTGCCCTATGAACTTCCCCAGGGCAAAACATCCAGAGCTCGGGGCCTGTGTAGGCTATAAACAGACGGGTGCACTTAACCGTGGAGGTGGCCTGTGGCCCTGAGACCCCAGCCTGGGCAGGGTGCTGTGCACGTAAGAGGAATATGCAAATGCCACCACATGCAAATCTCAACTCAAGACGCTTTCCCGAATGAGAGCAGCGCTGTTCGTGACAGAAGGCGCACTGCTTTTTTGCCAAAAAGCAACCACGGAGTAGGGGGGCATGGTGGGGGGAGAGGAGCACTTCCCAGTGCCACGCCTGCCACCTGAGTGGGGAGAAACACACCCCAGGGCCCCATGGACTTGGGTAAGCAGAGCTGGAAAACACCCAGCCGGGAGAGAGTGAGGACTTCTCAGGGAGAGGCGGGCAGGATGCGTCCCGGCAAGGTGGCATCTCCCAGGGACGCGGGAGCCACAGATGAGCAGGCAGTGCCAGCTCCTTGCCAGAGGCTCCTTCCCACTCAGCACCCCTGGCTTCCAGGCCACAAGTAACTGCAGTTGTGTGACAGCGACAGGAAAACCAGACGGGCGCCTTTTTTTGTTCCTTAATGTCGGCATCTGTCAGGCTTTCATTCCCAGCCCGGATTAGGTGAAGCCACCAAAACACTCAGCAAAGGGGGAGGCATCTGGCTCAGCAGCCAGCAGTCCCCTGGGACACCTGCATCCCATATCAGAGCACCTGGGTTTCAGGCCTGGCTCCAACCTCCTATGCACGCCCCTGGGACGCAGCAGATGAAAACTCAAGTGCTTGGGCCCCTGCACCCACATGGGAGACCCAGAAGAAGCTCCTGGCTCCTGGCTTCAGATCGGCGCAGCTCTGGCCACTATGGCCATTTGGGGAGGGAACCAATAGCTGGGAGACCTCTCTCTCTCTCTCTCTCTCTCTCTCTCTCTCTCTCTCTCTCTCTCTCTCTCTCTTCCTATCTGTCTGCCTTTTAAACAAAATAAAAATCCGATTTAATACACACCAATCAAACAAGTAAGGAAACCTCTAGAATCCAAATGCAAGCGGCCACACAACCTCTTCACATTCGCGACAGGCCGTGTCTGCTTTTGGAAATTAGAAAACTACAAAATAGGGGTCGGCGCAGTGGCGTAGAGGGTTAAGCATCCGCCTGCAGTGCCGGCATCCCATATGGGCGCCCGTTCAGGTCCCAGCTGCTCCACTTCCCATCCAAGTCCCTGCTAATGTGCCTGGGAAAGCAGCAGAAGCTGGCTTAAGTGGGTGAACCCCTGCACCCATGTGGGAGATATGGATCAAGTTCTTGGCTCCTGCTTCAGCTTTGCCCAGGCGTAGTCATTGTGGCCATTTGGGGCATGAACCAGCGGATGGAAGATCTCTCTCTTTGCCTGTCTCTCCCTCTCTCTGTTACTCTGCATTTCAAATAAATAAGGAAATCATTTTCAAAATTAAAGTGAGTATCTACACCTAAAAATGACCACAACAAAATTCCTGGCTCTGTCCTAACCCTGTTCCTCCCCGTTTTCCTGCATCTTGGGGCACAGCACTGCCCACCAGCTTCTCAGGCCAAAGCCCGGGGGTCACCCCCAACTCTTCCCCTCCCCTCCCTGGCCTCATCGATCCTGCCCCTTCCTCCTGCAGGGTGGCTCCCACACCCATCTCCCCTCTCTGTGCTCCTCACCATCGACCTGAGTGGAGCCCTGCAGTCACCCCAGCCCCCCCTCAGACACAGACAACTCCCTGCACCCACCTCAGGGCCTTGGCACGGGCAGCTCCGTGTGCCTGGTTCTCTCATTGGCGCTTCCTGGGGGATGCTCCAGGGTGATACTCAGGCCTCCCCTCCCAGAGAAGCCCCCTCCCCTGACCACGCAAGTCAGAGAAGCTCCCCAGCCACCCCCAGCCCATCACCGAGGGTCGTTCCTGTCTCTCATGGCAATCCTCGCTCCCTAAGCCCGTCTTCCTTGTTTGATGACTTGCTCCCTCCCCTACCACCCGCAAAAATAATGAATAATTCCCAGGAGTGGAGGCCTCATTCTCAGCACCATTGTATCCTCGCTATCAAAACACAACAGCATGGGCCCGGCACTGTGGCACAGCCAGTAAAGCTGCCGTCTGCAGTGCTGGCATCCCATATGGACACCGGTTCGAGTCCTGGCTGCTCCATTTCCAATCCAGCTCCTTGCTAATGCACCTGGAAAAAGCCCAGGTGTTTGGGCCCCTGTCACCCACGTGGGAGGCTTGGATGAAGCTCTGGCTCTCAGCTTCAGCCTAGCCCAGCACTGGCTGTTGCAGCCATCCAGAGAGGATGGAAGACCTCTCTCTCTCTCTCCCTCTCTCTCTCTCTCTTACCTGACTTTTAAATAAATAAACCTTTAAACACACACACACATACACAGAGCAAGGAACCAGGGCCTGGCCCCAGGATGCACTCAAAGCAATTCTTGCAGATGAGTAGGAGCAGTGTCAAGGACACTGCCCTTCCAGCAGCCTGAGACCCCCAGGAGATGCAGACGGCCCCACAGCTCCCTCCCCTGCCTCTGCCCTGCCTCCCGACCCTGAGAACCCTCCCTCTGCTGGGCTTGGGCCCTCAGGCAAGGCAGTCGCTGCCTTCCAAACTGTGTCCCCACCCAGGGTCTCCAGCCAGGACCTTCTCTGCATTCCAAGGGCCTTCCTCAGCCTCCAGGGGGGTAGATGTGTCCTGTGCTCCCCCCCTCCAGGCTCTGCACCATGCACTGTGCTAGGATCCTGGACTCTGTGCTGAGCCTTCATTTGTTTTCATTTTACTTGAAAGAAGAGAGACAGAGATCTTCCATCCACCTGGTTCACCCATCGGATGCCCACAACAGCCAGGGCAGAGCCAGGAGCCTGGAACTCCAGCCTGGTCTCCCACATGGGTGATAGCGATTGTAGTATGGGAGCCATCACCTGCCGCCTCCCAGGGTGCACATGAGCAGGAGCCTGGATCTGAAGCAGAGCAGGGACTCGAACCCAGGCCCTCTGATAAGGGATGGTCACTCCATGACATTTGTATTTTTTGTGCCCATTTGCTTGATGGGTAAAATGAGGCACCCCTCCACAGTTGAGTCATTTGCTCAAGGTCACCCAGAGTTAGCTGAGGAAGTCCCCCTCACAGGACAAGCCCAGTCAGTACCTGTCCTCTCTCCAGCATGGCCAGGACAACCGTGTTGGATCCAGATAAAGCCCCTGGTCCCACACAGCATGCAGGGCTCATCCACAGTCATGAATGAATGGATCGATGGGTAGACACGTGAGTGAAGGAGTGGACCACCTCTCTAACTCCCATCACCTTGATTCTCAACCCAGGGGGGAGGTCTACCAGGCTCCCCTTCCCCTTCATCAAAAGCTACCTTCAACAGAGGACTCAGCATTGAGGTTGGGGGCCAGGGGCAGGCACTGGGCCCAGTGGCCACCACACCGGTCAGGACAGCCATGTCCCATATCTGAGTGCGTGGGTTCAAGCCATCTGTGCTTCTGATTCCAGCTTCCCGCCTAGAAGGCGGCAGGTGATGGCTCAAGTGTTTGAGTCCCCACCACCCACACAGGAGTCCTGGATGGAGCTCTCAGCTCCCAGCTTTGGCATGGCCCAGCCTCGGCTGTTGCAGGCACCTAGGGAGTGAACAAGCAATTGGATTTCTCTCTCTCTCTCTCTCTCTCTCTCTCACTGCCTCTCCAATAAATGAATAAATAAATATGGGGGACTGGCCAGGGATGTGCAATTGCCCACCTACCCATCTTCCAATAAAAGGGCTCAAGGAGACACAGGAGGCAGTGAAATGTCACCCAGCAACTGGACACGGGCCTATTGTCAATGACCTGTGCCAGGCCAAGACGGAGTTCCCTGTCAATCAACCTGTCGTTGGACACAACCGCAAAGGATGACGGAAGGGACCTAACCACCAGGGACGGCCGCGGGCCTGGCAGAGGCCATGTCCATGTGCGCCACATCCTGGGGAGACCAGGACTGTTCAGCGTCCACCTCCACCAACCCATGCGTCCCCAGTGAGCCATGCGGCTGACAGCCTAAGTGGGTGGCAATGGGACCTCACATCTTGGGTTACAAAGTGAAACCAGGAAAAGATGAGAAGAAACACAGGAAGAGGGCATGTCAGGAATGAGAGTTCACTATGTCCACTCCTGTTAAGAAAGGAACTACAGAGAACTAGGGACAATGGGAAAGTCCAGGCTTCCTGCAGCATCCTGGCACCGGATCCAGGACTCCCCAAAGACACCAAAATCTGGGGACGCTCAAGTCCCAGATATCCAGGGGGTGTGGGATTTGCATGTAGTCTACACTTTCAATCATCTCTAGATCGCTTATAACACCTAATGCAATGGCCGTGCTAGCTCAATAACTGTTACACTCATTTAAATAATGACAAGAGGAGACACGTGTACGTGCTCAGTACACGGATGCACATTTTAATGGTTTATTTTATGTGTTTGAAAGGCAAAGTTATGGAGATAGAGACACAGAGAGAGAGAGATCTTCCATCTGCTGGTTCACTCCCCAGATGGCTGCAAATGGCCAGACCAAAGCCAGGAGCTTGAAATTCCATCCAGGTCTGCCACATGGGCGCAGGGACACAAGCACTTGGGCCATCTTCCACTGCTTTCCCAGGTGCATCAGCAGGGAGCTGGATGGGAAGTGAAGCAGCCAGGGACTCAATCCGGGGCTCAGCTGGGATGCCAGCCTAGCAGGTGGCAGCTTAACCCACTGATCCACAGCACAGGCCCCGGATGCAATTGCTTAAAAAAATATTTTTGATCCTCAGTTGGTTGAATCCACCCACTGACACCTAGAGCCCACAGCAGTTCCTTTGCCCCTGAAATCAGCAGGAGGTGGGAGAAGGAGATCCCATTTCTAGCTAGCAACGTTGCAAAATGTAAATAATCCTGGGTGAAAAAAAATCTGCTTAGCAATGAAAAGCTGACCAGCTGTCTCACTTCAGGTGCATGGGGGATTCTCTAACAGTGGAAAGGGGGGAGGCCCCAGGGGCATCGTCCCCAGGCCAAGAGAGACCTTTCCAGCCCCTGATAGGAACATACCAGGGAGAGCCAACCACCAACATGGCACTGGAGACTGTTCCTACAAAAGGAGAAATGAGGGGCCAGCGCTGTGGCGTAGCAGGTAAAGCCACTGCCTGCAGTGCCAGCATCCCATGTGGGCACTGGTTCGAGTCCCAGCTGCTCCACTTCTGATCCAGCTCCCTGCTAATGTGCCTAGGAAAGCAGTGGAGGATGGCCCAAGTGCTTGGGCCCCGCACCCATGTAGGAGATGAGGGTGAAGCCCCTGACTCCTGGCTTCAGCTTTGCCCAGCTCCAGCCGTCGTGGCCATTTGGGAAGTGGAACAGCAGATAGACGATCTCTCTCTCTCTCTCTCTCTCTCAAACTCTGCTTTTCGAATAAATAAATAAATCTTTAAAAAAAAAAAAAAGAGGAGGAAGGAGGAATGATGGAAGTCACGGCCGACAACACCTGTGTGCCTTGGAAATGGACTCGGCGCAGGAAACCCACAATCATTCATGGAAACGTGTGCTTGCGTCCTGAAGAAAACATCAACTCTGCCGCTCAGACTTGGCAGATCGGAAGAAAAGGCTGCAGATTTAGCTAGAGCGAAGCTGCCAGAAAGGCAGGCTAGGTGACATGGGAGCCAAATGAGGAAAGGAAGAACGGTCGAGGAGCTAAAAATGCAGAAGCAGAGCTAAAATACACACCGGGAGCCGCAAGGAGCCGACTCCATCCTGCAGAAAACCCCATCCACAGAGTGCAGCGCCAGGGACGTGGAGCACGGGAAATACGCGGCCGCACAGGGGGCTTTTGGATGAGGCTGGGACCTCGCGGGCACCCCGCAAGGGCAGAGGGGAGTCTTCTCCTTCTGTCTTTTCCTCTGTGCTAGAACTGGAGGCGGGGCCTCGAGCCTTGTCTGGCTCTGGCACCACCATTGCTGCCCGCAGAATCAGGCCGGGGCATGGAGAGAAAGCATGGATGAGCCCTTCCTCCCAGGCAGAGGCAGCACAGTCCTCCTGGGAGTCCTCTCTCACTCTCAAGCACTCAGAAGTAACCAAGAGCTGGAGAAAAAAAAAAAACTTGCTAAACTATTCCAGAATGCAAAAGAATGGGACAGAAAGAACATTAAAACAAATGGGAGCAAGGCAGGCATTTCGCCCAGGGGTGACCTCTGCTTGGTTCTCAGCTCTGGCTCCAGCTTCCTGCTAACGCACACCCTGGGAGGCAGCGGCTAATGGCTCAAGAACTTGGGTTCCTGCCAACCAAGGGGGAGACCCAGATTGAGTTCCCGGCTTCTGGTTTCAGCGTGGCCCAGTCCTGGACATTGTGAGCACTGGGTGAGTGATCCGGTGGGTGGCTGCTCTCTCTTG
The DNA here is from genome assembly GCF_033115175.1 of Lepus europaeus. NCBI lineage: Eukaryota > Metazoa > Chordata > Mammalia > Lagomorpha > Leporidae > Lepus > Lepus europaeus. The sequence continues at coordinate 24,199,817 of NC_084847.1, forward strand.
TTGTCAGTCTGTGTGTTTGTCTGTCTGTCTCTCAAATAAATAATGAGTTAGTTAATTAATTTAAATAGAATTATGAGAGAGGAAGCCATAAGCCTAGGAGTCACCGGCCAGGCTGGGCAGCCACCAGCAACTGCACTCGGTGCTGGTGGGAATCGAAAAGGGAACACGAGGAAATTTTTTTTTTTTTTTGACAGGCAGAGTGGATAGTGAAAGAGAGAGACAGAGAGAAAGGTCTTCCTTTTGCCGTTGGTTCACCCTCCAATGGCCGCTGCGGCCCGCGCACTGCGCTGATCCGATGGCAGGAGCCAGGTGCTTCTCCTGGTTCTCCTGGTCTCCCAGGGCCCAAGGACCTGGGTCATCCTCCACTGCACTCCCGGACCACAGCACAGAGCTGGCCTGCAAGAGGGGCAACCGGGATAGAATCCGGTGCCCCAACCAGGACTAGAACCCGGTGTGCCGGCGCCGCAAGGCGGAGAATTAGCCTGTTAAGCCACGGCGCCGGCCCGGTAAAGTTGGTTAAAAGAAAATAAGAGTTTATTAGGAAATGCAAACATAACTGATAAATACTAGACTTTTTTTGGGGGACAGGCAGAGTGGACAGTAGAGGGAGACAGAGAGAAAGGTCTTCCTTTTTGCCATTGGTTCACCCTCCAATGGCCGCCGCGGTAGGCGCGCTGCGGCCGGCGCACCGCGCCGTTCCGATGGCAGGAGCCAGGGGCTTATCCTGGCCTCCCATGGGGTGCAGGGCCCAAGCACTTGGGCCATCCTCCACTGCACTCCCTGGCCACAGCAGAGAGCTGGCCTGGAAGAGGGGCAACCGGGACAGAATCTGGTGCCCCAACCGGGACTAGAACCCGGTGTGCGGGCGCCACAAGGCGGAGGATTAGCCTGTTAAGCCACGGCGCCGGCTAATACTAGACTATTGATTCTTTAAGAAGGAAGTTGGGGAACAGGGAGGGAAGAGAGCAACAATAAACACAGCCACGTTGTCCAAGATCTGGACAGACAATAAGCAAAGGAAGACGGAGTGAATTCTGGGGCTGGAGCCCAAGGATGCAGAACCTCAGGACGGACCCCCATGGAAGGATCCCAAGCCGGGCTGCAGGTCGTTCAGGCCTCAGCTAAAAGACCACCTGGCCAGTGCTTCCCCAACATCTGATTACAGGCCCCGCCCTCAAAAGCTGCCTCCTGAGCCTGTCTCACGGCCCTGATCTCTACATGAAACCACTGAGCTATTACATATTGCCTGGAGAAGCAGACAGACAGACAGAGACTTCCACTGATTTCACTCCCCCAAAAGCCCACAGCAGCCAGGGCTGGGCCAGGTCAAAGCCAGGGACCTGGAACGCAATCAGGGTGGCAGGGGCTCAACGACTTTAGCTATCACCACTGCCCGCCAGGGCTGGCATTTGCTGGAAGCTGGAATCAGGGGCTGGAGCTGGGATCTCCCTATTGGAACCCAGCTGTCCTAACTCATGCCTTAGCCACTAAGCCAAATGTCCAGCCTGACTGGTTATGTTTCAACACATCTATTTTCTCTCTTTGCACTGGGACATCAGCCCCTTGTGAGCAAGAGCCTGGTTTATCAGGTTCACCAAGTGCTCCTGGGTGCCTAGCACACAGTAGAACTCAGTGAGTGTGAATGAATGAATGAAAACCAGAAGAGATGGGACAGCTTCCAAGAAATCCTAACAAATAACCTCTTATCACAAAGGAGGGAAAAATCGTTAGAGATGAAAAAACCAACATCCTGGAAAATAAAGTTCAGTGAGGGTCCCTGTGCAGGAAACAGACCGCACATCTCACAGTGCTGCTCCAAACTCCCAAGGGGCCACCTGCAGCCGGCTGCAGGAGTCCACGGGGTGTGCTGGTTGTGCAATTAATTGGCCCTCTCCCCTCACAAGTGTCCACTGGCTTCCCGAGCCCCTGGGTCCCACGCATCAGTCTTGGCTGAAGTCCAATGTCTTCCAAGATGGGATCGATCACTGATAAATGCATTCTCACTGTCGTCCCTCCCCCAGCCCCATGGGGATGCCAGGGTCGTGTCCTTTAGCCAATCCAAACGTCAAATCCATGGTGGACTCAGTAGGAGCTCAACAAACACAGGTGAGAGGCACAAGCGGATCAGCCATCTTGTGTTTCTCTTCCCACTCTGGAACGTAAGCACCACGGGATCACACACTTCCCCGTACTGATCCTGCCATAATTCCTTCTACCTGCTCAGTGCCCCACACGTAGTAGACACCTGTGGACATGAATGAGGGACGGAACGAGAAACTTCATGAAGACTTCCCTCCTGCGCGACTTCAGCTGCTGATTTCCTACGGTCCCAGAAAACACGGGTCGTGCTGGGGAGATGGGATGTGTGGTAAAGTGCAAGGTCAAGGCCTTGTGAATCTTGAGGGACATCAGGATCAGCAGCCAGGAAGCAGGGCTGAGGGGAGGCGCCCCAGGTGCTGGCCCCTGGGGTGGGGGCAGCTTTGAGGACGAGCTTCCCTGCAGACAACAAGGAGTTCGTGTGTCAGGGATTCTCAAAGTGTGGGCTGCCCGTTGCTGACCAGCTGCCTGTCTGGTGGGGAGAGGTGCCACAAAAGACAAAGCTGAGGAATGGGACAGACCTGGAGCTGCGGTTTTCAGGGGAGAACCTCACTCGGGAGGGAACATTTCAGCAGGGTGAGGGAGTGGAAATCTGGGGGAGGAGTTTCCAGCTAAGGGAACACCAGTGCAAAGGCCCTGAGGCAGAAGCACACCCAGCGGTATCTGAGCCAAAGCAAGAAGATGGTAGAGGCGGGGGCAGGGGCAGGGGGAGCAGCATGGGCCCCGGATCATGCATGGGCAACCATGAGGCAGAGGACGGCAGCTTTGCAGCCACCATTGCCCACACCCAATCGCTCAGCAGGCCATGGGGAAAAAGTAGAAGCAGGGGACCAGAGAGGGGGCTGCTGGGGTCCTCCAGACAAGCGATGGTGCTGGCTCCCAGCAGGGCAGCAGAATGGATGGTGAGAAATGGCTGGACTCTGGATGCGCCCTGAACATGAGGCACCAGGTTTGGCGGAAGACAGTTATCTGTGCGGTCACCAGTCTTCCCGGCCTGCCGCTTTCCAGGCATGGGAGGAGGGTCTCTGTGCCCAGGAGGCAATCCGAGGCCGTAGGACTTGTTTGGGCCCATGGAATATGAGCAGGAGGGTCTGGACCACATCTGGCCAAGAACTCAACCCCGTTTCCTGCCTCAACAGCCCAGGGAAACCCAGAACTGGGGCCTCGCAAGAAGACAGCACGAAACAGAGACCCCAGCTGACTGGTGATGGGCATTGGCACAGGAGCAGCAAACAAGCCCAGCATCCGGGACTTCTGGGATCTGCAGGGTGTGACACAGCACAACCAGCCCGTGCTGGCTGGGGAGGGCAGAGGGGAGAGCACAGTTCGGGTGCCCCCCAAGGGCCGGTGGGGTTGGTCCCTACTGCGAGGCAGTAAGAGGGTGGAGGGGTGGGCATTGAGCAGAGAGGTTAAGAAGCCACCGGTGATGCCCGCATCCCATCTCCGGGTCTGAGCCCCGGCTCTGTCCCTGACTCCAGCTTCCTGGTATTGTGCACTCTGGGAGGCAGCAAGCACTTGGGTCCCTGCCACTCACAGGAGAGACCTGGATGGGGTTTGCCACTCCCGGCTTTGGCCCTGGGACACAGTGCAACCCGGGTCTCACATGTTATGGTTCCTGGGCATGTAAATGACTAATAAAATCACACCCTTTTCCCAAATGTGGCTATGATTCTGTGCATTGTTGAATTAAGACTTTGCTGCTGTTGTGACTGGGGCCATACGCAGCTGAGACAGCCTGAGCCTGCCCCCTCCAAACCTGGTCCCCAGTCCCCTGCCCCCTGCCCTGTGCACAAGGGATAGGAACTGGAGGGGGGTGGCTGAGGAGACAGAGGAAGGGGGTGGGCCCAGCTGCCCTGCCTTCCCCCTTGCCCAGGTGGGGCTCAGCACCTGCCGTGAAGGGGTCTCTGCCAGCCCAAGAGGTGGGGGAAGGCACCGTGTGTGCTCCTTTCCTGTCCCCGGACTACTCCAGGCTGCCCTCACTCCCCGCTTCCCCAGCCCTCAAGTGTGCTATGCGTGTTCACGCACATGAATGTGCATGTGTGTGTGCTCACACGAGGGTCTGTCCCTGTACCTCCCTCCTTTTTGTCTGCTTCTGTCTCTATCTCTGCCTCTCCCTCTGTATGTGTCTCCCTTTGCCTCTCACTCTGCCTTGCTCACCCCCTTTCCTTACTTCCCTTACTCGCTCTCCCCCCATCCCACCCCAGTCCCCATCTCAGCCTCTCTGCACTCCTCTCTGATTCTGTGTGTCTCCCTCCCCTCTGTGTCTCTGTCTCCTTATTGCCTGGCTTCCCTCCAGCCATCTCTGAGACACTGCCTGGAGAGGCTGGGACGCAAGGCCCAGGCTGCCACAGCCACTGCTGCTTCCAGGCCCCACTCTTGCCCAGACTGCAGCCTGAGCGCCCTCTTCCCCCCTCACCTGCTTCCACAGGCTGAGCTTGGCCTCCCCAGCCTCCCCCTACCCCACTCCTCTCCCTGGGAGGGGGCGGTGCCTCCCACAACCGAGCCACCCAAAAGCGAGATGCCTGGGCCCTGGGGCCGGGCCCACCCTCGCACCTGGCCCACAGCAGCACCCAGCTGGGCTCCAAGGGCAGTTCAGAGTCATGGGATGACTTTCCGGAGTGCACGGACCTCTGGGGACAGAGACTACACTGTCATCTGTACAGTGCGCGTGCCCTGGGTGTTGCACCTGCCTTCCAGGTAGAGCAGATGGGAAGCCCCGGGAGCCATGGGAGGAGCCACAGCCACCCAGCTCCCCATGAGGGACTGAGCACCACAGGGCCTCTGACCGCCAGGAGAGCTTTGGGAAACTCTCGCCCGCTCAGTTCCCAATCACCACTTCCACCAGCGTCCATACCCGACCACCCGGTCCACAGGACCCCCAAGAATCTGCCGGGGCTTCCATGCAGGGGTCAGGGAGGGCCCCGCCCCCTTGCCTCTGGCCAGAGCCCAGGTTCACCCCCTCCCCGCGGCCCCAGAGGGTGTCTGCTCGTCTCACTGGCTCACATCCTCAGTTTGTTCCCAATGTCACAGTGAGCACTTCCAAGCCACCACACTCACTCCACAGAACCAGAGACAGCCTGGGGGAGCAAGACCCTGGGACCAGCTCTCCACTGAGGGGTTTTGCCACCTCCCAGGGGCCACTGTGTGGGAGTCCCTGGGACACAGCAGCAGAGGAGCTCACCAAACCTCCACTGTGCCTCAGGCTGCTCACCTGAGGGTGAGAGACACGAATGGCAAACACACTGGAACAACCAACTAGATCACTGAGGCCAACAGCCAGCACCATGTGGAGGCTGAGGTTGGAGGCCGCAGCCCTGGCAGCCACGCCGAAACCTGGGACCAAGAATTCCAAGCAAGTGATTAGAGAGAGCACCAGCCCTCGGGTGGGAAATGAGCCTGGCATGGTCCAAGAACTGCACAAAGGCCAGCATGGAGGAGGAGGGGGCAGCAGGTGGGAGCAGAAGAGAGCAGAGCTGTCAGCAGGCGCTAGATCAAGAAAGACCACCAGTGGGCCGGCGGGGGGCCCTGGACAGAAGCCCATGCCAGCCAGCCCTGCCCACTCCGTATCAGAACACAGGTGCCCAGGGCCTGGCTGCACGTCAGGAACCCCTGGACAGCCAGCTGGAGATAGATTCCCGGGCCTCGCCCCAGACCCGCCAGGCAGAAGGTCCAAGGTCAAGGCCCCTGAACAAGTCCACAGGATGATTCTGCAGCCAAGGCCAAAAGCTGAGCTTCTCACTGGAGCGGGCACCAGTCATGGGCCTCCTGGAAACCGAGCCCAAAGAGCACTCGGGGACTACGTGTCATCGTTACCACCAAGCCAACGGGACCCAGCAATCCAGAATCTCTTTGCTCGAGCACACCGCCAGGGCTACCAGGAATTAGGCTGGCATCGCAAACTCCTGCAGGTGCCTGATTTCTCCTTGGAGTGCCACCGGGAGGGGGCATCAGGTGCTCTTGTCTGCCCCTCTCCTGGGACCAGCCGCCTCCCCACCCTCCACCCTGATCCCAAGTCATTGCAAATGCTTGAATGGCCCTGGTTCTTCACTCTCCCCTGGGGATCCACACCCTTGCTGGTTAGACCTTGGCAGGACCTCCCACACGGAGGCCGGGCTCAGTCAGGAGGCTTGCTTTGGCCAATGGGGTGTAAGCAAGCAGGACATAAGCAGAAGCTTGAACAGGTTTGGTGTGGCTGGCTCGGGCCTGTACATCACTGCTTCAGCCTGGTGGAGGGGAAGACAGGGCACAGTGGCCTGCACAGCTCCACCAGCAGCCAGCAGCCAGCAACCTCCACACAGCCCAGCCCAGCCCAGGCCAGCAGAATTCACTGGGGCTGGGGCCATAGCTAACTGCCACACACCTCTCTTCCATTCTCAGGCACTAGGGCCTGGATGAAGCCGGCCTCATCTGTCCCTGGGCTGGGAGTGTGAGGAGGCCAGGCTGATCAGCCCATTGCAATCAGGGCAGGGGACTAGTTGGTCCAATGAGCACCAACCCCGGGACTTTTGTGTAAACCTCAGGGGGACTGCCCTTGTCCATGGAAGGTGCTAGAAGGGCAGGAGCTAATTTCTATGCTTTCAGGACGGGAGAGGACACTAACCCAGCAGAAAGCAGAGCCAAATCCCAGCCGTGTCGCTCGGTCCTGCCCTGCAACAGCCAAGGTGTTGCTATTCTGAGACTAGGAAGACAAGACATCAATGCAAGCCACCCCCTTGCTCCCTCCCATCTCAGTGACCCAGCCAGCCATAGTCCAAATACCCTAAATGGAAAATTCCAGAAATAAACAACGCATACGTTTTCATCCGTGCACCACTGCAACTCATGTGCTGAAGTCTTGGCCGCGTGCTGCTCCATGCACACAGGATGTGAGCCGGCCCTGGGCACAGCGCATCCTGTATATCGCTGTATATGGTGTCTGCCCGTTAATCACTTAGGAGCCACCTCGGGGCACACGGCAGCTGTCACAGCATCAAGGGGCCTGCACACAGGATTCAGGCACCCACAGCGGGTCTCAGGATGTGCATCCAGTAGATAAGCGGGGGACCAGTGCACCCCTTTTGGTCGAAGTTCGTTTCAATCGAGTTTCTCTCATGTGCATGAGTTCTGGTGTCTTGATTGACAGGGCTGACTTCTTTTGGGGACAGCTGCCCCAGTCCATTGGCATCTCAAAATTCTGCTCCATCCACGGCAGGACTGGGCTCTGCAGCCCTGCACCCCGCCCCCAGCCATGGCACTGAGCCACACTGACCTACCAGGGTCTCTGTCAGAGACGTGGCCCCACAGATGTGGGAGCTGAACCGTGTCTATACCTCTGCCCTGGAAGTGGCAAGCTGGCAGGAGCACGGCCCGTTCAACCCTCACAAGTGTTTGACTTGGGGACACAGACTGGGTTTCCTCTTTTATTTTTTAATTCAATCAATTGCCAGAGGATAGAAATCAAGAGATTGCACATTTGAAAAAAGAAGAAATTGCACATAAACAATCTGGAATTTGGATCCAAATGGATAGTTTAGGGGTGAGCATTTTTTTAAAAGATTTATTTATTTATTTATTTATTTGAAAATCAGAGTTACACAGAGAGAGACGGAGAGGCGGGGGGGGGGGGTCTTCCATCCACTGGTTCATTTCCCAGATGGCTGCAACGGCCAGAGCTGCGCTGATCTGAAGCCAGCAGCCAGGAGCTTCTTCCGGGTCTCCCACACGGGTGCAGGGGCCCAAGGACTTGGGCCATCTTTCACTGTTTTCCCAGGCCATAGCAGAGAGCTGGATCAGAAGTGGAGCAGCCGGGTCTTGAACTGGCACCCATATGGGATGTCGGCACTGCAGGCGGTGCTTTACCTGCTTCACCACAGCACCAGCCCTGGGGTGAGCATTTGACACAGATGTTAACATGCTGCTTGCGATGCCCACATCCCATATTGCAGCACCAGGTTTGAATGCGGACTCTGTTTCCGGTCCAGCTTCCTGATAATGCACACCCTGGGAGGCAGCAGGTGATGATGGCCCAAGCACCTGGGTCCCTGCCATCCCACCTACATGGGGGACCTGGATGGAGTTCTGGGCTCCTAGCTTCAGCCTGTCTACTGCATGCGTGTAAAGTAACAGACCTCAATCTCTCTCTCTCTCTCTCTCTCTCTCTCTCTCTCTCTCTCTCCTCCCTTCTTAAAGAAAAATTTTAAATAGATAGCCTGGCACCCCAGGACCCCATCCTGCAATGATGACAGTCACCTGGGTGGAATAGCAGCAGCCCAAGCTCCCCGCCCCTGCCCCGTCTCCATGTTCCGCTCTTAGGTCCCAGGCTGGCCCCTGGAGGAGAGCAGTTGGTGGCTCTGCACCGTCGGGGGTAGGGGGGATGCCCATCGACTCAGGCCTCCAGGAGCCCACAGAGCCCCGGGTCTGACCTCTGAGGGCAGCAGTGCGGCCCTAATAAGCTCCCTTGTGTTCTGATTTGGCGCCACAGCTACTTCTGCTGCTTGGAAAGAAAAGAGCCCTCACCACCCCCGTCCTGCCATTAGCACAGAGCCTAGAGCTCACGGCACCCCCTCCCCAGGTGGTTCTGCATCTGGCACCCCAGAATTTACAGGGTGGGGTGAGTGTGAGCCCCTGCACCTGCTCACCATATCCCCTTAAAATACCCGTGTTTAGGAGGAAAAGAAGAGGGTGAGGAGGGGAGAAGGAGGGTTGAGGAGCCATGGGGATGGCAGGCACAGAGCACAGAACGCGTGCCTCCCACTGCACGCAGAAGCCCCCAGAAGCTCCCCCCACCCCAAAGGCACCCAATCAGGATTCCCAGAATCCCCACTGAGTGCCAGCTCCTCCTTGCATTGCCTGGAAGAGACCAAGCCCTGCCCTCTCAGAGCTAACACCCTAGTAGGGGACGAACAGCGAGGACAAATGCGTGCTGAGTAGTAGTAGTGCTGAGACTGGAGCCCCGGGGAAGAGAAGGCAGGAGGAGGCGATGTTAGGATGTTATGGGGCTGGAGGAGGTCGCTGGTCTGGATAGGGTGTCCAGGAAGGCCGCAGTGAGGAGAGGACAACTAGGGGCCGGTGCTGTGGTGTAGCAGGTTAAGCCTCCACCTGCGGCACCAGCATCCCATATGAGCACCGGTTCGAGTCCCAGCTGCTCCTCTTCTGATCCAGCTCCCTGCTAAGGCTCCTGGGAAAGCAGTGGATGGCCCAAGTCCTTGGGCCCCTGCAACCACGTGGAAGACCCAGAAGAAGCTCCTGGATCCTGGCTTTGGATCGGCGGCACAGCTCCGGCCGTTGCAGCCAACTGGAGAGTGAACCAGCAGATGGAAGACCTCTCTCTCTCTGTCTCTGAGCAGAGTGTAGAGCAGATCTGGTTTGGAGGGAACAGGACCCTGCTGGCTGCTGGCTGGAGAGGTTGCTGTCCTAGAGCAGGAGAGAGGGGCCAGGGCTCGGAGGACCTGCTCAGGCAGGGCTGGCTTCTGCAGGAGAAGCTAATGGGCTGCCCAGTGGATCCACTGCAGGGGGCGTGCAGAGACCGGTGATGGGTGATGGGGGTGACCAGAGAAGCCAGGGTGCCCAGGGTGGGCTGTGGACTTCCCACAGGAGGCACCTGGGCCCAGTACAGACAGATTTCGAGATGGTCCCAAGAAAAGCCATAAATCACAAAATATCTCGAGTTTCAAATGCTGGCCACTTTCCCCGGAACACTGCGAACACTGCAGGCCAAACCAGAGAGGCAGGCAGCCCAGACCCACACCAATGGCTGCTGGCTGGCTGCTTTTGGCATGGGGTCAGTACCAGCGCCATGTACTGAGGGTGCATGAGCAGAGCGCGCCAGGCCCAGGCCATCCGGCTTAACCCAGGGATGCAATCAGGAGGCCTTGGGCCCCAGCCAGAGAGGGCCGACCCCCACCCAAGGCCACACAGCAGGTGAGTGGCAAGTGGTGGTGTAGGGACCGGAAACAGGACAGCCTGGCTCCAAAGCCTGGGGTCACCAGGACAGGGCTAGGTCACCTCTGCCACCCAGACCCTCATTTCACACATGAGAAAAGAAAAGACCGACACAGAGAGAGGAGAGGACAGTATCCTAGCACGGGGCTGGACTTAAACCTGGAGCTCATGACTCGCCGTGCAGTGCTCTTCCCAACAAAGCTCATCAGAGGACCCAGGGGGCTGCAAACAGAGGGCTGTGGTGATGGACGGCACGGGGGCAGCACTGCAGGCGGAGCTAGGCCGTGGAGCCTGCTGTCCGAACGTACAGCCCAGCTCGGCCACTCACTAGTGTGTGAGCTTGGGCGAGTCGCTCAGCACCCTGTGCCTGTTTCCTCATCTGGAAAATGGGTGTCACCATGGCACCTCCCTCACAGAGCTTGTGAGGACTTAAAGAAATACCTTTCTGGGGCTGGCACTGTGGCATAGCAGGTAAAGCCGCCACCTGTAGTGCCGGCATCCCATATGGATGTCAGTTTGAGTCCCGGCTGCTCCTCTTCCAATCCAGCTCTCTACTGTGGCCCTGTGGCCTGGGAAAGCAGAAGATGGTCCAAGTGCTTGGGCCCCTGCACCTGCACGGGAGACCCGGAAGAAGCCCCTGGCTCCTGGCTTCGGATCGGCCCATCTCCAGCCATTGCAGTCATAAGAGGAGTAAACCAATGGATGGAAGACACCTCTCTTCCTCTCTCCTTCTCTCTTTTATCTGTTTCTGCCTTTCAAATAAATAAATAAAATATTTTTTAAAAAGAAATACTTTTTTTTAATTTTAGAATTTTTTTTTTGTTGAAAGGCGGGATGGGGGGCGGAACTTGCATGCACTGATTCACTCCCCCCGCAACAGCCAGGTTTGAGCCAGGCAGGCCAAAGTTAGGAGCCAGGAACTCCATCTGCATCTCCCTGGGCAGGGCCCAGGCACTTGGGCCATCTTCCACTGCTTTCCCAGGCACATTAGGAGGGAGAAGGATCAGAAACAGAGCAGCTGGGACTTGGACCAGCACCCACGTGGGATGCCGGCATCTCAGGCAGCAGCTTAACCCAGTGCACCACAGCACCAGCCCCAGAAAAATCCCTTTGGAAGTCTAAATGTGGACCCAGCAGGTGCTCCTAACACAAAGCCCGCCTGGTATGTTATCAACTTCTTCCCAAGCACTAGGAATCTCCTGGGTGGGGCACGCATGGGTCCTCAGATTCCTGAAATGTAACAGTGTACCTTAGGGGACTGGCATAATAGCTCGGATTTTCTGCAGAAAAGGAGAGAAAGAAAAAAACGTGGGGTGATGAGCTGGTGGCCTCTGCCTCCCAGGGTGTGCACAAGAAGGGAAGGGGTCACCCCATCAGCCCCTGCCTCCCTGAGCCTTGTAAGAAGAAACCTCCCCCTTAGAGGGAAGAACTGCACACCGAGAGCAACGGCAAGAACCACAGCCAGCATTCATCCCACAGATGTTCACTGAGCACCTACTATGTGCCTGGATTCTAAGCACTGGGGAGCCAGCAGCAAATAACACAGACAAAAATCACCCCCTGCCTCCCTGGGCAACACAACAAAACACGTGATGTGGAGGGAAGGCCATGGGCCTAAGTGCTGGACAAAAAAAAAAATTAGCAGGAAACCTGGGTGGGGGTGGGGAGGGGTTTGACTCAGGTGGTCCGAGAGAGCTGAACACAGATGAAAAGAAATGGCAGGAGACGGGTTTGGGTGCATCTGGGGGAAACAGCCAGTGCAAAGGCCCTGAGGTCAGCGTGTGCCTGGTGTGCTCCTGGAGCCCAGTGTGGCAGAAGTGTGGGGACCAAGGGAGCAGCAGGAAAGGAGTTCAGGGGGGTGACGTGGCCAGGGAAGGCTGAGGAATTCCCTAGTAGGCTCTTGGTTATCATGCCGAGTGCCAGGAGGGTCACGGGGGAAGGCCATTTAGCCTGGTGACTACGATGCCCCGGGTACCACCACAGCGTGCCTGGGCTCAGTTCCCAGCGCCAGCTCCTGACTCCAGCTTCCCGCTAATGCAGAGCCTGGGAGGCAGCAGCGATGGCTCAAGTAGTAGGGCCTCTGTACACACGCAGAAAACCTGGCTGAAGCTCCCAACTCCCAGCTCCGACCCAGCCCAGCCCCAACTGCCGCAGGCATCTCGGGAGTAACTCAGCCTCTTTCCTAATAAATGAAAAATGATTTCAAAAAGGATAGGTCCTGACAATGACCGGGCTGGGGTGGGGCAGGGAGAGCAGAGGCAGAGGAGCCACAGCAGGTGCCCCAGGAAGATGTGGATGGCCGCGGGTGGCTCTCAAGAGTGGCGGGTGAGGTGCACAGACACCGCCAGGGGCCTTGGCACTCCCGGCGCTGTCTCCCTGCACCCTCACACCCTGAGCAGGTGCTGGCTGCCTCATCCCCAGCTATAGAGCAGCAAACTGAGGTTGTGTCGGGAGCCACACAGCCATCAGGAGGCAGAGCCCCCACCAGGGACATCCATCTGCCCATCCTCCAAGACAGAGAGGGGTTCCAACCGGCAGCCAAACGCACCCCTTTCCTGCTGCTCTGCCGGGCACGCTGGCTCCCAGTCTTGGGTCCATAGAAGCTATCTGGTCTGGCTACACACACCCACCTGCCACCATCTCTCTGCAACCCCACCTCCCTCAGTCCGCCAGGCCTCAGCTCCGCTAACCCCCAGCACACTGCCTATGCCCACAGCCAGATCCTCACGAGCACCTAAAGCAGAAGAGAAAGCCAGCGTGTGCCCAGGGCCAGGGTAAGTCTGCATGGGCCGAGGCCACGCCCCCTGCTGTTCCTGCAAGGACCCAGGGTTCCCACTCGGGGTGGAAAGAGAAAAGATCTCTTTGTGCCCGGGCTGGTGAAAGTGCGTCTGTTTAGAGCAGGCTGCAAAGGGGGGGTGATCAGACTTGGCTGCGGCTGCCCCCAGCAGAGGAGAGAGGTTTGGGGGGAGCACAGAGAGGAAGCACCCAGAGCAGCTGCAGCTCCCCGAGAGGTGAGGCTATCTGGGTGACGTTTGCAGGGACATGGGAGGAGGGGGCGGCTTTGCGCGGTGTTTGGCGGAGTTGGGGGGGAGTGGGGAGCAAGTCTCCCCTTGATGTTGGGAATCAGGGGAGAGAGCAGAAGGCAGGATTTTGCTCAGGGGTTTTGGGGAGAGTATTTTTTTCCTCTCGGAGGAAAAAAAATAAAACAAAATGATTACAGAACCCAGAAGAAAGGGTGTCATGGCAACAAAAGTTTACGGCCAGGTACTTGCCGATGTCGTTTTCAGGACCACAGCCGTGGGGGAGGAGGTGAGAGGGGCGCTGGGGTGTCAGCAGCACAGCCCCGCCTGCCCGCGCTGGTTCACACCTTTCCAGCCCCGCCCCCAGCACCTGCTCACACATACCCCGGCCCCGCCCCCTGTGCTGGTTCACACCTGCCCAGCCCCGCCCCCAGCACCTGCTCACACACATCCCGGCCCCACCCCCTGTGCTGGTTCACACCTGCCCAGCCCCGCCCACACCTGCCCCTTTCTCACCAACAAGCAGCTGATAAAACTATCACCCAAGTTCCCAGGAAGGAGAGCAGTGATTTTCTCCAAGAGCTGATCTCCCGCCAACACCGGCCAAGAGAAAACTCTGGATTTGTTTTACTTACTTAACAAGCCCACCATTCATGTTCCTACTTAACACAGGGCTGGGGGTGAGGGTCTTCTCCTTTCTCCAACCTTCCCCTCCCCCACCGCACCCTTGTCGTCCCCCCATCCCTTCCCTCCCATGTCTTTCCATACCCTCACGCACACACAGCCCAACACTCCTTACAAAACCATTCTGGCCAGAACCTCTCTGAGCCTGATGTGCACTCCCCCTAGAAAAGCCCCCCCCCCCCAGAAGTGCGTGTCTCAAACGCGGTGGCCAGGATGCTACAAGACTTGACAGGCAGGCAGGCAGGAAACTGTTACAGGGCCTGGGAAGCCCTGTTCCATGAAAGGCAGCACTGTGTTTAAGTGTTCTTCAGTTAGCAAGTTCCTCATCTTAAAAAAATAAATAATAAATAAATAAATATCCCGGGTCAAGCCCTAGTGCACTACAAGGAAACACTCATAAACACTGGGGTCATGACCCTCAGGGAGCGGTCATTAGACACCCAGAGCGACGGGGAGGCTCAGTTGAGCGGTGGGAGCCTAGGCACCCCCACGGGGCTGTGAGCAGGTGCACGTGGGGGCTCTGTGCAAAGGATCTGCCCGCGCATCGCAGACGGGGTTGTCCTGGGAGCAGGGTCTCCTGAACCCTGGAAACATCACCGTGAACTTGCAGGACGGGCTGTGGAGACCACCACCCTGAAGGATGTCCATGTCTGTCCCAGCCAGGTGTTAACCAGGCTTCCTCGTGGGAGGTGAGGGTCGGGCGGATTTGGGCCAAGACGCCTTCTGGGGGCTCTTTAAGTATGTGTGCTTATTTTTGCACTCCAGATTCAAACTGCTGGCCCTGGGTGCACACCGCAGCAAGTCCAACGCAGAGAAGCCGGTCAGGGGCAGGGCGCCACTCAAATGCCGGTGCCTCTGACTCACGGCAGGCCTGGCTCAGACAGACACTCGGAAAACTTTGGCCCAGGGATCCCCCACCCCAGGTGAGAGAGAGAGAGAGAGAGAGAGCGAGCAGGCGGTGCCCTGGGACACCCCCGCCGCATAGTCTCAGGCCCCACCCCAGCACGGATCCTGCAAATACTCTGTGAAGACCTATTATGTGCGATTCACTCGCCAGAGTTGGGACATGAAGCCATCAACCAGAACCACCCAGGCCAGCTCTCACCAAGTGACATTGGGGAGGGCGAGGAGGGCAAAGTCTGGGGGGGGGGGGGGAGGCAGGTGGTGCGGGGTGTGATGAGGGAGAGACAGGCAGTGCAGAGACCCTGCCTGCCAAGGCGTGTTTGCAGGGGGGCGCCAGGCCTCACAGTGCTGTCCAGAGCCCCCTGCGGAGGTCAGAAGGTGGGTGGGAGGTCCCGCTGGAGCTGAGGAGGAGCCGGCCAGGCAAAGAGGTGAGCCAGGGCGTCGGTGGCCTCATTTTACACCTCTGCCCCTTCCTCGACACGCGCACGCGCACACGCACACACACGTCCTTTAAACCAGTTAGGCTACTGGTTCACGCAGGGCAAAGCAGGGACCAGCGTCCACTCCCCCCTCTGCCCTGGAGTGCCCACGGCGCAGCCAGCACATGCCAAGAGCCATGCACGCACGCTCCCCCGTTAACCTTGGGCAAAGGGGCTAATGCACTCCCAAGGGGGTCCCACAGCCGCCCCCCCCCCAGCAACAACATCCCCACCGCCCTGGTCCTGCGGGCCAGCACCACATGCTCTCTCTCTGGCCCCAGCAGCTGTCAGAGGCAGCTGTCCCCTGGGCCTCGCCACCAACCTGGGGGACAGCGACTCCAGCCCCGGCTACCGGCAGAGGAAGGGGGAAGCAAGTCCCCCTTCTGAGCCCCTGAGCTGCCCCACAGCCCCGCGCGCGCGCGAAGCCAAGCCTCCCGGACTCGGAGTTCCCCCGCACGCCCCTTCCCCGCCGAGGGGCCAGGACTCCAAGGCAGGAGGGACCCCCGCGGGACTCCCCCACTGCACCCCCGGCTGCCGGGTCCTGAGCTTCCCCAGCTCCGTCTGGGAGGTTTCTGCGGGCTGGGCGTTGGGGGGCTCAGGAGCCCCCGGGACTCGGGGCTCCCCGCCCCCCTCCCCCACCAAGGCGAGACAGGGCAGGTGCTCCCGGACACCGAGCGCCCCACGGAAAGGACGAGGAGCTGGCGGGCGCCGGGCTGAGTGCGGGCGCGGCCAGGAGCGCGCGCTCCGATCCGCCGCTGAGGTGGGCGCCGGAGCCGCGCCCCCTGAGGCTGCCCGCGTCCCCACAGCCGCCCGGGGTTCGCCTGGGGGTGGGGGCGGGACGTCCCGCACGCCCCGCGTCGCGGTCTCGGACCTTCCCCTCGCGCGCCCCCGCCCGCCGCCGGCGTCCCCCGCCCCGCGGCACCGACCCGAGTCGCGGCATCAGCGGCGGCGGCGGCGCGGGGGGCCCTGCCCTGCCGGGAGCTGAGGGAGCCGCCGGGGCCGCGCAGCCCGGGAGCCGGAGCCCGAGAGCCCAGCCCGCCGCGGCGGCGCCGCCGCTCACTCACCGCGTCCGCCGAGCTGCTCCTCGCACGAGTACCAGATGCCGGTGTGGAAATTCCTCAGGAGAAAGCGGTCGTCGCCCGTCTCCCAGCTGTAGAGCGCGCCGCCCGGGGGGCCGGGGCCGGCGGCGGGGGCGGCCGTGGCGTTGGCCGTGGCGTTGGCGCCCGAGTTGGGGCAGTTGGCGCTCCCGCCCTGGCCGCAGCCGGGCTTGGGCACCCGCTGCGTGCCCTGGCACCAGTGCGTCGTGAGGAAGGCGGTGGTGGCGAAGAGCAGCGCCAGCAGGTTCAGGGCCACGGCCAGGAGCGCTCGGCCGTGGCGGCTCGTCTTCATGCCGCCCGCGCCGCCGGGCCGCGCCGCCGGGCAGCTCCGCGCGCGAAGTTGGCAGCCGGCGCCCCGCGTCAGCGGCCGCTGCCCGCCGCGCCGCGGGGCTCGGGCGCCTGCGATCGGCGGCGGCGGCGGCGGACGCGGCGCGGGCCCATGCCCTCCCCCGCCAGCCCCCCCCCCCCGGGCGGGGGCGCGGCGGACGCGGGGGGCGCGGCGGGCTCTGGGGGCGCCGGGGCGGGAGGGGGTGGCGGGGAGGAGGGAGGCGGGCGCGGCGCACGCGGAGCGGCTCCGGCGCGCCCGGAGCCCGGAGCGCGAGTGCACCTCGGCGAGGAGCCTCTGGCGCCTGGCAGCGGCCGCGGCGCAGGGACGCGCGCCCCTCCGTGGGGAGACACCTGCAGGCGGCCCGCGACACTGTTCCGGCGCCCGCCCGCCCGCCCGCACGGAGAAGAGAGGGCGCCCCTCGCCGGGCGCGGGCGGGGGACTGGCAGAGGAGGGGACGCCCCCGACAGGGACCCCCGCACCGGAGCGCGGAGTCGGAGGAGCTCAGGGTATCCCAGGCTAGCTGGGAAGGGGCGCGCCGCGGGCGGGGAGGAGGCGTCCACACCAGAAACACGGGCAGAGCCTGCTGAGGCTCCCCAGCCCTGGAGGGGAGTGGGCCAGCAGCACCCTCCCCGTACAAGAGGCGCAGTCAGGGTTCCCAGAAAGTTCCCCGGGTTGTGAACCACAGGGCTTCCCCCAGGGGCAGGAGCTGGGAGGTCTGCAGGAAGGGACTGGGGCTGCAGAAGGGGCTCTAGGAGGAAGGCACAGTTGTGCTTTGGAAGAGGTACCCGCCCCAGCTTCTAGGAAGAGCTCCCCTCCAAGGTGGAACAGCCCTCCAGCCAGCTCCTGGTTCGGGCTTGGAACAGCAGCAAGGTGCCCCATACCCCGTGCTAGGAGTTGGGAGTAACAGAACTTCTCCCTGCAGGCTGTGCCCCACCCCCTCACCCCCCACACACACAGCACGACCCAGGGGGGTCCCGTTCATCACCAGTACAAGGGCTGGCCACCTGGAATCATCAAGGCAGCCACAGGAGCAGAGTTCTCTAGCACGCTGACGTAGGCTTGACCAGCTGTGTGGCTTTGAACAAGTCACTTGCCCTCTCTGAGCCCGAGTTTCCATGTCTGAAAGCCAGGCGGGAATTTAATTCAAAGGGACATCACTTTGGGTTGTTGTGGTGAGATCATGTCTATCAAGAGCGTTTTGTACACAGTAGGCACTCAATAAATGCCTGCCCCCATCAGTAATGTCTGAACCAACTCAGATGTGAGGAACCTTAGGTTGTCCCCTTGTGGGCACCCTCGCCCCTGCTTCTGCTCTCAGGTGAACGAACCGGGTTCCCTGAATGCGCCCCCCACCACACAGCCCACGGGGCTCAGATGCCCCGGGCGTGCAACCATTAATTGCATGCTGATTGCAAGAGCTCATTTGAATTCTGCCCAGGCTGAGAAGTGCTCCAGCAATCCCCGGCTTGCCGAGTGGCGGGCCTTGCAGGCTTCAAGGTTATGGATTAGGAGTTGCCTTACTGCCGTGGGTGGGTGCGTGCGTGCGTACAGTCCGCGGCGGCTGCTGTGTGGCCAGAAGGCAGGTGAGGGTAGGACGCCGTGGGCCCTGTGCTCGTGGGAGGAGCCAGCATGAAGGATGGCGTGGGTCCCCCACCCCTGCTTCTCAGAGTCCTTTTGGGGGGCCCCGGGATAAGGAATCCCCAGGTGTTCTGAGTGAGGGTCTTCTTGCAGTCACGGTGATGGTGAGAGAACTGGCTGACAGGTAAGATGCATTTTGACCAAGCTGCTACAAGGAAGGCAAGCAGCACTTTGAAAGACCAGCCCCGCAGGTTAAGCCACTGCCTGCAGTGCAGGCATCCCATATGGGCGCAGGTTCGAGTCCTGGCTGATCCACTTCCGATCCAGCTCCCTGATAATGCACTTGGGAAAGCAGCAGAAGACGGCCTGAGTGTTTGGGCCCCTGCACCCATGTGAGAGAGACCTGGAAGAAGCTCCTGGCTCCTGGCTTTTCTGGTTTTGGCCTGGCCCAGCAGCCATTTGGTGAGTGAATCATCAGGGGATGGAACATCTGTCTCCCTCTGGGCAGGGCGCCGTGAGCCACAGGCTGGGCATCTGAAGCCACGTGGTCCCAGGGCCCATGTGTCTCAGGGACCAGTCTCTTAAGGAATATCCCAGGGGAGCTCCGAGGGGGCCGACATTTCCACCCACGATACACCCATCCGCTCACTGAGCTCTCATCTGCAGGCGGTAGGAGCCAGCGAACAGCATTAGGCAGGGAGGGACAGAGCAGGAGAGCTCCCTCAGAAGGTGACCTTGACAGAGACTTGAAGCAAGGGAAGGAGCTGGCCCTGGGGACTGCCACCAGGGAAAGCGAGTTCCCAGCACAGGTTCAGCCCATGCAAAGGCCCTGGGGTAGGAGCCTGGGGTAACAGACAAGTCTGGAGGAAGAGTGATGGGCGAGAGGCATCAAGCACTGCCTGAGTGAGGCAGAAGCCTGCGGGCGGTGGGCAGACAAACCAGGGTATAAGCAGAGCTGACGAGTGTTGTGGGGCCTCAGACCAGACTCCAATGGCTGTGGAGCATCTGCACTGGTTTTCAAGGCAGATCCAGTAGGATTTGTTAAAGGACACAGCGTGGGGCATGAGAGAAAGGGGAGCCCCCACCAGGATGGGGTTGCTGTTGGCTGATCTGGGGGTGCGGGGAGATCAGAACTCTGCAAGACTGTGTGCTAGGCCTGCTGCGGGAGCTGCAGTAGGAGGAGCTGCTCTGGGTGCAGACGACTGAAGACCACACACTGTGCGTCTACACATCCTGAAGTGAATCGGAACTCATGTGCATGTCTACACATCCTGAAGTGAATCGGGACTCACCTGCAAGCTGCTTGGAGAAGCTGCACAGTTGGAATGACCTTGGCTGCGGACAGAGGTTGGTGCAGGCTGGCATTTGTTTAGGAGGCCAGAAATTGGAGCCCAGAGCCTCGGCTCCTTCCTCTTTAGCCCAAGCCATAGGCCAGGGCCTCCCAGCGGCCTCCTGTCCGCCTGCTGCAGCCCCCGTCAGCTGTACCTGCTGCAGGGAAATCTGCCGCAGCATGCCACCGCTTCGCCTGCCACTGCTCCCGGTGCCCGCGTGTCTGGGGGTGCCCTCCAGATCAGAGACACTGGCTTCGGCTCCCATCTCCAGCCCCGCTGTGCACCAGTCATAGCCACGATGCATGGCTTTGGCCCGCCCTCCCCCTCGCTCAACTGGGGATCCTTTCCAGGTGCTTGAAAACGGGCCCTGGGGTCAGTTCCACTGGCAGCCTGCAGGCCAGATTCGGCCCCGGGAGTCTATTTGGTTTGGCCTGGGTTGGAGGCGGCATCCACAAGCCCGTTCCATTTTCGCACACAGCCAACATCCAAGAATCATGAGATGTCACATCAAAACCTAGACTTCCTGCCAACACGGGGCCTGTGTCATTCCCGGGAGTCCTGGGCAAATGTCCCTGTAGAGGTGCAAAGGGGCTGCAGGCCCACTGAGCACTGAGCACACCTGCCAGGCCTCTGGGGGTATTTGTACTTGAGAACCTGGAATGAAGGCTCCCAAACATTTTTCGGTAAAACCTATCTAGGATGCAAATGTGATGTGTGTGACCCGGGGGAGGCCAACTTGGCGGGGCCACGAGGGGAGCTTCAGGGGGCTGCTCACACATGTGTGTGCTGGTCACACACGTGTGTTCAGTTCATGAGAACTCCTGAAGTCATACAGTTGGAAATTGTGCACATATACATATATATTCAATCAAAACTCCCAGGAAATCAACTGCGGCTCTGAGTCAGGCAGTTAATACATTTGGGGGAATGTGAAGGGTCACATTGCAAATGCATTTCCCTGGAGGCTTTTCTTCCCAGTCGGAGCCACGAAGACATTGGCCAGTTTCCGGGCTGCCTACGTCACTTCCTGTTTCTGGAACTGTCAAAATAGGGCTTGGGAAAGCAGAGTGTAGCAAAAGATTGGCAGAGGAACTGGCACTGGAGCAACGGCTAAGACTCCTGCATTGGAGTTCCTGGATTTCAGCCCCACTTCTGAGACCAGCTTCCTGCCAGTGCGCACCCCGGGAGGCAGCAGGTGACAGTTGGAGCTGGGTTGAGGGCCAAGCTTGTGGCCTCGGCCTGACCCAGCTCCGGCTGTTGCCGGCATTGTGGAGTGAGCCAGCAGATGGCTGATGTCTCTCTAACAGGCTGCCTCACTGCTTCTCTGCCTTGAAGACATGGAAGCCCTTTCAAAAGAGAGCGATAAACCACGTTCCAGTGATCAGGGAGCCTGGCTAAATGCTCACTCCCAGGAAATCTCAGGCTGGGAGGGCTGCTGAGGGGCCAGGGCTCCCCAGGGAGGGAGGAGCCCGGAGCTCTGTGCAATCAAAGACATCCCAGGGGGCAGATTCTCCCGGGGAGAAGCACACGGTCTCATTAGAACGTGCTCAGCCGGAACTCCCCAGCCTGTTCTTTGAAACTGAGCTGCAGGGGCGCCTTAGGAAGTAGTTCTGGGCCCCTACCCCCCATGGCTCCACTGCGCCATGCGCTGGGTGAACCAGACAGGCCAGGTCCACAGCGTCCTGGCACTGTCTACAGGGGGAGCAGCTCATCAATTCTGTGATTGCAGAAGGCGATATATGCAGTGGGGGGCAGGGAGGGCTATCCAGACCCAGAGGAGCCAGAATGTTGGGGACAGGGATGAAGACGCGCCCAGGGATGTGCACACCCCATCACTGGAGTTCGTGGATTTGAATCCCAGCTCTGCTCCAGATTTCAGCTGCTGGGAAGCAGCAGGTGACGGTGCAAGTACCTGAGTCCGTGCCACCTGCGGGAGACCTGGATGGAGTTCCCAAGTCCCAGCTTCAGCCTGGCCCCGCCCCAGCTGCCGCGGACATTTTGGAAGTGGAAGAGCTCCCTGTGCCTCTGTGTGGGTGTGGGTGTGTGGGTGTGCTCGTGCCTTTCCAATAAATAAATATAAATCTTAAAAAAAAAAAAATCCCACGCTTCCCGCAACACAGTGGGAAGTTCCAAATTTCAGTCTTGGCTCCGCCACACGGGGTTCCGCGTCTTTGGAGGTCCCTGAGCCTCTCTGTCAGAGCCTCAGTCTTCCCATCTGTAAAACAGGAGTGGGCGGGGGCAGTCAGCATGTGGGGACTGCCCTCACCGGGGCGGGCTGCCACACATCCTCTCCCCTCTGCCCCTCTCTCGGGATGCATGGGTCCATCTTACAGATCAGGAAACTGAGGCTGCCCGGAGAGCTTCCAGCAAAGGGAAGTGCCTGGGGTGCCGGGGACTGAGGGGGGCTCTTATTGCAGGGCCCCGGAGCTTTGATTCTGCCCTCAGAGATGGGGATCCAGCCAGGGCTGTGGAGCAGAAGCATGGCAAGTCCAGGGCTGCGTATCTGGAAGGCAGCAGGTGTGTGGGTTGGGGGGAGGCGAGGGTGATGTCTGGGAGAGGGGCTAGGAGGCTCACGACGACCCCGCGGACCACGCCAAGGACCGAGGCCAGCTCTGCGCGAGGAGAAACCTCAGCCTCGCCACCCAGCCGCGTTCACAGGGAACCGGGCCGAGCCCCGCCGGGCAGGCGCTCCAGCCTCTCCGCGGCAAAGCGGCGGCTCGCGCGTGCACCCTGACCCCAGGTGCGCGCAGGAGGGAAAGGCGGCAGGTCCGGCTGGGGTGGAGCGGCTGCCAGCCACGGGGAGAGCCAGAGCCGCAGCTGCCGCCACGCCGTGCCTGGTCGGAGGGCGGCACGTGAGCCCTTCTGCAAGTCTTGGCGGATCTCCAGTGGAGAAGCTGAGGAGCCGGAAGTAGCAGGGCAGGGGCCGGAGCCCCCGCACTCCCCGAGCCCCCTGGACCTCGCATCGCCAGGGCTCAGCTCGGAGCCCCGCAGGCTGCCGTCCTTGGGCCGCTCTCGGCCCTCGTGGTCCTGGGCCAGGAAGGCTGGACAGAAAACAGACATCTGCAGGTCTCGGCCCGGACCACCCTCTTTCAGCTTCGTTTCTGGTCCCTGGCAAAGCTGTGGTTTGCTTCCCTCTGCTGCCCTCTAGGGGCCAAGAGCGGGGCCGCCTGCATTGTCAACCGGACAGCGAGAGAACCAGCTCTCTCGCCGCCCGCCCACCCAGCACCAAGAAGCTGAAACTGCTGGGGTCCCTGGAGTTAATTAAGTGATGAAAAGGTTCCCAAATTGCATAGAGATGACAAAGATACAATAAACAGTATATAAAGCATGTATAAAACCTAGAAATGGGGGGCAGGCCTATGATGCAGTGGTTAACATACTCCTGGGGACACCCACATCCCATATCACAGCGCCTGGGTTCAGGGCCCCGCATCACTTCCAGTTCCAACTCCCTGCCAGTGAGCATCCTGGGAGGTCCCTGCCACCCAGGGGAGAGACCTGGCCCCTGCTGTTGCCAGCACTTGGTGGGTGAACCAGCAGACCGAAGATCTCTATTTCTCTACCTTCCAAATAAAAAAAGTAATTTTTCAAAAAGTTGTATAAGAGAACATAAAGATTAAATAAGCACTTCTTTAAAGTGCTTTTTTCTCTCATTGACTCAGTACAACACGGAATTCCTGGATTTCATTTAAACAGTCTTATTTGTTTCTGGACAGCACTGCAATTGGGTGGGCTTGTTCACATCCTGAGAAGAGTGGGCTACCGCTTCGCATTGTGGCGACGCCATGGTCTCCTCTAATAGTCATTTCCAGGCTTGGTCTGCACAGGTGATAGGACTGAAAACCGTGCTGCACTTTCTAAATACTCTGTTTATTTTTTTAAAATATTTATTTGTGTATCCACTCAGAAGGCAAAGTGACAGAGAGAGAGAGAGATGTTCCATCCACAGGTTCACTCCCCCAGATGGCCACACCCACCAGGGCTGGGACAGACCAAATCCAGGAGCCAGGAGCTCCATCCGGGCCTCTCCTGTGGGCTGCAGAGCCTTGGCCATCTCTCACTGCCCTCCCAGGCACATCAGCAGGAAGCTGAGTTGAAAGCAGGGCAGCTGGGATGCAGGTCCACTATGAGATGCAGGCATCCCAGAAGGCGGCTTAGCCCAAGGTACCCCAACCCCCACTCCTAGTACTCACATTTTAATCCCGTTCACCAAATAAGGGCTGTGCTGGTAACATTTGTTTCACGTACAATCAACCTTCCCCTGCTGTCCATGGTATGTGGTCTAGCAAGTAAATCAAGGGATCAGCGTTGTGCATTTTTAACAAATGGACTTAAAACTCCCTGGAAGTTTTTTGGGGGGGAAGATTTTTTAAATTGCTAAAATTTTCTATTTCCTTGTTCTTAAAGTGCACAGATTTGGAAAGTTTTCTAAAGGAAACATATTTTCATTGCTTTTTGGCAAAAGAAAGCTCATAACAATGGAAACATTTCCAAACATCTGCTTTCAAAATGCTCTCTCCAAAACGTGAGCTCCTCCAGAAGCAGTTGCATTCCGGTTCCTTGTGTGAAAATCACCTTCCTCTCGCAGGGGCAAGCGTGGAGCTGCATCGAGGCGAAGACAGAATGCTGGCAGGCGTGTGCCACGCCACAAGAGGATGGCAAGGCTGGGGACTTGTCTTCTTCTCAGGGAAAACCCAGAGATCCATCTCAAGGCTCAAGGGCACATGAGCCACCCCCCGGGGCTCTCCACCGCCTAACGAGGCAGCGTCGAAGCGCTCCACCATTGACACAGCTGCGGTAGCTGAATTCATACAGAGAACAGCTTTATTTAGCTCTCAGTTGGGGAGCTTCGAA
This sequence comes from Lepus europaeus, assembly GCF_033115175.1. Lineage (NCBI taxonomy): Eukaryota > Metazoa > Chordata > Mammalia > Lagomorpha > Leporidae > Lepus > Lepus europaeus. The sequence goes on from NC_084847.1 coordinate 24,224,108, forward strand.
CCCAAGACTGCTGGCCCCATTGGCAGACATGGACGAGAACAACGGACATGATGGTGGAGCATGGGAGGCGGCAGGAACGCATGGCGAGCCAGGCAGGAGAGAGTGGCTGCACCCAAACTCAGGCTTTCATGACCTCCCCAGGACCACCTTCTGAGGGTACACCCCCGTGACCCAAGGACCCCCACTAGGTGCTCTCCTAAAGCTCCCCCCATAGTATGGGCCTTTGGGAGACATTCAACATTCAATCTCATATCCAAACTGTGGCAAGAATCTTGTATGAAAAGGTCTTTTTCTTTTCAAATCCATTTTATTTATTTGAAAGGCAGAGTTACATAGAGGAGGGAGAGATATAGAGAGTAAGAGAGTTATCTTCCATCCACTGGTTCACTCCCCAAATGCCCACAATGACCCAGGCCAAAGCCAGGGGCCAGGAGCTTCTTCCAGGTCTCCCACATGGGTGCAGGGGCCCAAGCACTTGGGCCATCTTCCATGGCTTTCCCAGGCCACAGCAGAGAGCTGGATCAGAAGTGGAGCCACCGGGACTTGAACTGGCGCCCATATGGGATGCTGGCACTGCAGGTGGCGGCTTTACCCACCTTGCCACAGCACCAGCATAACAGTCTAAGTCCTGAACACAATAAAATGATTGGCTCTGTGTCAGGTGCCCTCGAAGGCAGATTCACAGGTGACAACTCATTACATCCACGAAGAGCCCTGGGGACAGCAGGAGTCAATGCTCTGAGTTAGTCTGGTTCTTATTACAGTAATAAAGGACTTGAAGGGGCTGCTGGGTCGAGAAGAGGGGCTTATCCTGCTACACTTCTGGAAGTTCACCTGCCTGGCCCTGGTGGGTGTGCTTGCAACAGAGAAAGATCCTGTCTGCAGACAGGGAGCTTATGAGTGATTTGGGGGTCAGGCAGCGTCTTAGCAAAACTCACCCTTGCAAGAGCTCAGGGATCCCACAATCCCTTGCAAGGGAAGCTCCCCATGACCTAAGGACCTTCCACTAAACCCCACCTCTTAAAGGCTCCACCACCACCAACTGGACGCCAGGCTTTGTCAGACAAGGAAACTGAGGCACAGGCATGGCAGAAGGGGGTGGGGGCACCTGGAAAGCATTTTCAGGTCATCGCTGCTGTGACAGTGATGGATGACCCTGCCAGAGAGGATACTGCGGGCAGGGCAGACGGGCAGGCCCCAGCCTGGGAACCAGAGTCTCTGCCCACCCGGGAGACTCCAGAGTGTCTAGAAGTTTCTGTGGCTGTGGGACAGGCCACCGGGGAGGAGTGAGGCCCGGAGCTCAGCAGGAACAGGGGAATTCTCGCATTCCCCGAGCACAGCCTCATCTTGCCCAGGCTTAGGGTCCAGATGTCCAACACAGAACCCGCAGTCTTGCCCACACAGGCCACCTGACCCAGAGCAGACGTCCACACACGTGCGTCTGCCCGGCACGTGTTGGTTGAAGAGGAAGCGGACGTGTGGAACATCCGCACGGTGCCGTGTGGTACGTGTCACACACTCACCCTCGGTTCCTCCTATCAGGCACGTGCCCTGATCTCCCCATTCCACAGATGGAAAACTGAGGCTGAAGGGGAAGAGACCTGTCCAAGAGCAGTGAGGCACTGGGTTCACCCCAGGAGCGTGACTCCAGCTCCAGCAGCTCAGGGTGCCTGGACCTGACAGCTGTCACCTGCCCAGCACTGTGTATTCAGAGTTCTTGGCCTGAAGAGAACTTCATTAAGTTAGAAGCAGGAGTCGTGGCATCAGGTGAAGCAGGGACTCAGGAACAGGAGTGGGCTGTCACCATTCTGCCTGCCTACAGAGCAGAGCTAGCCAGGCACCCAGCTGAGTGCAACCGGGGGCAGGTATGGCGCCCCCTGGTGGACAGAGGGTGTGGTGGCGCTATCCGACGCCCTGACCGGTACCCCAGGGAGGTGATCTAGGTAGGAGCTTGGCCCGGATGTGCGCAGGCGCGGCAGATCTGGCAGTGCATCCTTGGGAACATACTACATCTTGGAGCTCAGGCATGTCTTGGGGGCTGCTTGTCTTCGTCACCTCCCTCTACGAGGCCATGATCAGCACAGGGTCTCATTCTTTCCTCCTTCCAGCTCCCTGGCATGCGCATGGGGTGCCCCCCAAGAAGCCAGGTGGGAATGACCAGTGGCACCCAGCAGGCAGGGCTGTAGCCCAGAGCCTCTCACGAGGTACAGGCTGCAGAGCTCACTGCCGGCTGTTGACATCCGATCCCTGCCACAGAGCCCACGGGGACCACAGGGCCCTCTCCCCAGGCTGCGTGGGCAGCCTCACCAGGTGGCTCTCAGGCTGAGGGACAGTACAGAAAGCAAGGCCGGTGTGGCAGTCTTTGTGATCCAGCCTTGAAGTCACACACTGCCATTCCCGATATTCCAGGGCTCGGGGAAGGACACTGTGTGGTGGGTAAGGTCCTGCCTGCTTGGGGCACCCAGTCCATATCTCAGAGCCTGGGCGTGATCCTGTTCTGCCTCCCATTCCAGCTTCCTGCCAATGCACACCCTGTGAGGCAGCAGCAGGTGGCTCAAGTGGCTGGGTCCCTGCCACCCATGTGGAAGACCTGCACTGGGTTCTGGGTTCTGGGTGCCTGGCTTCAGTCTGGCCTAGGTCTGGCTGTTGTGGGACATTTGGGAAACAAACCAGTGGCTGGAAGATTTCTCACCTCTCTCTGTTCCTCTCGGTCATTCTGCTTTTCAAATCTAACAAAATGAGCAATTCTTAAAATAAGTAACAGACCAGTCTAGTTCTTTGAACAACAGCTTCCATGGTTCACAGAGGTCAGTTTTCTCCGAGTGGGAGGGGCCGATGCCGAGGGGTGGCAGCAGGAGGCAGCACTGCTGGGCGCCAGGTGGCAGGCTGCTCGTCACACCTGGCCTGCTGACTGGCTCCGGGCTTCTCTGCACGGCGCCTCCAGCGCAAGAGCCCCCACCCCCCTCCCTGCAGCTCTGCCTTTCAAATAATTTTTTTTAAGATTTATTTTATTGATTTGAAAGGCAGAGCAAGAGAGAGAGAGAGATAAATCTTCCATCTGCTGGTTCACTCCCCAAGTGGCTGCAACAGCTGGAGCTGGGCCAGGCCAAAGCCAGGAGCCAGGAGCTTCCTCCAGGTCTCCCATGTGGCTGCAGGGGCCCAAGCACTCAGGACATCTTCCGCTGCTTTCCCAAGCACATTAGCAGGGAGCCAGATCAGAAGTGGAGCAGCCAGGTCTGGAACTGGAGCCCATATGTGTTGCCAGCACTGCAGGTGGTAGCCTAACTTCCTACAGCACAAGGCCAACCCCTAGGCTTCCCTTCTGAGCACAAAGGTACTGTGTAGCAGAACTCTGCACGAATGCAAGATAGTATAAAGAATTCTTCAGTTGTCTGCAATTTCACAATCATTTTAAATTCATTTCCGTGGGTAATCTGATGTCTCAATGCAAAATTGTATGCACATTTTATACAATTTCCTTTGCACTATACACCCAGTTCTGTGTCTGGTTTTTACACTTGGACTCATAGCACAACCACCGTTCGGCATCATCAGATGTCAGTAACAACAGGAACCATTACTTAACCATCTGGGGATGGTCCAGGCCCTTTATCAAGCTCCCTACATACTTTGTTTAAGTCCATGGAAGTCCTGCAAGTGTGTGCTGCTAGGGTACCAATTTCACAGGTGAAGAAACTGAGGCCTGGGGTCTCATAGGGAAGAAGAGACACAGTCAAGACCCAACCTGGGGCCAGCGCTGTGGCGTAGCGGGTAAAGCCGCCGTCTGCAGTGCCGGCATCCCATATGGGTGCCTGTTCAAGTCCTGGCTGCTCCACTTCCAATGCAGCTCTCTGCTGTGGCCTGGGAAAGCAGTAGAAGATGGCCCAGGTGCTTGGACCCCTGCACCTAAGTGGGAGACCTGGGAGCAGCTCCTGGCTCCTGGCTCCCGGTCTCAGATCAGCTCAGCTCTGGCCATTGCGGCCATTTGGGAAGTGAACCAGCAGATGGAAGACCTCTCCCCGCCCCCCCCCCCCCGTAACTCTTTCAAATAAATAAAATCTTAAAAAAAAAAAAAAGACACAATGTGATGGCTTCTGTTGGGTCGGAATGGCTGCAGCATGGATCTCTTGAAACTGACACTGGAGGTCTCTTGAGCAATCTGGTTTCTTCCAGTTTTTCAGCAGACACAGCTGGAAAGCCCAACGTTCACACAGGCTCCAACATCTATAAGAATGTCACAGATGCATCCCTGCAATATCTTGTCCCTCGGGGAGGGCAGTTGTTGGCGGGGGTGGGAGGCGAGCTGGCTTTAAGGATGGCTTGCTCCAGCAGCCCACAGACATCAATCAAGGGCTTGCTTCCCCACCAACCTGCTGGATGATTTCTCAGTACTAGCTTTGTTTCTTCGTCTCTTGCCCCCCCACCTCCATGGAAGTCCCATATGCAACAAAACGGCTGCCTTGGTTCCAGATCTCACACCCTTACCCCACAGCATCTTTATCAGGCAGCAGAGAAGTTTCTCTTTCTTGGAAGCCCCAGCAAATTGTTCTTGACCTCTCACTCCAGGCAGGGGGATGACGTTCTGATTGGCTTATACCAGTCAAGACCCACCCCTCCGAGCTGTCACGGGGTCAGTCCCCTTTAACAGTCCCGGCTGAGACTGTGACGGAGGTGGCCATGACAGCTGTCTGTCGCTGCAGGACAAGCGGCCAAGACTCGGCGGCTGAGTCTCGAGGCTGCGTGAGCTGCACTCCACGCGCTGCCTGTTACGAAATTGAAACCCCTGAGGCTGGGGGACTTAACACACAAAAGAGGTTCTGGAGCTCACAGACTTGGAAGCTGAAAAACCCAATAGCATGGCCCCGGCTCTTCCCAGGGTGCCCCTGGCTGAGCCGCCTCATGGCAGCTGGCATCACAGACACAGGAGGTTGAGATGCCAGGTGCCGTGGGGAGCTGGGAACCGGGGCAGGGGGCAGGCTTACACTTCCATCACAAGGGCCCACTCCCTTCCAAGTGCAGCCCCTTAAGGACCCAATGACTTCCCCTGAGCCGCACCTCTTAAAGGGCCACCACCTCCCAACACTGCCATGCCGAGGGCCCAAGGAAACTGTGTCCCAGCCCGAGCAGCCGACCCAGGATGGGATGCATCCTGGGCTGCTGTCCCCCTGGACGGAGCAGCCAGGGTTACGGAGTGATGGCGATGTTGGCCTTGGGTGCGAGGCCTCAGCGCTCGTCCGGCTGAGCCTCTGTTTTGCACGGTCCCTCCGCCTCTCCTGGGTGCTCAGATGGGACCCCTGTACCTCGTTTTACTGGGCAAAGCCACTCAGCTTGGTGTGAAGGGGAGCTGGGAGGGGCGCCTGAGAGTGACCCCACGGCAACCTCCCAGAGGTGCTCGGGGAGATCTGGGTGGCCCAGGTGACCAGTGACCACCACGAGGGGGTAGAGGGAGGCAGTGGCACCCTGGCCTTCCTGGGGTGAGGGTGAGGGTCCCTTCTGCCAAGCCCGGTGGGCAGTGATCTGAGGACAGTGCATGAATGTTCTGGGCCCAATCCCAGAAATGACTTTTGGGAGCAGGGCAGGAGGAGCAGGGGAGCCAGGATTACCTGTCCCTGCCGCGCTAAATTGAGCCATGAAACTTTGATTACAGGGATACGGTCCATCAGCACTGAGAGACAAGGCCAGTCTGGACAGGCTCATTAAGAGCACACGCTGCCAATGGGATGAGGGAGTGAGGCGGGAGGTGGAGGGTGCCGGCAGGAGGGGCTGCCAATCCCAAGGGCATGCAAAGCGCCTTCCAGGGCCTCCCTTCCCCTGGGCCCAGGTTCCCCTGCAAACAGGAGTGACAGCCGCTCTGACATGGCAGGGGGTGGGAGGGGAGGTGCATGCCACTTCTCCACCAACCAAGCAGAGTGCGGTGTAGCCTTGTCCCCTCTGTTGCCTTCCTGCCCCTGTGAGCAAAGGCGAGGTGACAGAGACCCCCCCAGCTCTCCTGGCTGGAGGTCCAGGGTTGTCTGCCAGCTGGCTGGGCCGGGTCAGAGGGGGTGAGCAGAGGCGCAGGCTGGTGGAGTTGTACTGCTTGGGCCGGGTGGGAGCTGGTGCGGATGGGAGGGAGCCCTGGGGTTGGTGGGAGCAGCCAGGTCAGAACCACAACCAGAACACTGCCACTGCACTCCCAGAGGGGGCAGCAGTGGCGTCAATGTCTTCCTAAAGGCAGAGTTCCAGAGAGAGGAGGTGAGAGAGAAAGAGGGAGAATCCATGAGGACGGCCCTCACGGACCTGCAGCCCAGCACGTGTTGTTCCAGCACAACCCCCCCACCCCACCCTGTGGCTCCCTGGTGGCCAAGAACACGGCTCAGAACCCAAGTCTACTGTGGCTCCTCAGGAGTCTAGTTTGCAAGGGGCTGGCCCCAGGCTCAGGGCTGCTTGACCCAGGACCTCGCGCATCCCCTCCACCCTGCAACAAGCACCATGGACCTTGGATCCCACCTCTGCCAGTCCCATCCCCTCCTCTCCCCATGGAGAATGCCGTCTGTGATTGTAAGTGGTTGAGAAAAGTCAGAATCAGACTTGGAGGTGGTGGCGTAGGCATTGTGCCCAGCAGAGAAGTCGTCTACCTCCGCTACAATCCCCGGCTTCCGCTCCTGACTCCAGCTCTCTGCTAGTGCAGACCCTGGGAGGCAGTAGTGATGGCCACCCCTGGGCCCCTGCACCTGCGTGGGACACCCGGATGAAGCTCCTGGCTCCTGGCTTCGGCCTGGCCCAGCTCCGACCATTGCAGCTATTTGGGGAGTGAAGCAGCAGATGGAAGACCCCCCCCCCTCTCAAATAAATTAATACATCTTTAAGAAGCAGGAGCCCACGCTATGGCACAGTAGATTAAGCCACTGCTTACAGCACCAGTTCGAGTCCCAGCTGCTCTGCTTTCCATTCAACTCCCTGCTAATGTGCCTGGGAAGCTTGGACAAATGCAAATCCTTGTCCCCTGCGCCCATGTGGTGGGAGACCCAGAGGGAGCTCCTGGCTCCTGGCTGCAGCCTGGCCCAGCCCTGGCTGTTGCAGCCATCTGGGGAGTGGACCAGCAGATGGAAGAGCTGTGCGTGCGTGTGTGTGTGCGTGCGTGAGTGTGTCTTTCTCCTCTATCACTCTGCTTTTCAAATAAATAGATCTTTGAAAGAAAGAAACGCAGCACTCGGCCTCTGCCCTGGGGCAGCACCGGCGAGCATTTTGTTCCCCGTTCGCCCTGTGACCCTGGTTGCCACGCAGAGCCCCTAAACCCCTTGGGAGTCCCCAGGTGACAAAAGCATCTCTTGTTCCACAAGGGGAACTCCCGTTCAGGCTCAGGAGGGGTCTGGTTGCCAGGGGAGCCAGCACCCGCCCCCGGGGAGGAGCAGGCCTGAGGGTTAAGTTCATCACCAGTGGTAACGTCAGCATCAGCCATGCTCACCTGAGGACGCTTCTAGAAAAACCCAGAAGACGAGGCCAGCAGAGTGGCGCCCCGGGCCCTTCGCCCCTGTCCTCTGTGGTAGCCCAAGCCCCGCCCAGCCCTGGCCCTGGCCTTCAAACCCATCAAATCCCAGGGGGAGTTTGCACGAGGACCGTGAGCGTGGTGGGCAGCAAGACGGCGCCAACCCTCACGGGGCCCAAGGCACCACAGCGCCGGGCCCCAAATAGATATTTTTGGTAACCTGGGGAGTGGGCACAGAGAGGGGATCTCCCCACAGGCACGTCCCCCCCCCCCCCCCGTCCCGCCCCGCCTCCATCCAGGGCTTTCTGGAGACGGAGATGAGTGGCCTGGGCTGGAGAATGAACAAGCCCACAACCACAGCAGGCTCCACGTTCAAGGTCCAATATCCCAGCAAACAGACCCGCGCTGCTGGGAGCCCCGGCGGGTACAGCAGCCCCTGCCAGGCGGCCGCCGCCACAGGCGCCCTCTGTGCCCCCCGCCCGGGGTTTTAGGCTGCCTGAGTTTGGGGCAGCCACAGGACCGGCTGAGACCCCTTCCGAGCGCTTGCCCCGGCCTAGGCTGTGCTGGGGAGAAAGGGGGTAGGGCTGGGGCAATGCTGTTTGGTTTTCGTTATTGACTAAAATTCCTGTAAAACAGCACATGTACAAATTTAAATAGCACCCAGGGCCCCGCACTCTCCCGATCCCAGCCATATAGGCCTCATGTTCTCCGGCCCGCCCGGCCGGCTCCTGCCCCTGGGCCTTTGCACGGCTGCGGGAGGAGCGGTCATGCGGAGGTGGGTGCGCGTCCCTGTCCCCATGTCCCCTATCCCATTCCCGAGACACAACCGGAAACGGCCATGGATGGCTGGTTCGGCCTGCCTCGCTAGGGACCAGGCTCGTCGTGCGCACCGCCGAGGCCCACGGGAAGGAGCCGAGACTCACCGTGCGACGACGGCAGGATGAGGAAGGAGGGCAGGGCAGGCAGCGAGCCCATGAGGGCCATGCGCCGCCCGGCTGAGGGGCTCAGCACCCCGCCCGGAGGCCGCGGGGACAGAGCACACCGGGTGACGTCACACACAGCGCCGGAGCGCGCGGGGGTGACGTCACAGAGAGCGACGGAGCACGCGGGCGGGCAGCACACACAGCGTCGTGTGCGACGCCGGAGCGCTCACGGCCTCAGGCAGGTCGCCTGCCACGCGTGAAGTTCCAGTTCCCCGTACATAAGGCGGGGGTGACCTTGCAGAGGCGCGGAGGCCGAAGCTGGCCATCCGGGCTAGCAGGTGCCCCGGCAGGATCCCCTCCCTGCTCCGCGCCTGCTCGACGGCTGGGCACTATGGCCGGGAGGTGTCCCGCGGGAGCGCGCGCCGCTGCTCTGTGCTGCTGGAACAGCGCGTCCCCGACGGGGCGGGGGGGGGGGGGGGCGACTGACCGAGGACGGAGGCCCCGGGGGCAGGCGCCGATTAGGGGGCTTGCGACCCGCACCAGGTCCCTGGGACCCACGCCCGCCTGTGCTTCCAACCCAACGCCCGGCTAACGTGCAGCCTGGGAGGCGACACTGGACCTGGTGGCTCAAGTGCTTGGGTCCCCTCAGCCACAGGGGAGCCCGGGGGGAGCTCCTAGCTCTGGCTGCGGCGGGCATCTGGGGAGTGGACCAGCGGATGGAACCTGGCTAAGTTTTCGTATGCCCCTGAGTCCAATCAGAGCCCATTTTGCCAGCCACCCAGTGGTCACACTCGTGGGCTCGTGGACACGCACGTGTAGGCTGTCCTGCAGAACCCCGACACCAGCTCCGGCCTCCTCTTGCTCTCTGCCTCGCTCTTGACCCAGGACGTGGCCTCCCCCCAGCCCAGCCCCGCCGGCGCCACCCGCGAGCAAATGTCCAAGCCTAGGGGCGCGCAGACCCTGCCGGGGAAGGAGCCCTGCTGCGCACCAGGAAGCCAGCCGGCCCCCAGGGAGGGACCCAGGCCCCAGGCTGCTGGGTCCCGTTCCTGCAGCAGCCGGGAAGGTGCCGCTCAGCCCCGGGAAGGCGGTGAGAGGGGCAGAGCGGCCGCCCCGCCCCTGGCTGGGACCAGGGCCGTGCGTGACCGGGGTCCTGTCCCTCGAGCAGATGTCCTGCGTCCCTGACTCAGCGTGAGGTTTATGAGTGACGCGGGAACACGGCGGCCGAGGCAGACCCTCGCTGGGTCTCAGTTGTGGCTGTGTGGCCTTGGGCCAGTCACGCCCCCTCTCTGAGCCCCCAGGTCCTGCTGGCATTTGTGCTGGGCGGCACAGATAATCCTGGGAAGAACAGGCCCAGAGCTTCCGCTGGGCTCCGGCCACTGCCCGGGTGGCTCAGGCTCGCCGGGACGATTAACATGCGGCACACACGCAATCCGGAGTGGGAAGTGCCGCTCCCCGTGCCCTTCCAGGCTGGCGGCAAGGTCACCGCGACTCCCCAGGCTCCGTGTGGCCGCCAGGGACTTCGCCTCTGCAGTGGGGGCAGCGCCCTCCTGGGGCGGGGTGGGGGCTGACGAGGACATGCGTCTGTCTCCAGCTCCCCCCACCATTGTCCGCAGGGCTCTCAGAAGCTCAGGGCCGGCCCCTGCCACGCCCACACCACCATGGAAGGCCAGGTGTTTGGAGATAAAAGCACAGGCAGGCAGGCAGGCTACCCTGGGAGATGGTACGGACTGGGGGAGGAGGGGAGGGAGTGCCAGGTCACATCAGGCCTGTTGCGGCCCAGGCGGGTGAGCGGCCAGCAAGGACACGGTGTCCCTGCCTGGACGCCGCACAAGCCACCACGGGGGGAGGGGGGTGGACCTGAAGGGTCCCCGGGCGCGCTCAGCCTTTCTGGGGGCTCCTGCTCCGGGTCAAGCCTTCTGCGGGGTGCTGGAAACACAGACTGGGCCCTGAAGGCTCTCAACGTCGGGACGGGGGGGGGGGGGGGGGGGGGAGTCTCTTCCTTTGAGAGTAGTCCCAGGGGTCAAAACAGTGCCTGCACCCGCCTTCCAAAGAGGAAGGGTTGCCGCCCCTCCCACCGCACAGTGAGCCTGGCTGCCTCAGGTGGGACTACAGGACCCAGTCTGTTTGCACCTGCTGTGCCAGCACTGTCACTGACAAGCTCTCTCATTGCTGAACACGTCCTGGTTGGGGGTTCAGCTGTGGTAATCCCCCTCCCCACGACCTCATCCAGGCTTCCCGGGGCCCAAGTGCTTGGGCTCCTGCCACCCACGTGCGAGACCAGGATGGAGCTCCTGCCTGCTGCCTGGCCCAACCCGGGCCATTGTGGCCATTTGGGGAGGGAACCAGCAGATGGAAGACCTCTCTCCCTCCCTCCCTCCCTCTCCCTCTCTCTCTCTCTCTCTGTAGCTCTTACAAATAAATAAAGCTTAAAAAAAAGTCATGTTCTCGTAGGCAGTTGTCACCACATAGTGGATAAAAAGGAGGCTACAGGCCAGCGCCGCGGCTCACTAGGCTAATCCTCCGCCTGCGGCGCCAGCACACCGGATTCTAGTCCCTGTCAGGGCACCGGATTCTGTCCCGGTTGCCCCTCTTCCAGTCCAGCTCTCTGCTGTGGCCCAGAAGGGCAGTAGAGGATAGCCCAAGTCCTTGTTCCCTGCACCCGCACAGGAGACCAGGAGAAGCATCTGGCTCCTGGCTTCGGATCAGCGCGGTGTGCCGGCCACAGCGGCCACTGGGGGGTGAACCAATGGAAAAGGAAGACCTTTTTCCCTGTTTCTCTCTGTCCACTCTTCCTGTCAAAAAAAAAAAAAAAAAAGTACAAAATAGCAGGTGCTCAATTTAAAAACAAAAGGTGGGGAGCAAAATGATCTCACACTCCAATCTGCACGCATGCAGGGAAATGTGGGAGACGACACAAAAGGTGGGGAGCAAAATGATCTCACACTCCAATCTGCACGCATGCAGGGAAATGTGGGAGACGACACATCAGCACTGGTTTTCTGTAGGCACACAGGGTTGACTACTTTAGAGTTTTCTGGGGCTGGCGCAGTGGTGAAGCGGGTAAAGCTGCCACCTGCAGTGCTGGCATCCCATATGGGTACCAGTTCAAATCCCGGCTGCTCTACTTCCAGCTCTCTGCTATGGCCTGGGAAAGCAGAAGATGGCCCAAGTGCTTGGGCTGCTGCACCCACATGGGAGACCCAGAAGCTCCTGGCTCCTGGTTTCAAATCGGCACAGCTCCGGCCACTGCAGCCATTTGGGGAGTGAACCAGCAGATGAAGACCTTTCTCTCTTCCCTCCCTGTCTGTAGCTCTGCCTCTCAAATAAATAAATAAAAATTTGAAAAAGGAACCTCTAGCCTTTCACCGCCATGAGGCTGGTGGTCAAGAAAGACCCCAGAAAAGATGGTTATTATACAGAGGCGTCATCAGTTCCCAGGGCAAGCGGCTGTTCCGGTGGTGGATGTGGGCCACAAAACCTCCGTGGAGACAGAGAGCCCCTCACCCTCCAAGGCGGCAGGGGGAGCAGTGCCCTTTGTTCAGTAGCCCCCACCTGAGACTGCTCAAAAGGCTCACTGTTATCCCCTCTATCACCACCCGATTCCCGTGCTCGCCCAGGACCCGAAAACAAATCCAAGTCCAGGCGCACGTCCTAAGGCCTGCTCTGGGCCAGGCCCCAGAGCACTGAGGGCAAGAAACAGATCAGAGGCCTTTCCGACCTCCCCACTGCCCGGTCCTGAGTCACCCAGCCTCTGCTTGCACACAGACAAGCAATGGGAGTCCCTCCACCCCACACAGAAGCAAAGCCCTCCCCAAGTCCTGCCGGAGTTCCCTGCCCATGGGTGGGGGTCACAGGCAGCCACTGGGCCAGAGCGTGCCCTCAGCCCTCACCCCCAGCAGGTGTAGGAGTGCACGAGAGCCCCTGTACCTCCCTCATTCCTGAACCGTGGCGCGAACTGGGAAGCTCTGACCCGGAGCAAGGGGTTGTGCACGCACACGCGCGCACACACACACCCCTCTGCTGCTCACACCTGCCCAGCACCCCCACAGCGATAGAAGCCATCAAACCACAACTCTCTCCCTGCCTACACTGACCCCTCCTCTTTCTCAGGAACTGCACCCCCCAACTCCTCGGGGAGCCCCACCCATCACACCTACCACAGGAAGTGCTGCAAACTCTAGGATGGGTACCTACCGTGCACGTGGACAGCTGGGCAAGGCTCCGGCACTGAGACCTGTCAGGGAGCCCTCCACCCCTGCCCTCACTCGCCCTCCCGCCATCCCCACTCCACCCTCTACCCCTGGGTGCTCCATCAAGAGGCCTCCCCTCCTGCCTCCACGGAGCCCTCAGCTCCGGCCAGGCATCCTGGGAAGGAAAGGAGCAGGCCTGGATGCCAGCGCTACCTCCCCCACGAGCTGGCTGTCCAGGCGGCCACTTCTGCCCTCGCTAGAACTGGGGTCCTGGTCCGCCCGTGGCTCCGAGTGTCCCGCCATGGAGGCCTCAAGCCTTGCCACCCTGCTCCCCCAGCAGGATGCCGGCCAGGCAGAGGCCCGAGTGAAAAGAAGCCCCCGCACCATTGTTTTTATAACAACAACATAAGCGTTTTATTTCTCATTAAGCCTCTTAGTCAGTAAGTATCACAATGGAATGCTGAGAAAACAAGAACAAAAACACAGTCTCTGTGAATCTCTGACAAAGAGCCGAGATTTCAAGGCAATCGGGGAGGGGCTGGCAGAGGAGTCCCACAGCGGGGCTGGCGACGTCTCTCCCGGGCTGCGGGGTGGAATGGTGGGAAGGCGGCGCTGTCCTCGCTGTCCTTGGCAGTTCCGCTCCTGACTGCTAAGTGCACCCTCTGCCGGAACCACAGGGGATCCCGGTGCCTCCCAGGCACCCGCCTCGTGACCCTCTGCCTCTTCCAAGCACCCTGGGAACTCCAGCCAGCGCTCCGAGGGCCCCCACAGAGCGGAGCGGAGGCACGGGCGCAGGCCACACTGCTCGGGTGTGAGGACGGCAGGGCGCTGAGGCTTGTCTGGGCGCTCTCCGCGGTGAGGGTGGAGGTGGCGGTGGTGCAGGTGGCACGCGGGGCTGGGCCTAGAGCTTCACGGTGCCGGGGGGCAGGCTGTGGTTGCAGAGTCGGTAGTAGCGCAGGTCGTTGACCAGCCTGTGCACGTTCTGGGTGAACGAGGGCAGGTCCTGGAAGGCAGGGGCACCGCTGTGGCTCAGCCGCCCTCCCACACTCCAGCTCGCCCCCCACCACATCGCGCCAGCTGCTTCCACACCCGGACCCCCGCCAGAGAGGTACAGGGCCTTGCGGGACAGCCTGCTCCTGAGCCTCCCCCACCGGCCTGCAGGCAGCCCCAATCCACCCGAGTGAGCCAGTGCAGGGGGCACATCCATGTGGAAGCCCCCGCAGTGTGAACCTGGAACTCCAGAACACACAGCCCAGGATGCCCCCCTGCCACGCGGGATCACCCGACGCCTCCTGCACGGCTGCAGGCCAGCAGCAAAGCACGTGCTCAGCACGCACATGAGGCCCGTGTCCAGGTGCCGTCTGCTGTGACCCCGGGACGCGCCCAGGCTCAGAAGCAGCTGAAGGCACGCCAGGCCCTCCTGACCCCAGCACAAGCTGCCTGGGGGACGGCTGCTCCTGCCTCTTCCCTGGCCCCAGCAGGCTCACGCTGCAGGCTCTGCAGCCACCACACTCAGTCTGAATCCTGCTTCCTGGGCTCTGTAACTGCCAACCATCCAGCCTGTGTCATCTGGGAACACTGCTTGCCCAAGCCAGAGCACATAGTGAGCTGGGCACAGTGTGGCCTACAGAGGGCACTGCGAGCCCATCTTCCCAGCAAGACTGGGTGAAGGCAGGAGCTTGTGGCTTCAAACTCACAGTGAATTCATGAACAGAAGGGGCAATGCCTTTTTATCTGAGAGGCAAAGTTAGAGAGAGAGAGGGAGAGAGCGAGCTTCCATTCGCTGGTTTACTCCCCCAAAAGCCATAATGGCTGGAGTTGGGCTAACCCGAAACCAGGAGCCGGGAGCTTCTTCCGGGTCTCCCATGTGGGTGCAGGGACCCAAGACTTGGGCCATCTTCCACTGCTTTCCCAGACCACAGCAGAGAGCTGGATCGGAAGTGGAGCAGTCGGGACTAAAACCAGCGCCATGGGGGTTGCCTTTTAAACAGCAAATCGGAAGTTCCAGAGTGGAACCTGAGTGTGCTTCCAATGTGTAAGTAGAAGCAGAAGCCGTGTTTTAAAATCAACAAGTTGACTGAAATTCATGTCGTTAGAAACTGATCATTAATACAGAATCCGGCCTCTGATGAAAGGGAGGCGGGGCAGGGCTGTGGCACAGCGGGTTAAGCCACAGCTTGCGATGCTGGCCTCCCATATGGGAACGCTGGTTTGAGTCCTGGCTGCTCCACTTCTGACCCAGCTCCCTGCTAATGCACCTGGGGAGGCAGCAGAAGATAGGTCAACACTTGGGTCCCTGTGGAGACCCAGATGGAGTTCCTGGTTCCTGGCTTTCGCCTGCCTCAGACTTGGCTGTTGTCGCTATCTGGAAAGTGAACCAGCAAACGGAATGTCCCTCTGTCACTTGCCTTTTAAATAAATTAAATAAATTGATAATCTTTAAAAATATATATAAGGAAGGAAAAATACCCAAGTAGCTGAAGTGAACTTCCAGAAGCTCAGGAGAGGACCAGACAAACCCAAGTAAAAGACGATCCAAGACAAAAGTAAGTCAGATGTGAGAAGAAGCTACCCTGCCACACATCACAAAGCAGAGTCGTTATGGCTGCTTCACTAGAGCAGCTGCGGCTCCCCATCGGAGGCACAGCCATGCCATCAGGAACTCCCCTGACCTGACCCGGGATCAGGCAGATAAAGATGAACGCCGCTTACTCCACAGGGGAAGCTCCCTGAACAGCAGGCTGGGCCCTGAGACTGGGGCACCTGCGGCAGGAAGTGAAGGCAGCGCCCAGGAAGGAGGCCACGGCAGACGCCGGGCACCGTGCAGCGGCATGGCACACGTCACCAGCGATGCTTGCTGTCAGGTGGAAATGGCCCAGGCGAGTGCTGTGAGGGCCGCTCCCAGGACTGGCGGCCGCAAGGTCAGCCCCAGCTCTAACCCCGGCCCCACGGGCACAGCTGCCAGGCACCAATCTTCTCCGCCTGTCTGCAAGTTTGGGCAAGAGTACCTGGCACGGCTTCTACCACACCAGTGCTGGCCTCGGAGGAGTGCCTCCCCATGAGGAGACAAGGGCAGGGCAACGGCACAGGTCAGGACAAAGGAGCTGAGTGCTAGGCCCAGGAGGTGGGCACACGTGGCTGAGACGACGATGCAGAAGCCAAGACTGGGGAAGAGTGCGTGCCCCTCCACCGAAAGGCCCAGCCCCGGGGCATCCACTGGACAAGTTGCAGCCAACCTCCAGAATGGGCACAACTAGGCCCGGGCCCTGACGAGGCCCACCCCCACCCTCGGCCCACACTGGCCCTGCTTTCAGCCCTCCCGTCTCACCCGATCCATCTTGAAATTCCGCCCCAACACGTTTTTCTGGTTGGCATCCACACCATCACAGCCGGTCAGGAACTCCGGCAGGAAGGCCGCAAAGAAGCCGTCGAAGTCCACAGAGGCCATGTTGTAAATGGCGATGCCGATCTCCTCCTGCAGGAGGTCATGGGACTTGTGAACGAGGACCTGGAGCAGCACGTTCACGAACTGGAACAGCATGGTGGTCCGGAAGATCTTCTGCGGGCAGAGAGAGACCAGTGACTGGGGGCCACGGCAGGTCCCAGTGCCCGACCCGAGGGGTTGGAACCTGGTCCATGGCTCAGGAAGGAGACACAGCATTTACCTTGTGGTACAGCTTCTGCTTGGCATTGAGAGTCTCCAAGTAGAAGAGATTTTGCTTGAAAAGGTGGATGTCAGGCTGGAGAAAGGACTGTCCAAAAGCCTAGGAAATAAGCCCATCATTTTATAAGCAGCATTTAAACCCTTCAGACTGGGGCCGGCACTGTGGTATAGTGGGTAAAGCCACCGCCTGCAGTGCCAGCATTCCACATGGGCGCCGGTTCAAATGCCGGCTGCACCACTTCCGATCCAGCTCTCTGCTAAGGCCTGGGAAAGCAGCAGAAAATGGCCCAAGTCCCTGGGCCCCTGCATGCACATGGGAGACCTGGAAGTAGCTCCTGGCTCCTGCCTTCAGATCAGTGCAGCTCCAGCCACTGTGGCCAATTGGGGAGGGAACCAGTCTCTTTCTCTTTCTCTTTCTCTTTCTCTCTCTCTCTCTCTCTCTCTCTCTCCCTTTGCCTCTAAGTCTGCCTTTCAAATAAATACATAAATCTTAAACCTCTCAGACCAAGTCTTTCCAGGCCCTCGGCCCTAAGCACGAGCCTGCCCTTATGTGGAGGGCCACGGCGAGGGCACCTGCTGTCCCAGGCCTCCTGACCTTCGCTCAGACCTGAGGAGTGCTCCTCACAGGGCTCAACCTGAGTCTTCCCCACGGGGTCCTGCTTCTTCTTTCTGCCTCATCTCACACCCCCCTTACAAAGCTCTGAGTCCCATCTTTGGGAACCTGCTGCTTTCACATGGGGTGGAAGACTGAAATCCACCTTTGGTGGTGTCCGTCCCAGCCGTGTGTTCCTTTCCATGGCTGAGTTAGCCCATAGCACGGATGTGCCCGTTTGTACATCCATTCACCAGCAGATGGGCATCTGCACTTTCCCAGTTTGGGACAATCAGGAAACAAGTCATTACAAACACCTGCGTTCAGGTTGTATTGTTTGCCTGTGTTTATCTCAGGTAAAATACTCAGAAGTAGAACTGCCCACCAAACCATAGCTACACATAAGCAACTGCCAAACTGTGACGCTGTGACCAGCCCTGAGCCAGGGCAGCGCTGGAGAGGGAGGGGGTGGGGAACAAGGACCTGGCTACTCCAACCCAAGCCCTCCAGGCAGGAATTCCCACATGTGTGTTGTATGTGTGTGTGTGCATACTGTACATGCATGCCCACATGCATGGTGTGTGCTGGCTGAAGGGAGGAGGGGTAGAAATTCCTCTGGCTTCCCCATGAGGAAAAGCACACAATGAGAAAACAAGGACAGCCTCCCCCCCACCCCATGCCCCCGATAGTCTGGGTCTCAGAACACAGAAGCCCGGGACCCGGCAGGCTAAACTGCTCCCTGCCACGCCAGCATCCCATATGAGCACGTGTTTGAGTCCCCGCTGCTCCACTTCCAGTCCAGCTCCCTGCTAATGCACCTGGGAAGGCAGGGGACGATGGCCCAAGTGCTTGGACCCTGCACCCATGTGAGAGACCCAGATGGAGTTTCTGGCTCCTGGTTTTGGCCTGGCCCAGCCCCAACCATTACAGCCATTTGGGGTGCAGACCAGTGGATGGCAGACCGCACCCTCTCTGTCTCCTTCTAACTCTGCCTTTCAGATAAACAAATAAATCTTCTTTAAAATCAGTCTTTTGAAAAAAACAATACAAAAGCCTGACAGCTGAGTGCAAAAGGCAGGGATCATCTGACAGCAGCTCCCAGCAGCCCAGCGCTGCCCAGGGGCCCCCACTGCCAGGAGCCTCAGGACCCACACAGCTCACTTTTCTAGCGGACTGAACCATCACCACTGCTTGCTCCCAGGGCAGCACCTCTGCTGATGGCCGTCCCCCACCCCCCACAGCATGAATTAGTGCTGGGGGTGGGTGCGGGGGGGGGGGGGGGGGCAGGAGGCAGGCAGTAAGGAAGTGACACTTGTCAAACACCTGTAAGCACCACACACTTTGTAAATGTGATCTTAGTTACCCCTCCCAAAGCAGGCAGGATCAACCCCATTTACAGAAGAAGAGACAGAGGCTCCCTACATAGTGAGAAGCTGGGCTGGGCTTCAAAGACAGGACATGCTGCAATGGCCAGGTGGGAGGAGGGGGGACCACACGCCAGGAAGTCAGCCAAGAACAGGCGGGCCAACGGACCCAGAGTGGGGTGCGCCTGTCCTCGGCCCTTCCTCACCTGCATGATGGCACTGAACTGGGGCTCGTTCTCCATCTGCTCCTCGGCTAGCCCCCGCTGCACGCTGGCCAGCACGGTGGACTTGAAGAAGTACCTCCAGTTGTGATGGAGGGTCCGGAAAAGGAGCTCAAACAGCTCGGCCTTCACATCCGGGGAGGGCCGCTGTGGAGACACACACGGACGCTCAGCCCTTCCCTTCCCGCAGCCTTGGCCCCGCGACAGAGGCCAGAGAGATGCCTGCTGCCAGCAGCAGGGCACCAGCTTCCCACACACACTCTTGTCACCGCCTGTGCAGAAAACCTGAGCCCACAGTGTCGCCGTGCACATCAGGAGCCCTCGGCAGAGACAGAGGCCCCCAACAGGGCCCAGGGGCCCTTTTTCTGATGGAAGCATTCAGCTCTACACACCAGGCAAAAAGGCAGCCAAGTGAAGGGCCAATTAGGACCACAGATTCTCTGTTCTGAAAAATGCCAATATGACCGTCCCATCTTGGTGCTGTTGTTCACTTTCCTAGGGCAAAATCTCAATTCCAGCTAACGTGTTGGTGTTAGGCAACCTCTCAGGCTAACAACAAACAAGATGTCTTAAAAGCAGCTAGGAGAGCGAAGTTTACAGAGCACTCAGGAACCACCAAGAAGCCGTCAGGAGGACCTCCTGGGGGAGCCGCACACCACGCTGATCGCTCTCTGGACCCGGCTCGCTCTTCCTGGCCTCGGAGATTCTGAGCGCAGCAGGAGAGGGGGAGGCAGCTCAGCAGGGTTTCCCAGCTTAGCTCAAAACCTCCAAATCAGCGGACAACAGGTCCAGAGGTCTTTGTAGAACTCAAAATTATAAAGCCCAGATATATTAATTCAGCCTTGATTAAAATGAAACCGGCACCAGAGGCCACAGGCTTCCGTGGCAGGAAGCCATACAGGGCTCCCGTATGCGTCCTGAGGCGAAGCGACCATTCCGGCCGCTACAGGGCTGGTCTCCCCTCAACTCGTGCAGCCACTGAAACTCCCATGTCTCCGTGTGAATGCTGGATGGACTGAGAGAGCAGATTCAAGCTAACTGTGGTGCCTGAGAGTGGCTATCACACACCTGATTACTAAGTACAGCCCCCGCACTGTAACCCCCGAACCGTGGCCTCAATAAGCCTTTGCTTTCCCAAAGACCCTCCTCTAAGGCATCTCAAAGTAACAACAAGCAGACTAACACAGCAACTGCTTACTTTGTTCTTACAACGGACAGTTAGAAATGTTAACTCTCACAACCCAAGTTCCACCTGTAGGACCGTGGCAGGTACCATGCCGAGGGACTGAGGACACAAAGCTTCCCTGTGACACGGAAGCTGCCTCGCGCCCTTCAGGCCGTGAACACTCTTATGAGGGCAGCATACGTGGTGATGTGTGTTGACCGATCTTACCGACCTAACCTGTGATGGTCAACCTGGCACATGCACACCACACCGTCTCTAATGGATTTAATCAATACAGAGAGACTGTACAAAGCTAAATGCCATCTTTCTTGGAAAAACTACTTCACAAGAATACTACAATGACTTGAAAACACAATGCCTTTTCCTATTTCAATACTCCCCAAACTCAAGATGGGGTAGCACACAGCACGGCCGGCCCTCCTACCTCTGCGATGATGGGGTACACCTGCTCCATGCACAGGGCGATGATGCTGGGGAGGAAGGGCTTGAACACCTGGCCAGGCTCCTGCACCACCACCTGCAGGATCTTCAGGAACTTCTCCACCACGCGGCAGCCGGTGCTGCCCTCGTGCAGGATGCTCTCCGCCAGCTGCTCTCTGCAGACAAGAGGACGGCACATAGTCACCAAAGCCATGCTTCCCTGCCGACCAGCCAGTGCCCAAAAGCAGCCGACAGCCCCAGGCCCCACTGCTTCTCCCTAGAACCCAAAAACCTCGGGCAGCAGCCGGCGGTTACCTGGTAAACATGTTGAGGAAAGTCTGTATGATCTGCTCAGTGAAAGGCACGCCCATCTGGACTCGAAGGCCTCGAAACAGGGTGAGGAAGAAGCTCAGCATCTCATCAGTCACATCTAAGGGAAAGAGCAAGGCAGGAGGTCACGGCGAGGCTCCGAGGGGTACCCAGCCCGCGCTCGCTGGACTCTTCCGCAATCTACACTCTCTCTCCCCGAGGCTTCCTGCACCACCAGAGCCAGTGACAGGAAGCAGGAATGATAGAGCACACGCAGAGAACACGGCTCCGGTGCATGGGCCTGTGCTCCCCGGGTCCCCACAGGAACCAATGATCAAGCGAAGCCCTCACAGCCCAGCCTCCAGCACGATGGATCACTGTGTGTGCATGCTGACCACTGTCCAGTGGGATCAACGCCTGGGGCTTCAGCCACTTCTCTCCCTGACCACAGCCCCTGCACCTGGGCCAGGGGGCAAGTGGCTCAAAGTGGATAATGAGGGTATACACCGGCTGCACAGCTCTGCCCCATTACATGGATTAACTGCAGAAAATACTGGCTACATGTAGCGCAATTCCAATCCCACATCTCAAACTGCACAGAATGAGCTTGTAAGCGGCCATCGGTGAGTGTGTGCTGACGGTGAAGCCCCTGGTCCCCTCCAGGGAGACCGACAAGACCATGGTAAGTACTCTCATGATGCAGGCCAACAGCCCCAGGGCAGGAGTGAGCCTCCATCAGCGACCGGGACCAACTGGGACGGGCCACAGGATCTCAGCCAAACTGCCCCACCGAGGAGCTGAGCAGCTCTAAGCTGAAGACATTCTCTCATCGCTGTCATGGAAGGTCCCGCGACTCCCACGTCCGCTCATGTTCCAGAGTGGCCAAGGCAGACTCAAAAAGGCCAACCAGGCCAGGGGCCTCAGCGACTCTGAGCCACATGACAGCAGTGCCGAGGCCACACTGACAGCTCTGCCCACTTCCCCAAGCGGTCTTGGGCCCAGCTGCCCCCGCAAACACCATGGTGCCCCACCCTGAGCGCAGCTTCCCCCTCCCCCACTCACTGGGCAGCCACAGTGAGTGCTACCCCTCTGACCAACTGCTCTGGCTCTTGGGAGTGCCATCCACCAGTGAGGCCTCTGGGCCAGCTCCTACCTGACTGATGGATAAAAGCTGGAAAGAGGGCCAGGGAGACCTGAACGGATTCCTGCAGCGACTGGTAGCAGATCTGGCGGGACTTGGTGGACTCCCCAGAGATATTCTCCACGATGTCTTCTAAGACACTAAGTGTCTGGTGGATGATCACTTTGGCTGCAAATTGAGATCAGGGTGCCGATTACGATGCGGCTGAGGAAAGCAGGATGCGAGGGAGCACGGGGGAGGGGAGGGAACTTGCAGAGGCATCCAGAAGACGACCAGGAAGCCCGGCCAAGGGAGCAGGGCCTCTGCAGGCTGGGGTGCCAGGGTTTCTCTCTGTAGCCTGCTCTCTAGGTACTTGTTTATCTTACTTCTCTCTCTGCTGCCAGGACTCCAGCTGCCCACCTGCTTGCTCACATTTTTGCCCCTACCCACCGGCAACAAGTCCACAGGAAAAAATAAATAAAATGAAACGATCCCCAGGTCAGGTGCCTGAGATTCAGTCGGAACTCCACACTGCCGAATGGGCTGGTGAGCGAATCACCACAAGCAAGAATGGACACGTGCAGTCAGCCTGCTCCTCCAGTGTGGTCACGCACACACACGGCTTGTCCAGTCCTCAGCCGAGCAGCCTGCGGCCTGATGACACGTATCATTCTGGGTGACACAATCTGACAATGCCCCAGGGCATGAGTTCACTTTCTGAAACCATGCAGAATGCAGGGAACTGAAGCAGTGGCAGCAAATGGGCAGTGAGAAACCCCTGGCTGTGAGCCACACGCAATCCCCAGACGGCTCCACACGCTGGGCTGGATGCCTGGCAGCCCCATCTTTGCCGGGGTGCAACTCAGACACGAAGCTGGGACAAGGTGAGCAATGTGCCTGGCGCAGGAGACAACCCAGGACAAGGAAGCCGTCACTGCTCCCAGCACACGTGGAATGGAGCTTCCCACCAGCCTCTCCAGGGGACCCCATGGCTCAGCCTGAGCCTGGTGCGCTTAACCTGGCGACCTCCAGAGGCTGACCCAAAGCCGGCTGAGAGCCAGCTTCCGCCTGGCAGCATGCTCTGAACGTCCCCACACCCCGGAGCTCAGCCACCTCTGTGGGGGTTGACGCGGCTGCAGGGAGGGGGGAGCAGAAAGTCATGCTCAGGAGGTAAGAGATTTAGGTCTGGCCCCCAACTCTGCTTGATCCTGAGTGCCGGTTTCCTCCTCTGAAAACGTGGACAGCACCACCTCACCTGGAAGGCCGAGGAAGGACAAAGACAGCAGCCCACAGTAGGCCTGGGCCAGCACACCAACCAGTGAACACCACCGAATGAGGAGCCACTCACAACAACTCCAAGCACATGAACGTTTCCCACACCAGGCAACCACAGGCCCAGGGGGAGAGACCTCTGCCCCAAAGACAACTCAAACAAAAACAAACACTTATTTAGAAATCTCGGAAAGCACTGCAGGTCTATGTAAGAGGAGTGTGGGAAGTGAACTGGGCTCCACCTCCACAGGACAGGTGTGGGAGCCCCTCAGACCCAGCAGTGAGCCCTGGGCCCACCACTTTCTCTAGGAGCCTAAGCAACTCCCGCTTGCCAGGCAGCAGCGAGACAGTGCCTCTCCGATGGTCAGATTTACAGACACTGCCTGAAGCAGGTACAGTGACCACTGTCAATCATGGGGCAGGTACACATCACTGCACCAGAAACCGCTCCAAACAATCAGAACGGACCATGGAACATTCAGAAAGAACGCCTAGACTCTCCAAGCATGCCACGGTCATGAAAGTGAAGAGATAGGGGTGCTTTCCTACAGGAAAGGAGACTAGAGATGAGACCCTGGAATACAGCCTCGGTTTTTCAAACACAAAAAAAGAGTATTTTGGTAATAACTACTGGAGAAAATTTAATGTGGTGTATACGTTAAATGCCATTACTTCAACACTGCCCCACATCTTGACCACGTTAATGGTGTTTGCTTACAGTGCAGACAGCACCTTGTTCTGTAGAAAGGCAACACTTTCACCATGGAAGTGGTGACGTCTGTCCATCTCTAAAAAGGTGTGTGTGTGTTGGTAGGAAGAAAGCACCACCATGGCAAAACAACACCTGGTAAAAGCTGGGTGAAAGATACACAGAACACACAGACTGAACAGACGAAGCCGTTCACCTTACTTTTCCAACTATTACATAGGTGTGAAGCTACTTCAAATTATAAAGCTGGGACAGGAAAAAGGATAAGATATGTCTCACAGGATCACAGGGAAGACCAAATGAAATAATGTACACAAAGTTTTCAACCCATTCAACAAATGTTAACCATGCTCTTAGCTACATTCACCCAGCAAACCATCACTGTCACTCAGCTGACACGACACTTTCCAACCCTCTGAAGTGGTCTTAAGGCTTGCTCTGGACAATGAGCTGTAAGAACCACTGCTCACACCCCTCCCTAGTGTAAGCACACATTGAAATGGGCCCTTCACCAAGCTGGATCCTTAAGCCCCAAGTTCGATGTACAGAAATGTTTTCTTGGGGCCAGCGCTGTGGCGTAGCAGGTAAAGCCGTCGCCTGTAGTGCTGGCATCCCATTTGAGCGCCAGTTCAACTCCTGGCTGCTCCACTTCCAATCCAGCTCTCTGCTGTGGCCTGGGAAAGCAGTAAAAGATGGCCCAAATCCTTGGGCCCCTACAAACACGAGGGAGACTCTGAAGAAGCACCTGGCTCCTGGCTTCAGTTCAGTGCGGCTCCAGCATTGCAGCCAATTGGGGAGTGAACCAGCAGATGGAAGACCTTTCTCTCTGTCTCCCCCCTCCCCTTCTCCTCTCTCTGTGTAACTCTGAGTTCCAAGTAAATAAATGAATCTTTTAAAAAAAGAAGTGTTTTCTTGCACTAAAGCCACTAAGCTATTGGGTTGCTTGTGACCACAGAGCTCACCCTAGCCTATGCTGACTGAAATAATTACCAAGCACGGTCAAGTGAGGAAAGAGAGCCTTCAGCTTTGTAAAACATGACTCCACAACAGCTGCACACGTAATGCCCACACTGTTTAATCTTCCTATACCTTAGTATCCTCATGAACAAACCAAGACAATTAACAGTCCCTAACTCATAAACTGATGGGAGAATTCAAAGAATTACTGTTTTTGAAAAAAAACTCGAAAGTAGGATCACAGAGCAGAGTCTGAAGTCGGGTGCTGGCACAGCCAGAGATTGGATGTGGATGCAAATCTGCCCTGGGGGACCGGTCCCAGGACCCCCCAGAGCCATGTGTGGATGCCCGGGTCCCTTACATAGAATGGTGCAGTGCCTGCAGAGCACCCAGGCCCATTCCCTACCCACAGACCCCAGGGAAGCATCTCCAGATTCCTTAACACCTAACGATGCTAAGTCGTTTTAGGGAAGCCTGACAAGAAACAAACCTGTACACGTTCAGTACAAATGCAGCATTCTTCCCAAATATTTTCAGCCTGCAGCTGGATGAACCCAGGCATGTGGAAGCCATGGACAGAGACCTGAGTGCCCAGAGTGGTTTACCTCAGTAGGTAAGCTACGGCAGGTGCTGTGCAGTAGTGGGTGCAGGCAGCTTGAGAAGCCCACACTCCATGTCACAGTGCCTGGATTCAAATCCCGCCTCTGCACCCAATTCCAGCTTCCTGCAAACGTACAGGAAGGCGGCACAGGTGGCTCAAGTACTTGCGTCCCTACCAACATGTGGGAGACTCAGACTGACCTGGCTCCCAGCTTTGGGATGGCACAGCCCTGGCTATTGCAGGCACCAGGGGAGTGAACCAGCAGAGGAGAGGTGTCTCATCTTTGTTTCTCTCTCTCTTTCCCCCTCTCCCTCTTTCTGCCTTTCAAATAAAAAAAATACAATTTTTAAAAACATAAGTAAGCTACTATTATCCAACTATAAGCATATAACATAAGATACATTTAAAAATAAAAAAAGAAAGAATAACAAGGCATAGTTATATTGGTTATTTTCTAAAATATTAAAATTGACAAATTCAGGAATGTTCCTTTTCCTTCTTTATACTATTCTAATATTTTTGTACAATGAACACACATTAATCTTCCTGATTAATGTTCTTAAAAATACAGAGTATTCTTTATTGTATCTAATAATTCATGAAGCATTCTACAAGCGACATCATCTAAAAATATTTCAACCTTTTCTTACTGTGAAAACAAACTGTATTTTGAAAACATGTTTTACTATCTGCTATTTCAGGAAGACTTTCCAGAAAACCTGACACCACATACTTGAACAAGAGTTCTGGTTCTTTTTTTTCCCCCTCTTTAATATAAACAATCGAACTTCAGGTGCTGTGTGTAAAGACCCCAAGCGCTTTCAAAACCTCTGAATTATTTTATTTGGAAAAAGATCAGAGGTTTGTACAAGTATCAGAAATGGATCAACAGTCACCATGGCTGTATCTTATCGATGGGAAGGCACCATCAACAGTGACATCCACAAACGTCTGTCTTAGTCTCTGGCATGTTGGACACTTACGCCAGACAGGGGCAACCTGCACTCAGAAGTGGATCCAGCTGACGAGTTCACCGATTTCTACCTGGTGACAATGGACAAAGGACTTCACATCAGGAGCCTCAGGTGCAAATCTCATCTGCCACAAAGAACAATCCTGCCCTACCAATGTCCTTGGGTCACTTACTGTCATCCAGTGGCACCTTTCTCTGCGGAGTGACGGCACTGGGTTTCAGGTCGCGATAGTCCCGGGAGAGCGCGGAGATGAGGCTGGCATGGTTGATGGAGCGCACAGGCCACTGCTGCTCATTCTCTGGAAGGTTCGGCCACGGAAGCAGTAAGATGTTAGAGAGGGCTCGGCACACCAACACCTGCGCCTAAAAGAGACCCCAAAGGCATCTATCAGAGGTTAAAGAGCAACAGCAAGCCCGGCCGCCGGCACCCACTGCACACTCTGTGCCCAGAGCCCCAGCCAGGGACTCCAGCAGCTCTGTGGTCCAACTCTAAGGCAAGCCAGCGAGGACAGAGGAATGCAGCAGTAAGACCAAGTCTGAGGCTAGGGCACCCCAGTGCCAGGCTCAACACTCAGTCCTGGCCCTCTTCCTTCCCATCTCATCTGGCACTGGAAGCTCTACAGGGGGAGCAGCCCCTCAGCGGCTGGTTGCCCACACTCTCAGACGCTGCTGAGAGCAGAGCCGGCTGGCGTCTCTCCCCACCCACAGAGCCGTGGTGCAAGGAAAGCAAAGGGCTCCCACCCAGGCACTCCCCTCCTATTTCACTCCTCTCTGTTCATTCAAACCTGAACCTCCCAGAAGGGGTCTAAGACACTGCCTGAAGCTCTTCAAAAACCACACACACAGGAACAACAAACAAAAGCTAGACTGGTTTGGACCAAAAAACCATAGAGAACCCTCAGACCACAGACCAAATGACCAGGTGTCGAGGCTGCAAAAGCCGTCTGCCCGTCAAGAGGCGCCTTCCCACCCCCGACGGGGCCGCACCCTGACTACACTGGAAAGGGCGCTGCGAGGATCGCTGAGGACCACCTGCCAGTGCCGCCCAGGTAAGAACTCTGTGCGGGCACAAGCTGCCCGCTGAGTGCAAAGAGGCCACACTCTTCTTCCTCTGCTTTCCTGCAGCTGGGGAGCCCGGACCTCACCTTATCAACCAGCCGCTGGGCAGAGGCATCGGTGATTCTGTTGAACACTTTCTGCACTGCAGGGATGCTGATCAGAAAGACAGGCCGCACAGTGGTGGCCAGTGAGACCAGCAGGTGGCACGCAGACAGCAGCAACTTGTCCTGGACCTGGAAAGGGAAGAGGGCGTGTCAGCTCAGCCCCACCCTGGGCAGACAGGGACTGGCAGAACTACACTGAGGCAGCCATGAGCTGACCCTGGCTCCCAGCTGCCAATCAGAGCACCCAGGCCAGACTCAGTGACGATTCCTGGGATGACTTCAGGCCCGCAGCGCCTGCCCCGAGCCGGGGTCCCCTCCTCCAGCTCCTTCACCATCCCTGTGACTCTGAACTCTGTCACCCTCAGCTCAGCCATCTGGCAGCCCCCTCAGTCACACGTTCCCACACGACTCCTCGGCACATCACCAAGGGCCCCCTTCCAACAGCCTGGGACCCCCCCACCCCCGCACTCCTCACGCCCAGCCACCTGCCTCAGTCCCACCGTGTGCACTGCGTCAGCCACGCTGGTCTCCCCTGTGCCTTTCTGCTCAACTGCCTATGACGGCCGGGGACACACACCACGGTCACTTTGAAGTCAGCACGAGGGAGAGCATTTTCTAAGAGTGGCATGAGCATGATGAAAATGACATGCCACAGGATCAGGACAGGTAGAGTTGTTCAGGAAAAAATATTACGACAATTCCCTAGATCCACAAAATATCCCCCAGTCTCAACCCAGGATCTCCATTTATCTAAGGAGAACACTGAACAGGCTAAAGCAGCATTGGTGAATGCATGCACTGTTTTCAACAGCGGCAGCCTGGGGTCCAGGGATGACCTGGTGGTTACTGAGCGTGCTGTTAACTCCTACAAATCACAATTAAAACACAACCTAAATTTATGAAAAATAAAACATTGTTCTTACTAAAACAATACAGTGCTAAAAGTGGTACAACATGTTATGCATGGTTAAAAGTGTAAGACAACAAAATGAAAACAAACTTCTACACTCATGGGCTCCGGAAAACGGGCACACTGCGAGTGGCAGTCTTCCTGGTGGACAGCACATTGGACTCTGGCAAACTACAGGACAGGAGCATCTGCCAGCAGAAATCCATCTCACAGCCCCAGCGGCACAGGAGAAACACAGACAGAAAGGGAGCTCACTTCCAAAACCAGGAAAATCACATACATCCCCCACCACCCCCCAGAACAGCCCTGGGCAACGGGAGAGACCAGAGGTGCTCTGCATACACACAGGAGACCCAGGAGCACCATGAGGCAAACGCAGCCACACCACTGGCTATCTGTGAGCTTTTCCTTCTGGGTAAAAGCCCAGGGAAGTCTACAAAGATATACAACCAATGCTGCCTGTGCCTGCCTTGGAAAGGAAAATGCTTTGGAGGGGAAGATTACAGAGTATCACAAACTCTTGAGTCTGTACATGTGAATACGACTTTACTTTTTCACAATGAGCACGAAATTGCTCATTGTGGGACTCACAGAGCTAAAAAATAAAGCTGTAATTGAACGTACAGGGGCTCTGGAACATTCCTGTTTAATTTGCACTACCTTCGAATTCCATTTGTTCAGGAGCTTTCTGAAAACCCCTTTGCTTGTGAACTACAACTAAAAATGAGACACACTGCATCAGAATGGCAAGAGCCACGATCTAACTGTAATTCTGATTTCACGGTAAACAGGCAGATGGACAGAAGGACGGACAGAGGCCCCGGCATGGCCGTGCAGGTTTCAGGACCTTGGTGCTGATCAGAGGTGTGATCGCATCCATGGTGGTGGAGATGAGCGTCACAAACTGCTGCGTGTTCTGCCGATGAGCTTCGCTGCAGTACTGCGCCAGCCAGTGGGAGTAGGCCTGGAGGGCGGCCAGGGACTGGGCGTGCCTGCGAGAGGAACGAGACAGCTCAGGTGACTTTCATTCCCCTAGGATGCAAGAATTCCATCCACGGCGTGTGCTGGCCCAGGACCCGGGCGACCGCACGGAAATCACCTACTTGCTCACACAGAACCTAAAACCCACAACGCTTGTTATCTAAGTCCTGCTGCCACCACTTAGAACCCAGAAGGCACTTAAGTAGAAATAGGCCATCACATTCAGTCCCTCTGTGACACACGTATCTTCACCTGAGATGATAAATGATAAAAACGCAATCAAAGAACTTAGTGACAACATACTGCCTTTAGAACTAATAAAGCTTTTTTTTAGTAACATGATTTTTTAAAAATTATTTATTTGAAAGGATGAGATACAGAGACAGAGGGAGGGAGGGAGAGAGAGAAAGAGAGAGGGAGAGAGGGAGAGATGTCTTCTATCCACTGGTTCACTCCCCAAATGGCTGCAACATCAGAAGCTGGGTCAATCCAAAGCCCAGAGCCTGGAGCTTTTTCTGGGTCTCCCACATGGGTGCAGGGGCCCAAGGACATGGCCATCCTCCACTGTTTTCCCAGGCACATTAGCAGGAAGCTGGATTGGAAGTGGAGCAGCCAGGACTCGAACTGGCACCCACATGGGATGCCAGTACTGCAGGCAGCAGTTTTACCTGCTATACCACAGCACCGGCCCCAGAACTAGTAAAGGTTAACACGCAAGGTGTGGACAACTAACAGGTATTACAGCTTTGCAAATAAAGCTTTGATAGAAGATTCTGGAGGCCGGGCTAAGCCTCTCCCTCTCTCAGTCTGTAACTCTACTTCTCAAATAAATAAATAAATCTTAAAAAAAAAAAAAAAAAAAGATTCTTGAACTTGAACTTCCATCATGCCATATGTTCTATCTGGTTGGACGATAACTGAGGCGCAGGCTGTCTGACTTCTGTGATCCGTGCACTAAGACAGACATTAAGAAGCCTCACTGCTCATCAGAGATAATAAACAGGTCTGTAACAAAGAGAAGAGCTGTCTCAGAGTTTCCAACCCACCTACAATGAATTACTCCCTTGCAGTTACAGCAGTGAGGTCACTGGGGGGCACTCTGAGATGATGTAATATACTGCTCCCTGCTGTCTGGTCCAGATCCCTGCCTCCACCACTGCTACTCTGGGGGCTGCAACCGGTCTTTCTCCGACTTTCCTCTTCTTTTCCCTGGCTGGCATCCCCTAAGAGAAGCCTCCCTTCCCTGCGTTTTCTGCTAACCCACTATAAATGCACAGATTGTTTTCACTGACCACGGCCTGCTAAACCCTTCTAAGCGTTCTTTTCTCGAGGCTGGGCATTTCCTTCCTTCCTGACTCAACACATTCCCAGGAACTCCTGCTGCAGACTGGGCGCCTTTCTCCTTCCAGGGGAGCCTGTGAGTCAAGTCCGAGGCCAGGCCCGGGGCAGCACTGCTGCGGACTGCCACGACTCAGAGCTGGGACACAGGCAGACACCACTGTAAAACCAAACTCAGCACCAACAACTACATGGCAAATCCACATTAGGCACCTCCTGCTAGGATGAGAGACACCAGCAACTGTCTAGTAACAATGTTTAACTTGATCTAACACAGTGGACACTGGACAAACCCAGGCTACAGAGTGCTCCTTAAAAACAATTTTGTAGGTCGGACTCTCCACAAGGTCAGTCCTTAGTCTCTGCTCGCCAACCTGTGCACACACATGCACAGACGGGAAACTGCTCGAGGTTACAGGCGACACACTTCCTGTGTGCTTCATGATTAGTAAAGTCTGGATTAAAAACAGATACGAAGATATTCCTGGTAACACTGGGGAAACCTGAACTCGGACTATACTCCACACAGTACATAATATTATGGCATCCATTACATTTTTTTGAATGTTGATTATGGCATAATGGTCACATAGGAGAATTATATTATTCCTAGGGGATAAGCACATACACTCAAGGATTTATGGACAAGGTGATAGGTCTACAAGTTTTTTGTTTGTTTGTTTTAAAGCTATTTTTGTGGGACTGGTGCTGTGGCACAGCAGGTTAAGCTGCTGTCTGCAGTGCTGGTATCTCATGAGCGCTGCTTCGAGTCCCAGCTGCTCCACTTCCAATCCAGCTCACTGCTAATGCCCCTGGGGAAGCAGTGAAAGATGGCCCAGGTGCTTGGGCCTCTGCACCCACACAGAAGACTCAGTCAGAACAAGCTCACTGCTCCTGGCTTCAGCCTGGTCCAGCCCTGGCCCTTGCAGCTATTTGGGGAGTGAGCCAGCAGATGGAAGACACCTCCTCCCCCACTCCTGCCCCACAGCCACCACCTCTGCCTCTTTGTAACCCTGCCTTTCAAATAATTTTTTTTTTTTTTTGACAGGCAGAGTGGACAGTGAGAGAGAGAGAGACAGACAGAGAGAAAGGTCTTCCTTTGCCATTGGTTCACCCTCCAATGGCCACCGCGGCCGGCGTGCTGTGGCTGGCACACCACGCTGATCCAAAGCCAGGAGCCAGGTGCTTCTCCTGGTCTCCCATGCGGGTGCAGGGCCCAAGCACTTGGGCCATCCTCCACTGCTTTCCCGGGCCACAGCAGAAAGCTGGCCTGGAAGAGGGGCAACCGGGACAGACTGGCGCCCCGACCGGGACTAGAACCAGGTGTGCCGGCACCGCAGGCAGATTAGCCTACTGAGCCGCGCCGCTGGCTCAAATAAATAAATCTTTAAAAAAAAAAAGGAGTTGGCAGACTTGTTCTGCAAACCCAGAGTTGAAATGTTCTACGCTTTACGGTGACATATACTGCACGTCACAGCTGTTCCGAACAGTCAGGGATGATGCGTAAATCAACAGGTAAGGCCGTGTTCCAGTAAAGCTTTACAAAGGGCAGCAGGCCAGATGTGGCACGGGCTCTAGGCCTCGGGACAGGGCCACGTCAAGGACAATGACTCTGGTACCAGACTGCCCCTTTCTCAGGTCAGACTGCCCCTGCACCAGGTTTCCTGGCCCTCAAACTCAAAAAACTCTCATTCTGTTGCCCATTCTCTTCCTCAACTTTCCCACTTCTGTGCATCTAATTGTATATATACTTTAATATAGATCTCGTTTTCTTGGGAGAGCTACTTAAAACATGGTAACACCAGGCTGATTGCAAGGCTCTCTAATCAGAACTTGCCACATGAGTGTTTCTATGGGCCACCAAGGTGCCGTGGGAAGCAACTGATCTGAGGCCAGTGTTACAGGCGGTGAGAGGAATTCCCAGCCGAACACAGAGAGGAGTGAGCAGAGTGAGAGTCAATAGCTGCAAGGGGCAGCGGGCGAGCAGGTCGGGGGTTGGGGGGCTGAGCACTGCTGAGTGCGGACTGCAGTCCGGGAGATTCTCCCTGAGGCACACTGCCGCAGAGCAGGGGCTTTCCCAACACTAGTGCTTTCCTCAACGCCAGGGGCTCGGGCGACCGCCACATTCCACTCTGCCCCAGACGGAGGCAGCAGATGTCAGCACTGCTTCTGACTCCTTCTCTGGCCATCCTGTAACACACAGGAGCCAGTGGGTTCATACTGTGGCCTGCTGATGAGCACAGTCCAGTAACACCCCGTCCCCAAGTCCCCACCCCTCCATCCCTTCCACAGGTTGCTTTCCTGATGGTTTCCCAAGTCCGTGGAGTTTCTCAAAGTGTACTCTCCTGCTTCTTAACAACCTAGGGTTCTTGTTTAATATGCAAACACCTGAGCTTTGGGCCATCCTGCCACAGTCAGAATCTCAGAAAGACTGTGTACTGTGTATCCTACTGTGATACAATACATCTACGTTTTCATCTATGGCTCCTGGCTCACAACTCCCTAGTCCCTATAATTTCCTAACTGATTAGGACAGGGGCTGGCTTTGTGTGTAGCAGGTAAAGTTGCTGCCTGCAATGCCAGCATCCCATATGGGCATTGGTTCAAGTACCAGCTACTCCACTTTCAATTCAGTTCCCTGCTAATGCACCTGGGAAAGTAGCAGAAGATGGCCCAAGTACTTGGACCCTTGCACCCACATGGGAGACCCAAAAGAAGCTCCTAGCTTCTGGCTTCAGCCTGCCCCAGCCCCGGCTATTGCAGCCATTTGGGGAATGAACCAGAGGATAGAAGAATGGGCCGATCTGAAGACAGGAGCCTGGAATTTCTTCTGGGTCTCCCACGTGGGTGCAGGGGCCCAAGGACTTGGGCCATCTTCTACTGCTTTCCCAGGCCACAGCAGAGAGCTGGATCAGAAGTGGAGCAGCCAGGACTCAAACCAGTGCCCATATAGGATGCTGGCACTGCAAAGTGACAGCTTTACTCATTATGCCACAGCACCAGCCCCAGAATAAAATAAATCTTAAAAAAAAATTAGGGCAATAAAAATATTTTTTGTACTGTATTTCAATAAAATGAAGCTACATATATATCAGCTGTTAAAATGTTGGTCTTTAGTCCTCGGGTCCAGCCAAGTTTCAGAGGTGGTACAGAGATGGTCTTTATTACTTACGGCAAACCCTTTCAAGCACACTTCCAGAGCCCACGTAAACATGAAGCATTTCTGGGGAAGCCCCCAGTAACCACAGGACGGGAACTCGTCCAGGAGAACCAGCCTTAAGACCAGAGGGTTGGAACCTCCAGCTCTACCCCTGCAGCAGGCCTACATATGCAGCTTCTACACAAACCCAAAGAACTTGTTTCAGCAAACTTCCAGATAACCCTTCCCCCAAAAAACCACCCAGCCCTATTTTAATCTCATCACAATCAACCAGATGTCCCTGCAGGTGGGCTCAGTGACACTGAGAAGAGGACTCAATCCTGGAGTGAGCTCCCCTTTCTAAGAAACCTCCCCCAACCCACGGGGGCTGGGTTCAGGATCCTGAGAATTAGTGGTCTCTAGTCCTCATCTTCACCTTAGTGATGCAGAAAGCCAAAACAGTCCTCATTAAGATGTCAATCTCCACCCCCACTGAACATGAAAAACACGGAATGTACATGATAATTCAGTGGGCATGTGTTCCCACCCCCTTGTGAAAGAGCATAACCTTTCCCAGAATGACCTGGAAATGTAATGAATCTGTATGACTTCCCTGAACGAGAACTGTGTGAGGACCTCTGCCTTATGCGGAAGCCTGGTTTTCAGTCATGGAACAACCTTGCTCTGGCTTGAACAGCCCAAGAAACCCATTTCTACTTAAATGAGTGCCTTCTGGGGCCAGCGCTGTGGCGTAGAGGGTAAAGCTGCCTCCTGCAGTGCCAGCATCCCATATGGGTGCCGGTTCAAGTCCCGGCTGCTCCACTTCCGATCCAGCTCTCTGCTGTGGCCTGGGAAAGCAGTAGAAGATGGTCTAAGTCCTTGGGTCCCTGCACCCACATGGGAGACCCGGAAGAAGCTCCTGGCTTTGGATCGGCCCACCTCTGGCCATTGCATCCATTTGGGGAGTAAACCAGTGGATAGAAGACCTCTCTTTCTCCCTCTTTGCCTCTGCCTCTCTGTAACTCTGCCTTTCAAGTAAGTAAGTCTTTTTAAAAATAAATAAATAGTCACTGCCTTCACATTTCCATTGGCAAACACAGGAGACAAGAACCCATGGTTATTTCACCCAACTGCAGAGGATCCTTGCGGGGGGGGGATACCCCTTCTTTCACACCTTGCCCTTTCCACCTGCTGCCTATTGGTACCCTCTGTAACAACCTTTATAAG
Organism: Lepus europaeus; assembly: GCF_033115175.1. Lineage (NCBI taxonomy): Eukaryota > Metazoa > Chordata > Mammalia > Lagomorpha > Leporidae > Lepus > Lepus europaeus. Next base: position 24,258,832 of record NC_084847.1, read on the forward strand.
AAAGCAGTAAACACAAGTAAGTGCTTCCCTGAGTTCTGTGAGCCTCTCTAGCAAATTAACTGACCCTGAAGAGGGGACTGTGGGAACCCCAATTTATAACCAGCTGGTTAGACGCTCAGATAACCTGGGGTTATCTGACTGGTGGGGAAGCACGGGAGGGCAGTCTTGCCAACGGATTCCTTAATTTATGGAACCTGAAGAACAGAACTGAGAGAACACCAGCTGGTGTCCACTACAGAATTAACTGCTTGCCTGCTAGACACACAGACACACCTGTGAGTGTGAAACTGTCTTTTCCACATACCACGGTTTCAGTCACTTGTCTGAGACTCACAGCACACAGGTGTTTCCACACCAGTCCCCACACACTGATCCTGCTTTGGTTCCCACCACACCACGAGCTTACCACCTCCCAGCCACAGGCCCTGTCTCAGCTTGGACAGTCTCTGCTCCCTACAATGTCTACCCCAGCTCTCATCAGCCTGACAAATCCCAGTCACCTTTGCCCAAGACACAGAGCACAACCATCGTTCTCTCAGTCTGGGAGTGTTCCCCTTCACAGCAGCTGCTACTGTCCCTGTGAGAGAGGGTAGGTAAGGTCTCTCCGGAGAACAGGCAAACATCCAACTTACACGTCAATGAGGTCCGGTTTCAATACTGATGGCACGGCAGTTTCAATGTTGTACAATTTGATCTGAGATCCATAGAGAGTGACCTTGACCAACCTGTTGGCAAAGAAATAGGCAAGACAAATATTCAGCTTATGGCCTGCAGCAGACAAAATGGACAAGATACCAACAAAAAGGTCCCAAGGACAGCTTTTTCCTCATACAAAAAGGAATCAAATCAGACCTCAATTTTATCCTGAAAATAATCTGAGATGTGTATGAAGACTGACAGACAAGGACACTTACACTAAGCACTACTTATAGAAATTTCCAAAACAATAGAAATATCCAGAGAATGCAAATTAATGTACATAATAAAATGATGCTTGAATATTTAATGACAAATATCAAGGTCTTTGAAACATGAAAACGCTGTAACAAAATATACACAGAACATATTCTAACTTTTTTTTTTTAAGATTTATTTATTCATTTGAAAGTCAGAGTTACACAGAAATAGAAGGAGAGGCAGAGAGAGAGACAGAGAGAGAGAGAGAGAGAGAGAGAGGGGGGTCTTCCATCCGCTGGTTCACAGCCCAATTGGCCACAACAGTCAGAGCTATACACGATCCAAAGCCAGGAGCCAGAAGCTTCCTTCAGGTCTCCCAAGTGGGTGCAGGGGCCCAAGAGCTTGGGCCATCTTCTACTGCTTTCCCAGGCCATAGCAGAGAACTGGTTTGGAAGTGGAGTGGCCTGGTCTCTAACTGGCGCCCATATAGGATGGGATGCCGGCACTGCAGGCAGCGGCTTTACCCACTACACCAAAGCGCCAGCCCCCTAACTTTGTTTTTTAAGGCTCTTCTCCTAACAGAAGAAAGGCTGGAAGAATTTTCACTGGAACAGGCTCCTCGGTGCCATTTGCTCTGGGGATGGGATGGAAGAGGTAGATGATGGATGACCTTTTTCCTCTACTGCCCTTTATTTCCAAATCATCTACAATGAACACATAACAAGGAGAATAAAAAAATGTTTTTAAAAAGTAGATCTGCTCTTTGGATGGTTTATCTAAATAGGCTGACATGGATCTTTCTATAAATACATTTAATGATAAAACCATCTTAGCTTTCATTTAAAAATCATTTTTATAAGGAAATGTTTCAAGTAGACAGATACATAAGAAAGAAAATACAGCAAAATGTCCACTGCAGAATATAAGAATTCTTCAGTTAAGTATGTGGGTAAATGGAATTAAAAGTATGAGTTTGTTTTGGCACAAAAACTTTTTTTCAACATACATGGGAAATGCATATGATGAAACCAACTATGCAAGGAATTCAAAATTGCTTTTGCACCAAAATAAACTCATACTTTTCATTTAACTTTCCATGAAGTTTTTGAAGTATCCTTGTTTGGTGATGGGTATTCCTTTTATAATACTTTGGACTTTGCTGAAGATTTAAGAACTCTGGAGTGGGTGCTGTGGCATAGCAGGTTAAGATGCCGCTTGAGGGGCCGGCTCCGTGGCGCAGTAGGTTAATCCTCCACCTGCAGTGCCGGCATCCTATATGGGTGCCGGTTTTAGTCCTGGCTGCTCCTCTTCCAATCCAGCTCCCTGCTGTGACCTGAGAAAGCAGAAGATGGCCCAAGTGCTTGGGCCCCTGCACCCACATGGGAGTCTGGGAAGAAGCACCTGGCTCCTGGCTTCGAATCAGCGCAGCTCTGGCCACTGTGGCTACCTGGGGAGGGAACCAACGGAGGGAAGACCTTTCTCTCTGTCTCTCCCTCTCATTGTCTGTAACTCTACATCTCAAACAAATAAATAAAAATCTTTAAAAAAAAAAAAAAAAGATGGCGCTTGAGACTCCACATTGTGTGTCAAAGTGCCTAGTTCAAGTTCCAGCTATTCCATTTTCAATCTGGCTTCCTATTAATGCATCCCAAAGGCAGCAGGTAATGGTTCAAGTGTTCGGGCCCTGCCACCCATGTGGGACATGCGGATAGAGTTCCTGGCTCCTGGCTCCAGCCTGGAATATTGCATGCATTTGGGGAGTGAACCAATAGATGAAAAATGTATCTGTGTGTGTGTCTTTCTCCCTGTCACTCTAACCTTCAAATAAGTAAATAAAAACCTTAAAAAGAAAATGTTTATGATCAAACTTTAGAAGAGGGAGAAATAAATGCTTCTAGAATAAACTGAAGTGTTTTTAAGTCCAATTCTCTTAGAATCAAGTTGTTGAGCTGACTGGTTCACAGGGCTTGTTGGGTGCCAAAAAATAACAGTACGAAATAACCAGCTCTGTTCAGGAAACTGGAAGAGCCTCTCTTGCTGGAGACAGACATCTCTTTCCTAAGTAAAGGGGGAAAAACCCAAGACCTGGCTACATTATCTCTGTGCTTCTCCTATGGAAACCTGGGGATGTAGCCATCAACTTGGGAACTTGCTAGAGGCAAACTGCCCCCATCCTACCCTCAGGCTGAGTGTGCAGGTGCAAAGACAGAACTGGAAGTTGGCACCTCTGAAAAGCGACCACATTCTGAAAAATGCTCCTCTCTGAAAGGAGGAGAAAGCAGGATTTTACTCCAAATAGAAATATTACAGCTTGGGGCTAGCATGGTAGCACAGTAAGTTAAGCTGCCACCTGCAATGCCTGCATCCCATGTGACCACAGGTTCAAGTCCCAGCTGCTCCACTTACGATCCAGCTCCCTGCTAACGCACCTGAGAAAGCAGCAGTGTTTGGCCCCTGTCATCTATGTGGAAGACTCAAATAGGCTTCCAGGCTCCTGGCTTCAGCCTGGCCCAACCCCAGCTGTTGCAGCCACTTGAAGAGTGAACCAGCAATGGAAGATCTCTCTTCCTCTCTGCCACTCTGCCTTTCAAATAAATATATGCATGTTTGGAGAAAAAAAAAAGAAGAACCACAGATTGTTTGGGGTTGGAGAGCTGTCATAAAGGGCACTTGCAATCAACAAAGTGAGGGTTAATAAAAGCCAAGGTTTATGGGAAGTTCTAGGAAACCATGACGCTAACTAGGAATCAAAACTGTTCTTATCAGTAAGGGTTATACAAATGTGCATTTGGTGTAACTCTTCAAAGCCTGTTTGACATTAAAAACAGATTTCTAAATGTCTTTTTAAAGATAGAGTTAGACAGTGAGAGAGAGAGACAGAGAGAAAGGTCTTCCTTCCGCTGGTTCACCCCCCAAATGGCCACCACGGCCGGAGCTGCTCCAATCCAAAACCAGAAGCCAGGTGTTTCCTCCTGGTCTCCCATGCGGGTGCAGGCACCCAAGCACTTGGGCCATCCTCCACTGCCCTCCCGGGCCACAGCAGAGAGCTGGACTGGAAGAGGAGCAACCAGGACTAGAACCCAGCGCCAATATGGGATGCTGGCGCCACAGGCAGGGGATTAACCAAGTGAGCCATGGCGCCGACCCCTGGTAAGCAGTCTTAATATTAGGTCTGTCTTGCAGAAAGCACAGACCCTGCTGATCACGTGGGCTATGGAGATGGCGCAGCCCCGACAAGAGCCCCTCCTGACACTTCATTCAAATAAGATCAAACAGCAAGTGTCTCCTGTCAAATGATGACTCTAGGGGCTGGTGCTGTGGCGCAAGGGTTAATACCCTGAAGCATTGGCATCCCATATGGGCACCGGTTTGAGACCCGGCTACTTCACTTCCGATCCAGCTCTCTGCTATGGCCTGGGAAAGCAGTGGAAGATGGCCCAGGTCCTTGGGCCCCTGCACCTGCATGGGAGACCTCAAAGAAGCTCCTGGCTCCTGGCTTCGGATTGGTGCAGCCCCAGCCATTGCGGCCAATTGGAGAGTGAACTGTGTAACTCTGACGTTGAAATATATAAATAAATATTTTTTTAAAAAATGATAACTCTGGATCTCTCCTACATCTCCTCACTGCATACACAAGGTGAAGATGGCTGACAGTAAACACAGGTAATGGACCTAACCCCGGGAGACACCAGCGCCCCTGGGCTCCGCACAGGAAGAGGAGGAAAGCAGACTCTGGATGTAGTTTGGGAAGTGCGCAGCATTCAGACTCAGTAAGCTGCCTACCATCCCAGTGCGCCCTCTTGTGAATTATGGGACCTGAGCAGGGTCTTTGCCATCTCTGAACCATAACCTGCTCAACGATAAAATGGAGCTATCTGTATCTCAAAGAATATGAAGGTAATTACAGTTTTTTGAAATTTTGTGCAGTTTTTCATAATATGCACTTTCCATGAGCTCTTTGAATATCCCTGTATGCATGCATTTCAAAAATTTTTGCACCAAAACATACTTTTAATTCCAGTTTCCTGGAACTTGTTAAGCACCTTGCAGGATGAAATGAGATAAAACGTGCAAAGCCACTTTTGAGAATAGTTTCTGACTGTACGATGCTTTTCCTGTTTCCGTGAAAGGGGCACACAGAAGGTGCCCCAGAGCTGAGGAAGGAATGGCCCCATCCCACAGCTGCTGGCCTACCTCTCCACGACCGTGAGGGCGTCATTGAACCTCGCAGCAAACACATCCCCGATAAAGTACTCAGCCAGGCGGCCCGCAGCCTGCAGCAGGGAGCTCAAGTCTCTGAGGGAGCAGTGCAGCCGCCGACAGTCGTTCTCCGCCGTGATGTTCAGCCTGTGTCCTGGAACACAGCAGCCCACGAGTGTTCAGGGGAAGAACAAGCTTTCATTACGCAAGACCACAGCCTGCAGCAGCAAGACCAACTGCTGAAACCAAGCAAGCCGCTAAGTACTTCCCAGGCCCAATGCCACCCCTTGGCTGCTCCAGGGGCTGGACAGGGACAGACAGCTGGTTGTGCTAATGGGGACCACGGGTCTGATCTGGTTCCTCTTCATCCAGGAAGGTGCAGACCTGGGGAGGACCAGGGGGCTTGCCCAACATGAGTCCTATCTCTGGGGCTAAAGCTAAATCTGTGACTCTAAACCTGCTGCCATTTGCACATGGCCCTGTCTCAGATGGAAATCTGTGGGCTCACAGGCAGGATAGCCTGGCTAAGAGAACAGGGGTACAGTCAGCACCCCAGCCAGGAGGACTGTATGTAGTACAGTACGTACTGAAGGGCACAGAACCTGGGTGCAGAAGACCCGATTCCCTGCCACTTCCTGGCTCTGTGCCTCATCAGACTCTTCTGAGTCTCAGTTTCCTCGTCTTTAAAATGGGGATGTGGGGGTAGGGGTGCTATCTACTACTCCAAGGGCAGGAATGCATTTAAGAGCCTGTAAACTAGGTTTGGATGACTACAGACACCACAAAGCTGGTGGCGTCGAAGACCCCCAGGTCATTCCCCGTCAATGTAACTTCTGAGCAAGGGAGAGGCTTAGAGGAAGGCTAAGCGTATCCTTGTTCCGTCACTTCCTTGCACGGTGCGCTCCCTCTCCTCACCAGTGTCCACAGTGAGCACGACCAGGCCAGGGGAGCCCTCCTGAAACCCGCTGCCCCGGGCATCTGCAGCCCCTCGGTTCCCTCAGTGTGCTTCCCACCCGCTCTCCACCACCACTTCTGTCTTCACCCTGTTAGGAAGCCAGCACCAGCCACCCTCCCTCGGGGCTCCTCCACCACCCAGACAGAGCACACAGTTCCCTTCAGCAAGCAGCCGGAGCCCAGAGGCTCTCCCCTGCTAAGAGCCGGGGGCCCAGACTCCCCAGTATCAACCCTGTGGGACGTGGCCTCCTCCCTCCATTCCGTCAGCAGGGCCCACAGAACGTCCTGTGCCTCACGTCTCTACCCCTGCATGAACTGTTTTCTCTGCCTTGACTGCACATCATTTCACCCTCTGCCACACCAGGGCCGGCTACGTCTTACATATGCTTCATGCTCAGCAGGCACCATCTGTTCTAGAGGCCTCCTGCCCCCTCCTGTGTTCTTCATGACACCCCACACCCGTAAGGAGGTAAGCTAATGACTCCCGAGTCCCCAGCAGTATGGGTGATGCCCAGCACAGCCCTGCTACAGACCGAGTGGACCACAGATGACTCAGGTGACCTAGAGCAGGATGGGTCTCGGGGCTTCACTTGCTCATGCTGTCCTTGTGAGCATCCACTTCCACCATTCCGTTCCCAACTGTAAGGGCTGTCAGAACGCACACAGCCCTGGGACTGGCACTGTTTGTAACTGTCAGGAATGAGAGCTGGCAGATGAGGAAGTGACTTAATGCTGCCTCAGATCCTACATTAACTTCCAAGTGACAGGGCTGGCAATAGGGGCTGGGACAGCCCCCCCTCCCCCCCCCCCCCCCAGAGACAGGAGCCTGGAAAGGGGGACACCATTACAAGGGATCACATTTCAAAAAGCAGGCAAACAAAACAAGGGGCAATACAAGAAAGGAACTAACTAGAAGAGACACAAAGGCCTGCTTTGACCTGCTCCAAATCACCTGCTCCCTCCTTCTCCACTGAACACAGGAGCGCCTCGGTCCAGGAGGCCGGCCTCTCAACCCACAGCAGCCCTACACAGGCCACCGGGAGGGGGAGCCAGCCCTCCACAGGATCAGCCAGGAGGGAGTTTTGGCCATGCTTGTAATGTGAGAGGGTCACTGCCTTTGTGGACCACAGAATGACACAGCCCTAATCCCTCAGTTGGCACAAATACCACAACCACACACCTTCTGAATGTCAATGGGACTTCCAGAGTTACAGCTGGGCAACTGACTCCTGGGGTCGGTTTCTAAAACCTGGTGCTTTACTGCAACCAAACAGGGCTCTGTGGATAACAAGTCCTCAGGGTAAAAATGCACCCCGATATAGGGGTGTAGGGGTAGGACAGGCCCCCGGGGAGAGGAGGTCCGCTTTTCTTTCAGCAAACAACGTGGGAAGGCTGCTGAGTCAGCAGCAGGAGCCCCTCGCTCTCACTAGAGGCAGCCATCTTCACCTGCGCGCCCTCTCCCGCCAGCCTCCACCCGCACCACTAGCTCTCAACTTACTCATTGTACTTAGCACCTTGAGCCGAGGACCCTCAGGAGTATCTAACCATGACGTTTTTAAATATTTTAAGCATACAAGGGAGACATTCTGTGCTTCTCTTAAAAATAAACCCAAAGCACCTCCCCAAATCAAGTCTCCGTTTGAGTATGATCCTTAACAGTTATCAAAAAGCTTAAAAATTTCCCTGAGCTAGCTTCCCCCTTCCGCCTATCCCAGCACTTCCCTCCACCACTTGGCCCTTCTTGTCTCGACTGCATGCTAGGTAGCTCAGTGCCTCCAGAGGGAGCCATCCACCTTGGCACAACTTGGCAAACGGGGCAAACTTGCCGCCTCACTGTCCCCCTCCCACTCCTTGAGGGCAGAACGCAAAGCAAGCCAAAGTTGGCTGAGCCATGACAGCCACGGGGTGCAGGCAGGGGTGACATTCTTCCAAAGCTCCTCCTGACACCTGCAGCCCTGGGTTCCTTTCATAACCCCCTCATCCCCTCCTCCTGAGAATCTTCGCCCTTACAATCACTCCCTGCTAACCATGCCCTAATTTGTCTAGCAAAGTGCAGTAGCTAGAATAGAAAACAGCCCAAGAGGGCCATGTATGTGCCTTAATTATTAGACTGAGCCATGTGAAACTGCTGGAATCTGACCACTTCTGACCCAACCACAATGCAATCCCACACAGTTCAACATAACACAGGTATGCCAGCTAACATTCCCGTTCATGAAACCTGCAGCTGGTTCTTTCCCAAATCAAATCCTGCACCCCTATCCACTGCAGCCTAGAGATCTAACCATTACCACCAGAAAATCATACAAGGAACCGACTAAACTTGAGGAGGTGGGCCAGTGTCCCACTGTCAAGTTGTTCAGATCCACCCGCATTTTCCATTTGGCCAGTAGAAACAGATTCCACCCCCACCCCACAAAAATCACAGATCATCTGCCACATAGAAGCTTCAGATGCAAATATTGCAACACAGAGAGCTTTAAAGGGATAAAATGTCAAGGCCACACAAAAGTTTTATCTCCCATCCATAAACCAAACCAGCCTGAAGCTGCCTGGATGTGCCCTGAGCCACATCCAAAGAATAGCTCCTTGGCAAACCATTCCTGGGGAAAAAGAAAAATCTTAATGTTAAACATAATTTAGTCTTCTCTTTTTTGTGGGGGGGAGGGTTAAGGGTGAGGGAGGGAGAGGTATGAAAACTAACATTTGAAGTATTCCACTTTGAAAGAACAAAAAAAATCATAGGGCTGGCGCCGTGGCTTAATAGGCTAATCCTCCACCTTGCGGCGCCGGCACACCGGGTTCTAGTCCCGGTCGGGGCGCCGGATTCTATCCCGGTTGCCCCTCTTCCAGGCCAGCTCTCTGCTATGGCCCGGGAAGGCAGTGGAGGATGGCCCAAGTGCTTGGGCCCTGCACCCCATGGGAGACCAGGAGAAGCACCTGGCTCCTGGCTTCGGATCAGTGCGATGCGCCGGCCTCAGTGGCCATTGGAGGGTGAACCAACAGCAAAAAGGAAGACCTTTCTCTCTGTCTCTCTCTCTCTCACTGTCCACTCTGCCTGTAAAAAAAAAAAAAAAAAAAAATCATAAACCATCCAGGTCTCCCCTATGGGGGACAGGGTGTCCCATGGGGGACAGGGTGACAGGGTGTCTTCAAGCCATCACCCGCTGCCTCCCAGGGAACACATTAGCAGACAGCTAGAACTGGGTGCACAGACAAGACTCAGACCCAGGCACTTCAATATGGGCTGCAAGTGTCCCAAGAGGCGACTTGAATGCTGTGCCAAAGCCCAGCCTAGTAAGAGGGTTTCTTCATCAACCAACAGCAGGTAAGGCAGAGAGGAAAGGATGCCCTGCCGAGGGTAGAGAGGTGCACCACGGTGTGCCACAGCCATACGACACACTCTGTCTTGGGCTACCGAGGAAGTGGAAGTAGAGGAAATACCAAACAGCACATGGGCCTTCTGAATTTGAATGTTCTAATGAACGATGGGGGAGTTCCTGCTAGGCTGGGAAACATCCCTGTAGGCTTTGCTGCTGGCCAAAATGTACACCCAATTGTCACGAAAGATCACAGTGGCAGAAGAGGGCAAGAACTGCGATTGGCTGCCATCCACACAGTTCCACCATGAGTTCAAGCCTGGGGTAGAACATAAATGCAGGCTAAAGGAGGGGCTGTAACCTACTGGGGGAAAAACGGCTTCGTTTCTGTTGAGAGGCAACGAGCCTGATGAATATAACGTGGAGGTTGTCTGGGGGGCAAACGGCCATGGGAACCAGGGAACAAACTGTCCTCAGTTTCAATGTTTTAATAGCTTTCACATTGGAAACTTGGCTTCTGAGCCACCACGGGACGGGGCAATGCTTCGTCATGCATCAGAAAGTTCATTTTACAACAGGAAATAAGCATTTCTCTGGCCTGTGAAGCGTTCGCCACTGGAGTGTGTAACAAGGATCGATGCTGAGGATGAGATTTATAATTGATCTGGAGGAGTGAGCACGCTGTGAAATTGCCGGCTAATGGGCTCCAATGGTGGCAGGTATGTGCCATTTGGATTAGGGAAAGATAAATGAGATGATCGTTCTAGGAGGAGAACCTCTGCGTCATCAGTCACTTCCCAGGAAAAGGATTTAAGACTCACTGCAGATTGTTTTCTCACGACAGACTCCACACGATGCTCAACAGCCCATTATAACAGCGCACAAGAAGCCCAGGGGCCCTCTTTTCTTTAATAGATCAGGAATGTATTTAGGGCCCTGAATACAATCTAATTTGAATAGTGGCCCTGAGGGAGAGACCACCTGGGCACAATTATTTCCAGCAATGGATTCTAGAAACATATGCAGCATTTGTGCATGGTCAAATGATTTTCATGAGTGCGGCCAGTGTACTTTAAAGACATGTTTCTTTTGAAAGTGCCTTTTACAAAATGCTGTGTATGCTGTTCTGACCCCTCTACAAAGCCAGAGCCTACACTTGGGACAGGTGGAGTCCCATCACCCTCAAACATCATCTTGGGACTAGCATTAACCAGCTGTGTGAGCCAGGAGAAATGAACATCAGTGATGTCTCTGAACATCAATTTCCTCTTCTCTGAAACAGAAGTATTTACTAAGTACACCTAACACCTCACAAGGCAGCTGAGAGACTTCAACAACCTAAGTAAGTAACACAGCACCTGGCACATAAAGAGTCATCAATGAAAAACCAAAACACGCTAATCCCGCACCCCACACGGCGAGGCCTGGAACCTGCAGCCAAAGCCTTCCCAGCCAGCCCCAGTCAGGGCCTCCCCTGCCACTCACAACAGGAGAGCCGGGGAACACTGCTGCCCAGGGCGTGCCACACGACTCAGCTCGCTCGGAGGCAGCTCCCAAGTCCCCTGATTCTAGCACCCAGGCCAGCCAGAGTACTGCAAAGTCCAAAGTCACCTTCTTCCATACTTGTTGACTCAAAGGACCTAAGGAAATACCCCAGGATATTAAAAGTCTTACCTTTTTGCTCCAAATGAGCTTCCTTACCAAACACCACTAGGAAACACTGTTATAACCTCAACTTTTACCTGTCCACAGCTGAGCGTGGGTTTTTAGTTTTCCCTGTTTAGAAGTGGGGGGGGAGATTTTGTGCAGGGATGAGGGTGGAGCTGCAGTGGACAAATCACAGTGTAACAGCAGAGGTGGCAGGAACTACTATCAGTCCAGTTTTCTTTTTTGTTTTATGAAATTAGAAAATCAAATCCAGTTTACCTGACCCTGAAGTAACTATAAATTGCTGCAATCCCAAATATACTTCTAAATTGTCCTGAAGAACTGGGAACTGGAAAAAAAAGAAAAAAAAAAAGATTTTTTTTTTTTAAACTCATAAATCTAAGTTTTAAGAGCATTCTAACATTAAAACATCGCAAGTACTTACGGGAGACAGGCGCAATCAAAGACTATTTTCTTGTAACCTTTCTATTCATCTAGGAGCAGTATGCTCCTCTTAGGTACCCCCTGCCCCAACAATTTCTTAAAAAGATTTACTTATTTATTTGAAAAGCAGAGCGACCGGTGCGGGGAATAGGGGGTTGGATAAACAGCTCTTCCTTCTGCAGGTTCACTCCCCGAATGGCTGCACCTGCTAGGACTAGGCCAGGCCAAAGCCAGGACCCTGGAACTCCACTCATCTCTGCTTTCCCAGGTGCACTAGCAGGGAGCTGGATCACAAGTGGAGCAGCCAGGACTCAAACTGGTGCTCTAGTACGGGATGCTGGCACCACAAGCAGTGGCTTCATCAGCTGCACCACAAAACCAGCCCCATTTTCTACAATTAAAACCACCAATTAACATATAGAATAAAAAAGAAAACAATATATCAGTTCAACACTTTTTTATTCAAAAAGGCAGAGAGACAGAAATCTGTATCATCTGCTGCTTTATTCCCCCAAAAGCCCACTAAAGCCAGGGATTAGCTAGGCCAAACCCAGGGGCCAGAAACTCCATCCAGGTCTCCCAAGTGGGTGGGCAGGGGCCAAGCACTTGGGCCACCATCTGCAACCTCCCAGGGTGTGCACTAGCAGGAAGCTGGGACGGGGGGCAGAGCTGGGACTTGAACCCAGGCACTCTGATCTGGGTGAACCAAGCAGCAGTTTAACCACCGTAACAAGCACCTGGCCCTTTTTCTTTTCTTTTCTTCTTTAAGCAAAGGGTGTTGGGGTGTTGACTATAACACTCCCACCAGGGGACATCAAGCCCCCAAATGACCTATACCTTCTAAGATTCTGAGACAAGACCATATCTATCTACATATAAATCCAAGACCCTATGCTTGAAAGAAACCTGAGACATGGCTTATTAAAGTGCATGGCAAAGTGAAAAAAATGGGCTAAAGCATTTGGAAGTCCATTTGCTCATGCAGCAGATAGGACTGTGTAAGCTCAATCTTTCTAAGGCTGCTACACTCACCACACTAAGATAAAAACAAAACAAACATGACAGGCCCCTAATGAGGGCAGATGGCAAAGTAAAATGACGTTGCACCATTCAGAACCCAAGACACACCTAGATTGTTCAGCACCAAAGCTGACCCCCAAAAGCTATCCCGCCTTTGAGGAAGAAATTAATTAAATCAAATCTCTCCCAATAATAAGCACCATTTAGAGAATGACAGACGATTCCAGCACATAAATACAGGAAGATAAAGCCAGCAATTTGCCAAGAGAGAGCTCTGAAGAGGCGTGATTTGTAGCAATCTAACTTTTATAAATAACATCTCCTTTGCATGTCTGGCCACCTCTGAGCTACTGAGGAAGGCGTTAGGCATTAAGGCTTTGCAAAAATTCCTGTTACAGCCAAGACTAAATAGAGCTCCCAAAAGTTGATTTATTTTGTATAGATGTTAGTATTTGTTAAGTCTGATAGTCAATTATGGCAATTATTTTTCTCTGTCCAAAAAAAAAAACAAAAAAAAAAACCATATAGATACTACATGGACATAGACAGAGTAAGGGAGAGGGTGAGGGAGGTATACAGGTGAGTGCAACAGCCATGCCACACGAGCAAGCAAATAACCAGACTCTCCATTCAGCTTCCAAGGTGAGTTACCAGTGTGGAGAAGGCATGCGTGGGAAGGAGCTCCATCACTTTGGCCACCACCTCCAAGCTCTGGCGCAAGTACCGCTGCCACTCTGTCTGCTGCTGTGGGGACACACAAAGTCATCAGCTTTCCCAAAGAGGCAGAACCTAGTCACTTTCCCTGCCAATCTCTCTGCTGCCTCAAGTCCACTCTTCCACATCACATTCTGAAGGAATGTAAACTGACAGAACCAGGTTATTTGGTACCATAAAAAGACCAAACTGGAATATTTTTTAACCCAGTGAATTGATTATATAAAAAATCATTTCCTCAGAAAGCAAATGATCCAGACAGAAAAACCCACTTTTTCCCCTAGGACCACAGGAATTCAGAGATAAAGAGTCACTTGTGAACCACAGACAGGCAGCATCGGCATCCTCTGGGGGTTTGTCAGAAATCCAAATTCTGTGGCCTCACCCCTCCCTCCAGCCTCCAAGCATGTTATAATAACAAGCTGATCCAGTGAGCCTTAATGATGTAAAAACTTCAAACACACTGGCCTAAATCATAAAGTTATTCAGAAATGGAACTCAAGTTTGCCAAGCACCTACTGTGTCCCAGGCACACAGGGAGGCTTTCCCTTCGTGTGCCTAACGTAACTGCCAACATGGACAGTAAGTCATGTCACTCTCCTTTCAGCAAGTGAGGAAGTTAAAGCTCTGAGAAATTCAGTACCCAGACCTCTAGCTCCTCTTGAGGCTGCAGGGATTCAAATCCAGGCCATCTGGTTCTCGGCACCCGGCGCTTTCCAACCCAAACATGGCTACCCTCAAGGTCTTGGCCATGCCACAGTCACTCTTATTTTGAGAACAAGAACAGTTACTTGAAAAATTTTAAGTGCCTGGTGGTTAAGAAAAAGGAACACTAAAGTTGTGTCCTTAAAAGACATTCTCCTCATCAATACTGGGCATGCCAGCATCAATAAATTCAAGATCCATCTGAAGAAGTATCAGCTTACAAAACACACTCAAAATGGACTTCCTTTCACAATGGTCATATCAGTTAAGGACCTCTTTATTCCCAGCAGTTTCCAGCTAGTCCAGGGTGGAGAGCAAGGAAGAAAAACAGAAAAGATGTGGAGTTCTCTCATGGAACCACTTTGCACTCCTCTGCTCACGTTCTGGTCCACATAGGTACAAATGCCTACAAAACATCTTTCAGGGAATGTCCCAAATAGAGCAGTAAGAGATTTTTTGAAAAGTTACAGATCTCCGTTCTGATCCATGGCACAACACACAGTGCTGCTTACATCGTCATCCAGAGTCTCATCGTCCAGCTCCTCCAGCTGGGCCTGGTTGTATCTGAACTGGATTCGATTCAACACCTCTGTGAGCAAGAGGACCAGGGCATCTTCGTACCTGTGTGGCAGGAAGACATTGAACATCAGGTGAAAAGCAGCTCAACTCAGATTTTGGAAAGGCTTCTGCACTACAAAAGGAATGGTGTCTATGTTGGATGAATATGTACAAGGAGCATCTAAATTCCTGACGCTTAGCTTATGGGTCAGCAAGTGTGTGTGTGAATAGAGTAGCAGCAGCTATGTCCCAAGTACCACGTATCTTCTTATGGAAAGACCCTTTTATTATTAAATAGTACCCTTCTTTGTCTCTATAATAATTTTTGTCCTGCGGCCAGTGTTACGGGTTAAGCCGCCACCTACAATGCTGGCATCCCACATGGTCCCCAGATCGTGTCCTGGCTACTCCACTTCTGATCCAGTTCCCTGCTAATGTACTTGAGAAAGCAGCAGAGGATGGCCCAAGTTCTTGGGTCCCTGTACCCATGTGGGAGACCTGGATGAAGTTCCTGGCTCCTGACCTCCGCCTGGCCCAGCCCTGGCCATTTGGGGCCAACTGGGGAATGAACCAGCAGCTGAAAGACCTCTCTCTCTCTCTCTATCTCTATCTCTCTCACTCTCTAACTCTGCCTTCTGAATAAACAAAATAAATCTTTAAAAATAATAACTTTTGCCTTGAAGTCCATTTGCCTGATATTAATATAGTATTAACTAATTAATCACTATTAATTAATTAATATAGTATTAATATATTACATGGAGTATTTTTTCCACCCTTTATTTTAAACCTGTTTCTGAATCTACTGTGAGTCCCTTATGCAGGTGAATCATAGTTGTTTTAATCCATTGCACCAATCTCTGCCTCTAATTGGAGAATTTAACCCATTACAGCTAATGTAATCAGTGACAAGGGACACTTGTTCTCTGCTTTCTCCACGTCTCATATTCCTCAGTTCCTCCATTACTTCCCTCTTTCGTGTTGAGACATTTTCTACTGTAGCATTTTGAATCCTTTATCATCTTCTCTAGTCTAGATTATGGGCACTGTACAGAAACATCAATCCAATGACTCAGTGCTTCTGACAGCTTTGAGTGGCAGGTGCTATCATCACTATTTTTCTGAAGAGGAAAAAACAGTTAACAGAAGGTGAATTGCCCACAGTCACAAAGCTACCAATTTTGTATCCAGGGTTCCTGTACTCAAAATCTCAAGTGCTCCCTACATATAAACCATCAATGGGCTTCTAGCCTGCTCTACCCAATCCTCTAAGAAGACTTAGAAAGCAGAGGAAGAAATGGAAAAGGCTCAGGAAAACTGACCCTTTGGTCTGTAACAAAGAGTAGTTTCTAAAAAAAATAAATAAATACTCAGAATCCTAAGTATGTCTATCACTCACGTGTGAGAACCTAACTCAGAAGTAAGCAAGTCATAGGCAACAGTTCCTCCCACAAGGGCCAACAAACCACTCATTTTCAAGAACTATGCTGCCTAAACATCTGCCCATCCTGTTCGGCACCACCAACAGGGACAAGGGATGAAGACCGGAAGGCAGGGGAGGGGTGAGGGCGCTCCACTCTTCCTGTGGGCTCGCCATCCTGGCAGCATTGCCCCAGCAATGGCCAGCTGAGAACAGCAATCGGTTCCAATTCCAGCCACATCCCATATGCCCAGAACCAGCCAAACCGTGAACCCCAAGCTGGGCCACTCCCTCTCCTTAAAGGAAGGGATCCTCGTTCCACAGTTCCTCTGAACTCCCGCAGCAGCAGGGTGGGCCTTTCCTGGATCTGAACCCTAGCTACACAGGCTGCCGTTCTGATCCTCCAGATTTGTCAACTCCAACCTCTTTCCTTTGTACTCCTCATCTTATCAGTGTTAGCTCAGTGCTCTCCTATTTATTTAAAAGTCTGAGTTACAGAGAGAGAGAGAGAGAGAGAGAGAATCTCCCATCCACTAGTGCACTCCCTAGATGGCCACAACAGCCAGCACTGGGGCCAGGCTGAAGCCAGGAGCCAGGAGCTTCTTCCAGATCTCCCACAAGGGTGGCAGGGACCCAAGCACTTGGGCCATCCTCTGCTGCTTTTCCCAGGCCATTAGCAGGCAGCTGGATCAGAATTGAAGCAACCAGGACACGAACTGGCACCCATATGGGATGCCAACATCATAAGCAGCAGCTTTACCGATGTCGCCACAACACCAGGCCCCTCAGTGTCCCCTTCCTAAAACCTAATTAGTCCATTTCCTACATTGAATTCTCTGTTAAAATAATTAAGAGTGGTCTCTGTTTTCCTGATGACCCTAACTAATATATACCACCAAAGCTGAACAACAATACAAAGACCAAATGTAGTCCATGCTGTCAGAGTTACACAAACCCTTAAGAGTTTTCACACTTCAGAGTCTGGCAGCAATAAGAGCTCATTTCTTTTTTTTTTTTTTTTTTTTTAAGATTTATTTATTTTATTTGAAAGTCACAGTTACACGGAGAGAGGAGTGGCAGAGAGAGAGAGGGGTCCTCCATCCGCTGGTTCACTCCCCAGATAGCCACAACAGCCAGAACTGCACCAATCTGAAGCCAGGAGCTTCTTCCGGGTCTCCCACGTGAGTGCAGGGGCCCAAGCATCTTCCACTGCTTTCCCAGGCCATAGCAGAGAGCTGGATCGGAAGTGAAGCATCTGGGCCTCGAACCAGCACCCATATGGGATGCCGGCACTGCAGGCAGCGGCTTTACCCACTACACCACAGCACCTGCCCCAAGAGCTCATTTCTTAACCAGAAACAGAGACACTGCCCATCCACCTCACCCCCAACGACATTCCCTCTTACTGACAAATGACTGAACAGCCAAACAAACACCAGTCCAATGCTAGATGGACAACTGAGCACAGCCCAGCAAAGAATGCAGACAGGGAAAATGACTTAAAAAAAAAATTAGTAAATTAGCGACATCTGTGGGGAAAATCACTCCACAGAGTCAAACCCCACTTCAGTAGACTTCAGAGGAAGGTGTAAGATCCCACGCACAGGCCTGGAGCTTAGATTTGCCATTTCCTTACCGAAGTTTCATGCTACACACTGCTGTGACAGACCAAAACATTTTCACAGTTTTTCTAAGGAAGAAAACCCATTTAAGACCAGAGGACAGACCAAAGAAGAGATGAATGCTGCCACCTACATAACTGTCTTCCTGGACTTTGTATACAATGATAACCCTAAATTAGACCAAAAATTCTTAGAGGCAGTTGGTGACTCTGGCTGCAAAAAAAAAGTACTTAACCACTTAGAAAACAAAGCCCCACCTCAGGAACAGGCTAACGCATACACAGAAAGCTGACAACCCAAGAGCACGCAGTGGGGGTTGGGAGAGCACAAGAGTATGGCAGGTGCCTGCCCTCTCCACACCCATTCTCCTCTTCTGCCTTGAAAGACAGCACTGCACTGAGGCCAACTGAAAGCATCTTGATGGAAAGATCAATGGGATCAAAAGAAGCCACTGAGTGGAGCTTCTGGGAGAAGTTCTTTTGCCCGGGCTCTCCCACTTCTCATCCTAGCTGCTGGATTGTGGCTGTGGTATCCGCAGCACCGTCACGTGTGCTGTGCAGGTGTAGAAAAAACATGAGAAGATCCCAAAGTGACATGACACACAGAGGGGTCACCAACCACTTCTCAAGGGAAATACCACCAACAGATGACAACCTGACAGTGACACAGAGGTGGGAGTCTGAGGACTTTCAGGCTGCTACTGCGACAACCTCCATGAGGCTCTTCAGGTGGCAGGTGGCACAGACTGAACTGTGTCCCGGGCCTGCCCTTCCCCAGTGCTGACACCCAATCCTCTCCTAACCCTCAATGCGACAGGGCCTATAACGAGGCAACAATGGTTAGATAAGGTTATAAGAGTAGGACTTTAATCCACTAGGACTGCACCCTTATAATGGAGAGAACTTTCTCCTCCCCACACATGCACAGAAGCTGGGTGTGTGAGCTCACTGTAAGAAAGCCATCACCTGCAAGCTGCCCAAAAAAATCATAGCAGAGACTAAATCTGCCAGTACCATGACCTGGGACTGGGAGCCTGTGGAGCTGTGAGATAAATAAATGTCTGTTGTTTGAAGTCACCTGGTCTGTGGTACTAGAGAAGGTAAATGATAAGGAAAAGAAAGCAGTAACTTCCAAGAATGAAGGAAAAGCAAGAGAGTTGGCAAGCATTTGAGAGAAAATAATAGACTATTTCTCTCCTAAGATCTCTAAAATACAGATGATTAATGAAAGCAAAAATCAGAACACTGATCAAGTTTTCAAAGTACATGGACAGGGGCCGGCGCTGTGGCATAACGGGTAAAGCCATCAACCACAGTGCCGGCATCCCATATGGGTGCAGGTTCAAGTACAGCTGCTCCACTTCTGATCCAGCTCTCTGCTATGGCCTGGGAAAGCAATAGAGGATGGCCCAAGTGCTTGGGCCCCTGCATACATGTTGGAGACCCGGAAGAAGCTCCTGACTCCTGGCTTTGGATCAGCACAGCTCCAACCGGTACAGCCAATTCGGGAGTGAACCAGCAGATGGAAGAGCTCGCTCATTCTATCGTTCGCTCTCCCTCCTCTCTCTGTGTAATTCTGACTTTCAAATAAATAAATAAATCTTAAAAAAAAAAAGTACATAGATAAAAGCGTGGTAAACACAACATGAAGCATGTGGTGGCCGGTTTCTCAGAGACACCGCGGTAAGATGCTGATAGGAAAACATAGGCATATGTACTGTAAAACCCAGAGCAACTACCAAAACCCCACAGAAAGAAATCTACAGCCAAACACTCAGTAGTGGCACTATGAAAGGAAAACTAAATGCAAAGGCAGCTAACATGAGCCCTAAGAGAATGAAGCTAAACTGAGAGAACTGAGAGGAGACACATGAGAGAGACACACCTCTCTCAGTATCCAACAGAGGAAGTCAGAATAAAGATACCCCATGTCACCTCTACAGCCAACCTGACCTGACACTGTGGAACACTCCACTTATGACAGCATGACACTCATACACGCTCTTCTCCCAAGTGCACAACAAACAACTCCCAAGGAGACAGGGTCACAAAATAAACCTTACCAAATCTGAAAGAATCCAAAACACACAAATTATACTTACAGAATACAATAAAATCAACCTAGGAAACAGTAACAAAAAGACATGTGGAAAATGCCCAAATATTTGGAAATCAAACAGCAAAGAAGAAATATCCAGGGAAATTAGAAAGGATTTTAAATTGAATCAAAATGTGATAAAGCCAAAGCAATGCTTAGAGGGCAACTGATCAGATTAAATACTTCTATACACAATGGACAGGCATTTGGTGCAGCAGTTAAGCCACTGCTCAGGATACCCACATCCCATATCAGAGTGCTGGGCTCGAGTCCCAACTCTGATTCTGATTCCTGCTTCCTGCTTATGCACACCCTGGGAGGGAGCAGATGATGACTCAAGTAGTTAGGTTCCTGTCACCCATGTGGGAGATGCTGACTGAGTTCTAGGCTCCCAGCTTCAGCCTGGCCCAACCCAGATTTGCAGGCATCTGGGAAGTGAACCAGAGGATGGAAGATCTCTCTCTGTCTCGATGCCTCTGTCTCTTGGTCTTTCAAATAAAATTAAAATAAACAACAACAACAAAAAAGCTCTTGTATACACAAGAGAGATAAACCTATACAGCTCACAAGTTCTGAGGATGAAATAAAATTACAAATATAAAGCTAACTACATAACAGATACTCAATAAATACATAATGAGAGTGGGCCTTTAGCCAAGAAGATAATGGTTGAAATTCAGCTTACTTGGGGCTGACACTGTGGTGTAGTGGATAAAGCCGCTGCCTACAGTGCTAGCATCCCATATGGGTGCTGGTTTGAGATCGGCTGCTCCACTTCTGATCTGCTATGGCCTGGAAAAGCAGTACAAGATGGCTCAAGTCCTTGGGCCCCTACACCTGCAGTGGGAGACCCGGAAGAAGCTCCTGGCTTCAGATCAGCGCAGCTCCAGCCGTTGCGGCCAATTGGGGAGTGAACTAGCAGATAGAAGACCTCTCTCTCTCTCTCTCTCTCTCTCTCTCTCCTTCTCTCTCTGTATAACTCTGACTTTCAAGTAAATAAATAAATCTTTTAAAAAAAAATAAATAAAATACCTGCTTACCACATTCCTGGGTTCGATGCCCAGGCCAAGCTTTTAACTCCAGCTTCCTGGTAATGCAGACCCTGGGAGGTAGCAGGTGATGGCTCAAGTTAGTGGTTTCCTGCCATCCTTGTGGGAGAACTAGATTAGGCTCCTGGTTCTGGGCTTGGGCTCTGGCCTAGCCCTGACCA
The DNA here is from genome assembly GCF_033115175.1 of Lepus europaeus. Lineage (NCBI taxonomy): Eukaryota > Metazoa > Chordata > Mammalia > Lagomorpha > Leporidae > Lepus > Lepus europaeus. The sequence continues at coordinate 24,279,640 of NC_084847.1, forward strand.
TTATGCGCGTTTGAGGAGTGAACTAGAGGACGAGGGTTCTCTCTGTCTCTTTGAGACTCATAAATAAATAAATAAGATGAATAAACAATAAATGAACTGAACCAAAAAAGAAAAAACACAAATGTACAAATAAAATTCCAAGTTAGTTAACAACAGACTGAAGCATAATCCTGAATATTGAGTTTTTTCAACCCAATAAAATAACTGACGCCACATTCACTTGCTCTCTGGAGAAGTCAGCAGCAAGGATCTCTCTTCACAGGAGCTAGAGAGTGGTCAGAGCTCTGATGTAAGCCTAGGTAACACCTTCTATCAGCTGAACCAAAATGTCATGTGTGACAGCAGCACTTCCTCTTTAGTAAGCAGAGTGACCCACGCTCACTCCTCTGTTTACAGCCCAGTGAAATGTCACCTGGCACCACTGTGCCCGCGGTGGCCAGCACCCCCTAGCACCCCCAGCAGTCTCCTGCTGAAGGAGCTCACAGGACATGATGCAATGACTTCAGGCTGCCTCACACGCTCAGGTGTCCTCATCTCCTATACACGGGCAACTCCCTTCACACTGACAAGCAAGAAGGAAAGGGAGTGACAGAGAACGGGAAAGAACACGTTTATGGATGGGGCACCTACTGTCCGTGGGAGTACCCTGTACACGCTAATCCCTTCCATTTTCTCAACAGCTTAAGAGGAAGGCACAACCATCCCCAGATAGGAATGAGGAAAAGGGAAACTGAAATCCAGGCCTTGCCACCAACTCAAAATGGCAATCAGGACAATCTAGCCCCCCAGTACTTCTGCTCAGCAGGGTATATGGCAGAAGGCTCACCCCAATAACAACTGCAATTCTCTATAGCTCTGGTCAAGAAACTCTGGAACACTCTCAACTGAGCAGGAACAAACAGAGTTACGACTTCCAAGTTCCTATAACCAAGAATAACCCATGTACATTTGTGCTTCTAAATCTGTAGCCTACAATGCCTACCGCTTTGTTGTGATGAATGATGCAAAACCTACAAACCACAAGGGACAGGAACTGAGTGCTGCCTCTGTGACTTAACCACACCTACGTTTCCCAATTAAGACACCAAGAAAACATTTTTGACTGCTTCCTGCAAGATCAGTTGCTTCTGAAATTACAGCTTAAGAAACAAACGCTGACTACCAAAGCATTCCATCTTCTCCCAGATAGATGTCACTACTGGAAGCCCTCTGATCACCTCTACAAGCTCTCAGCTAAAATAAACATCACCACCAGCAGCCAGCACTCTTTACCAGCTACTGTGGCAAAACAGAACTTCTCTGATATACTGGGGTGATTGTCAAGCTTTCAACACTTTCATTTAAAAGCTTTTGAGGAACAGGTGTTTGGCCTAGCAGTGAAGTTGCTGCTTGGGAGCCTATATTCCACAGCACAGTGCCTGGGGCTGAGTCCCAGCTCTGCTCCCAATTCCAGCTTCCTACTAAAGAGCACCCTGGGAGGCAGTGGGGATAGCCCGAGTGACTGGGTACTTACACTCCTGTGGGCGATCTGCAGTGGGTTCCCAGCCCCCAGCGTCAGGCTGGCCCAGCCACTGTGGACTTCTGGGGAACGAGCTCAATGGAAGCACTGCTCTCTCTCACTTGTGCATTCTCACACACATATTTAAAAAAGGTTTGAGCACATCTACATACACATGTAACATAAGGGTGACCAAAAATACATGATAAAGATTTATTTATTTGAAAAGCAGAGAGAGGGACAGAGAGATAGAGAGATAGAGAGATAGAGAGATAGAGAGAGAGAGAGAGAGAGAGAGAGAGAGTAAGGAGGGGCTCCATCCACTGTTTCATTCCCCCAAACAGCAATGGCAGGGGTAGGCCAGGCTGAAGCCAAGACTCTAGAACTCCATCCAGTTCTTCCACATGGGTGTCAGGGACCCAAGGTGTACCAGTAGGGAGCTCAATCAGAAGTGTAACATGGGGCCTGCACCGTGGCTCACTTGGTTAATCCAAAGCCTGTGGTGCCAGCATCACATATGGACACCGGGTTCTAGTCCCAGTTGCTCCTCTTCCAGGCCAGCTTTCTGCTGTGGCCCGGGAAGGCAGTGGAGGATGGCCCAAGTGCTTGGGGCCTTGCACCCCCATGGGAGACCAGGAAGAGGCACCTGGCTCCTGGCTTCGGACTGGCGCAGCACTGGCCGCAGCGGCCATTTGGGGTGTGAGCCAATGGAAGGAAGACCTTTCTCTCTGTCTCTCTCTCTCACTGTCTATAACTCTACCTGTCAAATTTAAAAAAAAAAAAAAAAAGGAAGTGTTAACACCCAAGGCTCAAACTGGCATTCCAATACAGGATGCAGGCTTTGCCAGCAGCAGCTTAACCTACTATGCCACGCCAGTCCCTAAAAATTTATTATAAGCTGAAGCTCAAATATTTCCTCTGTGCAGCCCAGTGGACTGACACCCACATTTTTGCAATCTCCTTCCCTAGACCACTAGGGAGTGTCTGACAGGACAAGCAGTTCACATGCTGGTCACCCCATAACAGCAAAAACCACAGACCAACTCTGAAGAGTTTTTTACTTTGCTTACTAAAGGTATGAAACTGTTATACAGAAGTATATGCTTAAAAACCTAGTGAAAAAAATTTGAAAGTCTCATTTAGAATGATAGTCAAATGATCAGTGGTAAACAATCATCATGTTTAAAGCAGTTCAGGCTGCACCATTAACAACCACAGTAGCAGAACAGACGCCTGGGCGAGCAGGCCAGCATCTGCAAGTGGCTACTGGCCTTTTTTAACTGTCCACCGGCCTTGTCCCTTAACCCCTGCACAGCCAGGAGACAATTTCTATTACTTATTGCTGCTGGTATCAACACAGCAACAGGCAGACACTGAACCAGGGATTTTAGACACAGGGCTTCCTTACATCTTGACCACCCTCCAGGAGCGGTATTAGCATGTCTACCTTGCAAGGGGAAATGTGACCAGCATATGACTTGAGCAGAAGCAGACAAGGAGTCTCATCTCTCCAGACTACTGCCAGTTCTACTGGCACAGCGGTCTGCACTAGTGAGCACTTCATACTAACAGGCTGCTGCTGTGGATTTTCTCAGTGGAACTATATTCTTCACACCTCCCATTCCCACGGTGCTTTAAAAAACATTTTCATAGTAATCATTTCTTCAGTTGATTCTCTCAACAAGCCTGTGCAATCTGGAAGCTATATATATTTACTACTAAATATAGAAATATCAGGCACAAACACAGGAGCAAAAGACATACCTGTTCAGCATACAAGAAAAATATATGGGTGGAAGTACCTTTTAGTCAACAACTCATTCAAAAACAAAATTGCTTAAGTTGGCCACTTCACCAAAAACAGGATCTACTATTGTGTAACAGTATCTGATACAGGAACACAGAACGCTAGCATTAAGCACATGTGAACAGAAACCACAGCAACTGGGAAGCTATTCTGCAATCACAAAAATGTTTGAGAACTACCACCCAAAAACATGCTTAAATTTGCAATGCAAATATCTCTTTATCTTAACAAGTCACAGAACCGCGGCTTTGAAATGGCTGTAGATGTGCGGGGGAGTCTCTCGTCTCCAGCCCACTCCATTCGGCACATTTCTGGGGCAACAGTGTTCGCTAACTCTACCACCAAAGACTGAGCACTTGCAATGTGCCAGGTGGTCTTAATATGCTATTTCATTATGTCATTGAATGTCTCAACAATTATCCTCCCCTTTTTACAAATGACAACACAGAAGATCTCAGTGGCTACACAGAAGCTACAAATGCAGAATTCAGACCAAGGGCTGCCTGAAACGCAGTGATGGCATCCACACTATTCTAACCCCCTCACCCACTGAACATGTCTCACACACAGTGACCACTTAATCTGACTGCTCTTATAAATACTGTGCTGGGCCAGCAGTGTGGTGCAATATGTTAAGCCACCACCTGCAACACCAGCATCCCAGATGAGCCCTGGTTCGGGTCCCAGCTGCTCCACTTTGGGTCCAGTTCCCTGCTAATGCACCTGGGAAAGCAGTGGAGGATGGCCTTAGTGCTTGGGCCCCTGCACTCACGTGGGAGACTCAGATGGAATCCTGGTCTCCTGGCTTCAGACTGGCCTTCCCCTGCCATCGTGGACATTCAGGAAATGAACCAGGAGACAGAGGATTTCTCTTTCTCTTTTTCTCTGTAACTCTGCCTTTCAAATAAATAAATCTTTAAAAATACATACATACATGCATACATACATACATACTATGCAAAGAAGTAAGAATCACGCCCAAACTGCGTAAGACCTGCAGACCCTCTTAAGTAAGTACGATCAAGTGCCCAGAGCTAGATTACTTAGTACTCTCCGGCTCTGACTGCACGTGTGCACTAGAAATCCAAGAGCTGGGTTTAATTTACATGGAAACCACTCTGCACCTACAATGTAAAAGACAGCGTTTTGTCTCCTTCCTAACTGCCCGCATCCTGAGGATATGATGTATGTATCTCACTGAGAAAAGCAGCCATTTTACTTCCTCCCTAAGTGGACCCTTCCTTTATTTTCCTAGCATGCTGAATCTCCAATTTCCCCTCCCTCTCGTTGACACCCAGGGGGTACTAAGATTATATTGTACAGGAAACAATTTTCTGCCTGCAAGCAAGAAAAATGGACTTCAGAAACACAAGGGAGGAAACCAAATCTCTCCCCATTTTCTGTATTAAAAAATACAATAGGGGCCGGCGCAGTGGCTCACTTGGTTAATCCAAAGCCTGTGGCGCCGGCATCCCATATGGGCACCGGGTTCTAGTCCCGGTTGCTCCTCTTCCAGTCCAGCTCTCTGCTGTGGCCCGGGAAGGCAGTGGAGGATGGCCCATGTGCTTGGGCCCCTGCACCTGCATGGGAAACCAGAAGGAAGCACCTGGCTCCTGGCTTCAGATCAGCACAGCTCCGGCTGTAGCAGCCATTTGGGGGGTGAACCAACAGAAGGAAGACCTTTCTGTCTCTCTCTCTCACTGTCTAACTCTGTCAAATAAATAATAATTAAAAAAAAAAAAAACAAGTACAAGAGATTATCTCAAAAGTGTTTGATTATAGGTTAATTTCTTTACATCTTCCTATACATCTTTTCTTAGTTTTAACAATAAATATATTTTTTCATGACAGGTATTTACTAATTTATTTAGGAAGTTTTCAAATACATATGAAAAGAATAAAAACACAGTGAGCCCAGCTCCTAGCAGGCAACTTTCACATCATGATCAAGCCAGGGCCAGCTCTGCCTCTTCTACACACCGCCACTTCCCTCCCTACCCCAGTGGGTTATTTCAAGCAAACCCCAGATGTCACATCATTTCATCCAATAAATGTAGGTACTTATTTGTATCTCTAAAATAAGGGCCTTTAAAAAAAGTAAGATACCACAAAAGCAATATCACACTTTAAAGATTAACAATATATATTACTTTTTTAATCAGAAAAAAAGTCAAGAAAATAGGATATTTAAAAGACAAAAACAAAGAAGATACTTAGTAGTATCACTGCCCAGACAGCGCCGTGGCCCAGTCTCACTGGACAGGTCTGGTCGCACCGCAGGCTGCCCTTTCAGGCCACAAGAGTAAGTGGTGACAGTGACTATCTCTAGTTATCAGTGTTTCTGGGGTTTACCTGTTGAGAACTGCTTCCTTGTCTCCCAGACGACTTTTAATTTTACTTGTCAGATAGTCCAAAAAGAGCGTCCAGATATCCAAACAAGAGAAGTAACCTTCATGAGTAGGCTATGGTACAAAAGAAATCCAGACAATGAGATTACTTCATGCAACTATTCTTCAGAAACACACACACCAGTGTTCATTTCCACCAGAATGGTGAAACCATAAGCCTAGACTCCCTTAGTTTCCTAGTAGTCCTAACTAGTGGGTTTTAATCCATCAACTTTCACCACTGGGCCCTACTGAACCTAACAAGGCTAGCATACCAGGTAGCACAGTACTGGGGAGACACCTGGCAGGACAATCTGAGGGCAAAATGGGCCAAGATCTTAAAGCCTGAGGCTGGTGGAGAAGGCTCTTCCAGACCAGGCAAGTCAAATCTGTTTTAGAGAAAAACCAAGATCCAAGAACAAGAGTTGTTCAAGATCAGGGTAGGATCAGATCCTTTTGCATCCTAGGTAACTTGATCAATGGAGCAAGTGAGCCCAGAAAATGGTTTGTTACCACCAAAAGTAAGTTCAGTGGCTCCAAAGGTGACAGGTTTATACACTGAGAGTCTGGAAAGTAACATTTGCAGACTCCCAATGTAAGAGACTGAAAACTGAGCTCATTAAGTCTGACCCTCAGGGCACTGTCACATTTGCAGAAGTAGGGCTGTCAAACAGGCTAACAGCGACCTCTAACCCAGTAGTGGTGGGCACAAAGGGAGAAGGCAAGAGCAACCATGTAGAGCCCATGCCTGAGTTACTTTCTCAAGAGCCTTACGATTCTATTTCACACAAAATTCACGCGCTACACTCTCCAACACATGAGCCTTCCCACACACATCCATTTTCAACCTGTGGCCCCGGATCCCTGACACACCCACTCGGATTCTCACTACTTCCCAGAAGCCTTTGGCTTTGCTAGTGACTGCCTCACTGAACTTCAAACTTGGGTCAGGATGAGACAAGGAAAGAAATAATGCTATTATCTTCTTGGATCAGTTTCCTTCAATTGATGAGCCACAGGAAATCCCAAAGTTCCAAAACCATAAAAAAAATTTGCCCAAGGGAAAACATTGGGTGTAGCATGCAGTGAGAGTTCTGCACCTAAGCTGAACTCTGAGCCACAAAAACCATAGCTTAAAAAAACAGGTGAGGGGCCAGCGCTGTGGCACAGCGGGTAAAGCCGCCACCTGCAGTGCCGCATCCCATATGGGCGCCAATTTGAGTCCTGGCTGCTCCACTTCCGATCCAGCTCTCTGCTATGGCCTGGGAAAGCAGTACAAGATGGCCCAAGTCCTTGGGACCCTGCACTCGTGTGGGAGACCTGGAAGAAGCTCCTGGCTCCTGGCTTCAGGTAGGCGCAGCTCCAGCCGTTGCAGCCAACTGGGGAGCGAACCAGCAGATGGAAGACCTCTCTCTCTCTGCCTCTCCTTCTCTCACTATGTTAACTCTGAATTGCAAATAAATAATAAATCTTTAAAAAAAAAAAAAAAAAAACAGGTGAGGTCCAACCTCACAACCCAAAGGGTAGCCCTAGAACACGACTGTGCAGCTCCATGAGGGCCACGGACAGGAGCAACTTGAGGAAACGAGACGACCACACCCTGTCTCCACCTCATACCTGGCAAACCAGGACGTCTGTGACATGAAATGAACCAGGACAACAAGCAGGAGCCTATCTAAGAAGCCATGCAGAAGTGATATGGGTAGCTGGTCAACTTGCTGAGCCTCCCTTGAGTGAGCTGTCCTTCCTTCATCTGAAAATACCCGCCAGTCTCCTCAATGGAACACGCCTGGTCAGAGCATGCGCAAGCGCTTTTTACAAAGCAACACCACGTGAATCCAGCCTTCATGGCCACGTCAAAGTACTTTACAGTCCTGCATGCCATCCGCATGGCTTCGATTAAGGAACAGATTAAGGATTTCCTGTACAGCTCAAGACTGGAAGCAAAGGTTAGCAGACACAGCCCAGCACGATGTGGAACACCACCGTTCACATTCAGACCCGCATGCTGCGCCGGGCCCAAGCTGCCCCTGACCTGAACGGCAACAATCACTGCACACACAGGTTGGGAAAGGCAAAACATGGCAGGCTGACTCCACATCTGGAGTCACTTAACTTTCCAGGATCTTCATAGACCTATTTTTAAATGTACCTGTATATATGCTCAGGTTTACTTTTCAGATTTCAGGGCTAATGGATCACTGACATTTTTAAATTTTATTCATTCTTTTTAAAATTTTATTCTTTTTTAAAATTTTATTCATCTTCTCACTCATTCATTTGTTCACTTATTTACTTATTTAAGAAGCAGAAAGAGACTTCTCACCCACTGATTCACTTCCCAAATGCCCACAACAGCCATGGTTGGGCTATGTCAGGCAAAAGCACAGCAAAACCAGAGGGTTCTGGTAAGCAGTGAGAATCCAAGGGGATGTATCAGGACTGCGGGCCACAGGTCGAAACAGATGTGTATGGATGGCAGTAACCTAATTACCTGAGCCGTTACTGCTGCCTCCTGGGGTCTGCATTAGCAAGAAGCTGGAGCCCGGTATCAAACCGAGGTGCTCCAACATGGCAGCGGGTGTCATAACTGCTACACTGCTCCCTGACAGGTTCTCTTTAAGCAGCTAAAGGGCTTACAGTGTTTAGCTTTGACTGGCATTGATTTATTTGATCTAACAGTCTTGGAGAGCAGAAAGATATTTGTCTTCTTCTCATCTTAAAGTAGAGTCACTTACACCAAGGTGACAAGACAAATAAGGAAAAGAATGAGAACAAGAATGTGGCTCTTAAAATCCCTGATCCAGGGCACGTACATCATGGTGTCACAGTAGAGCTGTAGCTTGGGACGCCACATCCTTTATGGATGCCAGTTCGCAACCTGGCAACTCCACTTCTGATCCAACTCCCTGCTGATACCCTAGGAAACACAGTGAAAAATGGCCCAAGTGTTTGGGCCCTTGCCACGCACATGGGAGACCCTGATGAAGCTCCTGACTCCTGGTTTGGGCCTGGCTCAGTCTTGGCCATTGAAGTCAGTTGAGGAGTGAACCAGCAGGTCTGGAAGACCTCTCTCTCTGTGTCTCTCCCTCTCTTTGAGGCCTTCAAATAAATAAATAAATAAAAAGGTTCATGGTATGGCCAGCACTGTGGCGTAGCGGGTAAAGCTACCACCTGCAGTGCTGCCATCCCATATGGGCGGCAGTTTGAGTCCAGGCTGCTCCACTTCCAATCCAGCTCTCTGCTATGGCCTGGGAAAGCAGTAGAAGATGGCCCAAGTCCTGGGCCCCTGTACCCATGTGGGAGACCCCGAAGAGACTCCTGGCTTCTGGCTTTGGATCAGATCAGCTCTGGCCACTGCAGTCATTTGGGAAGTGAACCAGAAGATGGAAGACCTCCGTCCCTCCATCCCTCCGTCCCTCCTCCCTCCCTCTCTCTCTCTCAAATAAATAAAATAAGCTTTCAAAAAAAAAAAAAAAAAAAAGGAAGAAAGATAAATGAAGAGGGGCTGACGTTGTGAGTTAAAGCTCGACATCCCATAAAGCAGCAGAAGATAGCCAAGCAGTCGTGCCCCTGCCACCCATGTGGGAGACCTGGATGGAGTTCCTGGCTCTTGGCTTCAACCTTGCCCAGCCCCAGCCATTGCAGACATTTGGAGAGTGAACCAGCAGAAGGAAGATTGAGATCCATTGATCTCTCTCTCTCTCTCTCTCCCCCCCACCCTATGTAACTCTGCCTTTTAATAAATAAATTAATCTGTTAAAAAAAATGCAGAAAAGGAGAAATGGTTAAAGAAAGACACAGTAGCACCACTCTTGGTCTTCTTATTGATCTTTCAAAATGTTTACCAATACTAAAACTTTAAAAATTTTAAAAGACAAAAATATTGAGTACTCATAATAACTATCTAGATAAAAAGAAGCAAGACATGTTCCCACTTTACAGACAACAAAGCTATGAGAAAATAAGACCCTACTTTTAGTGAATAGGTAAGAGCTTAAAGCTCTCTCTGGAGACCATTTAGTTCTTGAGTCTTAACTCAAAGAACTCCCTGCCATCAGGCCTTGATCCTGGACACGTGCCATCTTTGCTCTGCTCTGCCTTCCCAGCAGCCAATCTACAGTAAGCGGAAACAGGGCACCTGCCTGGTTCTTGTCCCTCTGCCTGACACTCAGAATCCCTTTCCATCTCGGCCTCAAGGACACCCACTCCCACAGTTAGCAAGTCTAGATCAGAAAGAAAACTTCCCATACAGGAAGACAGGAGAGAAGGGAGCTTGGCCAACAATACCTCTGGGTAAAGCGAGGACATGTGTCTTACTGCTCCCAATATACATGTATTTGTATATTCCAGTTCAATGGAAAACACATAGATATCTAGTAGGAAAAATTCATTAAAGACAAGCACTAGACAGGCCAGTATTGAGGCACAGTGTATGACGCCACATCCCATACTGGAGTTCTGGTTCAAGTCCCAGCTGCTCCACTTCCAATCAGCAGATAATGGTCCAAGGGCCTGGGCCCCCGCCACCCACATGGGAGACCTAGGTAGAATTCTAGGGCCCTAGCTTTGGACTGTCCCAGCCCCAGCTGGTGCAGCCATTTGGGGATTGAACTAGTAGACAGAAGACCTGTCTCTGTCTCTGTCTCTCTCTCTCTCTCTGTCTCTCTCTCTCTCTCTCTCTCTCTGTCACTCTGCTTTTCAAATGAATGAATCTTTTTAACAATGAGCACCAGGAATGACCCTGAAGTCCATCTTCACTGCAGTCAATATTCTTAAGTGGAAGAACTGAAATCTAAGGAAATTAAAGGCCTATTCAAGGACCCAGATCTAACAGACACACCAGAGCTCAAACACAGATCCCTTGGGACCAAGTCCAAAGGAGGAAGCATAGCAAACACATGCACACTTTAAAATATTTTTATAGCTTCCTTTCAGATCCCCTTTTACAAAGGGAGTAAATCTCCAGACATTTCCACCGAATTTTCCAGATAACCCCTTCTTTCTGACCTCAGCAATGGCTCCTTATCTCTCTCAAACCTGCTATCTTAACCTACCCACTCAACACTCCCTTTACCTGTCTATATGCTCTCAAATCCTCCTTTCTTCCTGGTCTCAACGTTTTTCCTATATCCAGCTCAAAATGGTCCCACCTCTGAGGCTCCGCTCTTACATCCTCCCCCTCTCACAACCTCTTCCTCACCTCTTCTGTTCCCCCCTAGGCCTGGGGAGCTCGGCGGGTTTCTCTTCTTCTTCTGCACTCCCCAGCCCCTCTGTCAGGCACCCTGACTCTCCTTCGGGCTTTGGTCCTCTTCCTCCTGTCCCTTCTCCCAGGAACGATTCACCCTCACATCCAGTACTCTTGTTCATACATGCCAAGTCTCGCTGCGAGAAAAGGGAATTTCCACACCAAACCCTTGTTCCAAATCCCCCACCACACACATACACTCCTTCCAGCCTAGAACTTGGCCTCTCTTCCAGCCTCATTCAGCCACTCTACTTTTAAAGCAGATACCCCACCGAGCCAGCAGTTTCAGTCCCTATCCAGGGCTGGGGAACAAGCAGCCTGTGGGCCCTCTATAGTCTGCGAAGTCATTTGGTCTGGCCCTGCCAAGATAACCACAGGTGGGACTCAAAATCCAATCACTCTATAGCAGGCTAATTTTTAAGTTGGTAATTTCATATGCTATGCAAATGATGTTATAAATCTCCAATGGCCCTTGGCAAAGAAAAGGTTCCTTACCCTTGCACCAACAGAACGATCTACCTGTATATCAAAAAGCACACAGAAGATGTTCACGGCAGCAAGAAGCATGGTCACCAAGAACTCACGGCAATCAAATCAGCAGTGGAGTGGACTTTCAGACAACGGCTTCCTGGACCACAATGGAAATGAACAAACTGCTGCCACACACCACACAAAAGACTCTCCCAAATGGCACAGCAAATCAAGAATGCAAATAAAACAAGCACATGCTATACACTTTCATTCTAAGATCCACCATAGGCGAAATTCATCTAGTGTTAAGGTCGATTCTAGGATTATTTCTGGAGAGAAGGGGGTAAAGTGACCACAAAAGAGCTTGGGAGGATTTCTGGGGTGCTGGTGACGTCCTATTTCTTACCTTAGATGGTGTGGTCATTTGGGGAAAATTAATCAAGCTGTATGCCTACTATTTATGTACTTCTCTGTATGAGTGCCATACTTCAACCAAAGGCTTTGTAAAAACACACACACACACACACGTATGAGGGACAGGCCATGACAGAAATGCCTACTGGGCTGTGGTGACTACTGCACAGCTGTATCAATTCACGTCACATCACTGAAGTGTACTATTACAAAGAGAGAATTTCATGCATGTAAAATTATACCTCAATAGAAAAATACGTCCACAGGAACACCAGGTCACTAGGCTAGAAACTCAGAGACAGACCCTGCTTGTGAAGGTGGTATGTCTTGCTCCTGAAATACGACAGGAGGCTCAAAAAACTATTTGTTAAATTGGAAAAAAAGAAAAACTGAACATCACCAAAACTACCTCTCAAGAGCTTCACCATAAATAATTTTGTGCAGAGTTTCAGTGAACAAAATAGAACTAAAGGTCCTAATTGCGGACTTTTTCTGTATTCTGCTTCTCTAACATAACAGTAATTAAGAGCAGACTCTGTGGGTCCAGTGCCTGGCTCCACCACTTGCTAACTGTGTAGCCCTGATCAAGTAACCCTTTGAGCCTGAGTCTCTGGTCTGGAAAGCGGGAGAGAATAACAGTCACAGTACCTACATCATAGGGTCACTATGATGACTACATTTTAGCTTTACACAGCAAGCTCTGTATCAATGTCTGGGAAATAAGGCTTACTCCCGAAAATGAACAAGGCAGACTTGTTTCCCGGGGAGGGAAGGACAGTTTTGGTGCTTTACCTGGTGAAACGTGTACTTGAACAAAAGTGTCAGAAACTCCACCACAGGGAATTGGGAGTAGGACTCAATTCTTCTTAGGTGAACACTCACAAAGAGCCGCAGAAAGTCAGTAAACTTCTCAACGTAGCTAAATGAGACAAGAAGACAAAAGGTGACCTAAGAAACCCAGCCACCTCCAGAGAAGGGGACTTAAATTCAATCCAAACTTCTTTCACAGAGAACTGTACAGCTTTATGATAAATTTTCAGTTTAAAAACATAAAGGCCTGCAGCAATTACCTATAGGACAGGCAACCCTTCATTCCATTACCACCTGAAACATAGCAGAAAGCAACTTCACTCCTCAGACACTGTCTCCTAAAGCCTTCCTAAAGCTAGTGCCCTCAGATTTCCTAACTCGTTCCTGTTATGACCCAAATGAAGTGAAGGCAGAGTTACTGCTCTAAAGCTCCCGGGCAGACCACTGCGCCATTTCAACTGACAAGTCTAGAAGGCTGGTGTTCCTTGCTAGGAGGCCAATATACTACAATAGTGCTCGCGTAAGAACAAGTCAGTTCAGGCATCCAGGGAAGGTATACTCAGGCTTCTAAACGAATGTTCATTTCCCTGCTCTGGCTCCCTGTGCTAATTAAACATAGCACATCCTGCACCACTCTAAGTGTGATTCCGAATATAAAGCAGAGTGCCTGGCAGAGCTGGGCAAGCTCGGGGACTATTTAGTCTGATGCCTCCAGTCTATAGATGGAGCCCAGTGAGATAAAGTGACAGCCCCAGGCCACTCAGCCGGCACCGGGGCTCTGGGCCCAATCCAGGATCTCTCTTTCCACATCACAGTGAATTCCCAATTCATTTGTATTCACAAAATCATTTCACAGAAGAGTAAGGGGCACGGCTGCAAGGGTAAGAGAGTTTTGTTATTAAATACACAGCACATCATCACTCCCACATTTCAGAAACTGTCATTTTAAGCCCCTAAATACCAAAAGGTGCTTAGAAAATGAGATGGACATACCCTCTTAAATTACATTTCAGAGACCAACAAAACAAAGGGAAGACTTACTAGGCCTTAGCCAAAAGTTAAATAATGGCTGAAAGCAATTCTAAAACTCATAACTGTAAAAGGTTGTTTTTCAGAGCAGAGGTATATGAAATAGGAAAGGAGAAGAAGAAAACTGCTCCTCAAAGAGCACAGCCCACATTCTTCCTGGGACCTGTGCCCCTGCGGGCAGCCAAGCTGCCTGCCTGGCCGCCATGTGGCTGGCTGACATCCACGTGTCTGTCTGCAGCCTTTGAAAATACACAGAAATTTGTTTTGATAAGGAAAATGGCTGTCTTTGGGGACCATGGGCCAAATACTTGAAAAACGGGCACTAAAATCAATGGTTTTCAGAGAGAGGAGAGCATGAAGAGACTTCCCTCTGAGGGCTCCAACACTAAAACTCATGAGCCGGAAGTCCTTGTTCCTCAGTCTTCTCATCACATTATACATAGTTTTACATGGATCTCAAAGCCATCAACCAATTACTGCTCTTTAAGAGGATGCACTCAATTCCCTACCGCCCATAAAGGAACAAAGAGAAGTCCTGGGTAAAGTATCAAGCATTTGGATTTTATTTTAAGCTCCAACCCAATTAAAAAAATAATAATAATACAAGGCTTTCAGATTTGATTTCACCTCATTTTCTTTCCCTTGCCCACCTTCTGGTACAGGAGCTAATGAACAGTAGAAAGTTAGGAAAAAAAAAAAAAAAAAAGGCAGTGGAGTACAAGGAGAGAAGCCAAGGGCCTGGTTAAGCAGCTCCTAAACAACTGAGAATGGATTGAGCTGTTTAGAATTAGTGGTAAGGGACCCCAGAGCCAGGAAGCAAGCACACAGGGTTGTTTATGTCACCTTTCTGCTTCCAGGTACCTCTCAGCTTTCACAGGGCAAGAGGAAGCATAGGATTAAAATATAAAACCAAGAGCAAAACAGTTATATGGAACAAATCAGTACACAGAGAACCCATACCCTCCGAATGTAAGCCATAACAAGGTGTCTATGACTCAAAACAACCAACATTTGACAAGTGGTACAAGCAGCTAGGTTTTTTTTTAATTAACATATGATAACAACCTTCCTTAAAGCTAAAAAAGATAAGAAATTGTATGAATATTGATTTCTTTGAATTCATACAGAAAGCCATGACCAAATAAGAGTTCCTTTGTGATTACACAAAGCAAATGTCACACAAAAGTTATTTACATTGAACCGAATCAAAACTATCTTACGTATCAATTTTTTTAACATTAGAAAACTTAAAACAGTCCAATTTAAAAAGCACTAAACCTTCTTAGCTTTAGACACATATTCTACCAAATACTCTAAAGAAAAGGAAATAGCTGAACTCTGTAGCACTTTAACAAAAAACTTTCCAAGGAAAACTGATTAAAATATAACTTCTGCTGCTAGGTAATCTATAAATATTCACTACTAAGTCAATACAATTTATCAGTCTGGAAGTTTCAGAGCAGGCAACAGGACTGTCCAATTTCCCTCGTGTTTTTACACAGCGGTAGCATTATGCTAACGAAGCTGTCAGATGCAGAAATGACATCATCTGCAAGGAAGCAGACAGAGAGACCCTGACTCAGAGTCCTCTGCAGAGTCCTCTTTTAGGGACAAAAAAAAAGGCTAGGGAATTTTAGGGTCCATTAAAGGGAGCGATAAAGAAATAAACATAGATGTGTATCAACCTGTGCCCACCTTACCATCCCTATCTTTGGATGATAACTTGCTGTCTGTGTAAAACTCACATAATAACAACACTCCTAGACACTACAAGATGTTCATTTGGGAAAAGCCAAATAGTAGAAGCTGACAAGCAACGCCAAGTGAGAAAGGCCACTGTGACGCCTGTACCTCCACGGACCTCTTCTCCTGTGCTTGGCTACGCATGAGCAGCAGTCTCAGCTCCTGCACCACCTCAGACCTGCAGGCAAATAGTGAGGAAGAGGGGGAAAGAGGAGTGGAAGGGAAGACAGGAGGAGGATGGGGAAGAGACAACAAACCTGCACAATTCACATCACTTTTCAAACTCAACTGAGTTCCCTTTACCACCCTAGCCCTTCCAGCTCATCTCAGACTTACTGGTGCACACCTACCTTTCTGATCCTCACCAGAAGCCCCATATTCTGAAAGCAAAGAAGTTACAAACACTATGCGGCACAGTGCGATACACAGTCACAGCCCCTTGTCAGGGCACAACCGGCGGCACGCCTGCTTTCATTACCTCTCATCAAGCTCCTCTAGCCTGCTCTTCACCGTGTGGGCATTGTTATCCTTGGTGATTTTCTGCAGGAGGTAGAAAGTCTGCTGGAACATACGCAGTAAATACTCCTCGAATTCCATAGGCACACAGTTCTTGGACATGAGTTCATTGATGCAGGACATGGCCAGGACCCCAAGCCGACCACGCTCCTGACCCAAGACACAGTTCTGGCTGCTGCCGTTAACCGACGCCATCTTTCTAGCCCGGATGTCACAGCCAAAGCGCGCAAAGTGGAAGATGGTGGTAAGGAGGGACGGGGTGATGCTGGCAGACAGAGGAATCCAACTGAAGAGATGGGCCAGGCACTCCAAGGCCAGGGAACAGATATACTCACTCTCCACATCAAGGATGGGAATTGGCTGATTCAACAGTTTGGCTGAACTAGGGCTCTGCAGCAGGTTACTTAGTAGGTCACCTGAAAGTAAAAAAGGCTTTGAAGGGCACCACTATCAAATCTCCTACAAACTACTTTAAGGAACTCTCCTTCAAAGACAAAAAAAAAATCAATTCAGTTACCTCAGAAATCAGTATGTTCAGTATTAAATGCCAATTATAAAAAGTTGACAGCAGAGAGCTGGCAATGTGGTATACCAGGTAAAGCTGCCACCTGTGATGCCAGCATCCCATACAGGCACTGGTTCAAGACCTAGCTACTCCACTTCTGATCCAGCTCCCTGTTAATGTGCCTGGGAAAAGCAGTGGAAGATGGCCCAAGTGTTTGGGTCCCTCATTCATGTGGGAGACCTAGTAGAAGCTCTGGGCTCCTGGCCCAAACCTGGCCATTGTGGTCATCTGGGAAGTGAACCAGTGGATGGAAGCTCTCTTTCTCTTTCTTTCTCTTTCTCTTTCTTTCTCTCTCTCTCTCTTTTTCTCTCTTTCTCTGTGTGTGTGTGTGTGTGTCCCTCTAACTCTGCCTTTCAAATAAATAAATAAATCTATAAAAATAAAAAAAGTTCACAGCAAAGCAAAGTAACATCTTGTTCTGATTCTCATGGGGGAAATATGGATATAACCTTAGCATTGACTTAAATTTAATTTCAGTTAAGATCTGTGGAATAGCAGTTTCCAGGAGGCAGAAAAAATGGGGATAGAGGAGCTGTTTTGCAGCTGTAAAACTCCATGCTTATCCAAATTATTCTTTTCTCCGACTGTCCCCCCAAAATCACAATCTTGTTTTTGAAAAAATGACATATGGTCATCAAGTGAATTTTAAAAATCCCTAATACCATACATAAAGCAAAACTCGATGGATTAAAGAGTAAAAACTTTCAGCTCTTAACTGAAATGTAGGGTGAGGAAAACTACCCAAACACAATTGTTAATTAAAACAAGGATAAACTCAATAACATCAGAATTAAAGAGTTTCTAATCAATGAAAACAATTATGGGAAAGTGACCAGGCAGATAAGACAGCCAAGAAGATATAGTCACAATTTCTAACACCAAAAAGGACCAAAATGTAAAATATGTAAGAAAAATGCTGTACCATCATAAGAAGAACCCTAATATGCAGGTGGGTAGTGGACACAAAGGATGATTTTCAGAAGAAATTCGAAGGGGGAACAAGTGCACACAGAGATATCAAATTCACTAGTAATCAGAAAATGCAAATTAAAAGGGATGGGAAAAGAACACTGGAGGATGGCCCATGTGCAGGGCAAGGAGTGGCTGTGGGAATGTCCATGCAGCACTGGCAGGAGGAACAGCCACTCTGAAGGGATCCTGGCACTCTGAAGTCCTGGACACATTCATATAGCCTATCACCTGACCACTCCCCTCCTGGCAAAGTTCCAAAGCCACCCTCACAAGGGGACAGGCAGTGGTCCGTGCGGGTGTGGGAACTGGAGACAGCCTGGGGTCCTCATTAAGAGAGAAAACAGGTAAAAGCTGGGGGTGTGGATGCAGATGCCATGGCCTAACAGGCCTGGGCAACACAGATGGGGAGACCTTCCAGACACATGCTGGACCAAAGTGAACCATGGAATCATAGCACAACCACATCATTACTTATATTGAAATACATGGACACAAAGCAGGAAGGGTATACAACATGCTACTGGAGAAAAGGATGTACACTATATCCATACAAAATGGCTGTTCACTGTAGGGAACTGGGACAGGAGGAGAATGAAGATGAGGGGAACAAATAAATGAGAGGAGCCTGATGTAAACCCATACTCCTCAAGTGCTACAACTAAGCAATTGTGATGAGCACCTGTGGTTTACACTGTTTAAACCACACATCACTACAAAGCAGAAAGTCTGAAGTTTGGCCCAGGAACCCTAGAGGGTCCAAAATGCTTTCAGGAGTTGATAAATTCAAAGCTATTTTTAAAAAAACACCAAGATGGGGGCCGGCGCTGTGGCTCAGTATGTTAAGCCTCTGCCTGCGGCGCCGGCATCCCAAATAGGCACCGGTTCTAGTCCCAGCTGCTCCTCTTCCCATCCAGCTCTCTGCTGTGGCCTGGGAAAGCAGTAGAAGATGGCCCAAGTCCTTGGGTCCCTGCACCAGTGTGGGAGACCTAGAGAAAACTCCTGGCTCCTTGCTTTGGATCAGCACAGCTCCGGTCGTCGCAGCCATTTGGGGAGTGAATCAGCAGATGGAAGACCTTTCTCTCTGTCACTCTCTCACACTGTCTGTAACTCTGCCTCTCAAGTAAATAAATAAAATCTTTAAAAAAAAAACAAAACAAAACAAAAAAACACCAAAATGTTCTCTTCTTCCCTGGTTCTTGCTGTCTTGCAGGTGTACGGCAGGGCTTTCCCGGGGCTGCGTTATCCGTGCTACTGCATCAGACAGGACACAGAAGCTGTCTTTCACTAAACCACATATTTAAAGACATCTGCAGAAACGTAAAACAACACCACTCTTTCAGTAAATCTGTCGTTTTGTTTTGGAAAATAAAGTTATCATTTATTAAAATATATAATTTAATAATCATAATGGATTCATCATGGCTATTTTTAAGTGAATTAACAAATATTTATAAATTTTCTTACCTTTAATATCAATGGATGTAATTCAAAAAAACTTTATGAGGACCTCTATAGTTTTTAAGAGTAAAGGGGCGCCAAGGACAAAAATCAGAGCGCCCCCCCGGGCTATACATCGTCAGTAGATCCAAGAACCTGCACCAACAGAACTAGAATTTACCAGGCCCACTCCCACAGCCACTGCGGCAGAACCAGAAGGGGCCAGGAATCCATGCTCTGCAAGCTCTCTAGGGGCTTCTTTTGCTTGCTGAATTTTTTGCAAGCACTGAACTAAAGGAAATCATCCAAAACGAAATGGGAAGAAAGCTGTACAATTATTTTACAGAAAACAAAAGAAGAAAAAACAATCAAAACTCTAAGAGAACTTTCCTAAAATAGATGTGACTCAATAAAATAAAAGGGCATATTCTGTCCCAAAGGAAAAAAAAAAATGGCAGTGATCCATATTAAGAAACTGAGGGGTGAGGAAGAAATGCAAGCAGAAAAAGTGCACGCACAAAGGAGAAAACGTTCCTTCCGATTTCTTCACAGTAACATTCAAAGCCAGAAGACAGTAAGTAGCACAGGGGCTACAGGTTCCAGGGCAAAGCATGTGTGAAGAGGAAGGTGACTCTTCCTCAAGCACGTGAGACTCAGGTAACACATTGCCCTCACAGTCTTCTCAAGGAGGCTCCTGGGAAATGAAGAGTGAAGGGATGGAGACGCTGTGGCACAGGGACTAACGCTGGCCTTGAAAGGAGCACAGAACCAGGAGTAAACACGCACAGACATTACACTTGCTCATCTTTCACAAGCAAGACATCCTAAAACAAAGGTCTAAAAATCAACACATGCAATCAGAAACTGGTTTTCAGAGCAAAACATCTGTGACAATAAGAACACCCCCACTTGCTGTACTGCTGTTCTCTGCTTAGCCAGGTAGTAAAAGCTTCACCTGCACATTCTCATTTAATGCTCACTCCATCTGCGAGTCACTAAGGCCTGCAGCTGGTGAGAAGTGTATGCATAGATCTGTATTTAAAACCATGCACTATTAGCTGTCACGGTGCTCTCGCAGCGGGCTCAGTTCCAGGCCGGCCCCCAGGGCCGCCACAGCTGCTGCCACATGGCGAGCCCACGAGTTTGTCCTTTGATTTTAATTATTTTCTAAGGAAACCCTGTCCCTCTCCCAGCCTCTGTGCACATATGTACTTAGTTTTTATAGCAAAGAATATAAATTTGCTGTTTATTTTTCTATGAACTTTTTACAGAAAAAAAGATCCTGAATAAGAAAAAAAAAAAAAAAAACCATGCACTATGTGGATGAGAAAGATATGATACCCTGACTTTTACTGCCCATCAAAGCCAACTCAGAACTGTAATCTTTACACAGTTTCATTCAGCACACATTTTTCTTTCCATTTGTCCAATCAGAGAGGTGGAGGCTGCCCAAGCGCAGTCTGAAGGCAGACACACCAGTCCGCCTGCTCTCATTCACCCTCAGAGACATCTATTCTCTTTTTGCAACCAAGGACACGGACGGCCAGAAAAGGTATAAAGGCACAAAGTAAGTGGCAGGGGAAGGAAGCAGGGCAGAACTGGGGACACAGTTAAGGCCAAGCCCTGGAACGATGTTTCACATCCCTCCCTGCTCCACCGCTCACTGGCGATGGGAGCCCAGCAAGTTACACTACGTGAGCCGTTCCCTTATTTGTAAACAGGAGCTAAAACCACCACCCCATGTCACTGCAGTCTGTTCTAGTGAGATGAGGGGCCACTACGGGGGTGGGGTTAGGAAACAAACCAATGATTCCGGAACCATCCTGAGAACTATTCCATACATACCCCTCAAACCTTCTTCTACATCTCGTCACAGTAACTGTTCAGACAGGTCCCTGGACTCAGTTCAGACAGAAAGCTCAATTAAAAGAACACATAAGGGAAAAGAGACGAAAAGCCTAAGGAACTAATGATGAGGGGCTGGAGGGGAATTCAGGCAAGCAGGGGCGGGATGTGCTAGGAATCAGCCTGCTTACTCACTGGCCCTAAGGGCTCTCAGGATGGACTTCTTCTACAAAACTAAGCTTGTGGTCAAAAAAGCTGTACAACTTTCTAGAAGTTTCAGTGCTTAACTTGGTGTCTAAACTGCATACTCAGTTGAGCAAAAACATCAAAATAAATGTTGAGTAAGTCATCAGCAATCTCCAAATAATGAAGCAAGACCTGATGACTTCACTTAAACATCATAAAGAGAAAAAAATGAACATGCAATTCTTTTGTTTTTTTTTTAAAGGGGAAGTATATCAGTTTAAAAGCTTACTTAACTCCTAGCCATCATCCCCCACGACACTCAATTTACTTTGCTTTCCTCAAACCAAATTCAAGACTTTAAAAAAATGTAATGCTAAGTATTACATTTACATTAAGTATTACATTAAGTTTTGAGGAAGCAGGCATGCCATCTTTGGCTTTGCTATTTGAAGGATCGTCAGTTCACATTGTATTTCACTCAGCCTTCAAACAAAACTGAGGCAACACCTAAGAGGTAACCATCTAGTTCTGATGTTCCCTAACTTGGCCCCAAGAAAAATAAAGCCTACCAAAGCATAAACTGAGCTAGCTCAAAGCACACATCTGATCAAAGGCAACTGAAGGGCATGGCTTTCAGCAGTGGAAAAGAATCCCAGAAAAACAAGTCTTACCACAGTAAATGGCCACTGCTAACCGAATGCTAAGCTGGTCCTACACCACCTGAAGACAAATCAAATGTGGAAGAACTACTCTTTGTGAACTCTGTTTACATGAAATGAAGAGCTTAAAGACTGCAAATTGTACAGTACTGAAAAGTGTTCGTTCAGTTATAAAACTAAATCCATGTAACCTCTGCAAATCTTTCATTAACCATTCAAATGTAAAACATAAATCTGCTAAGCTGCCTCAAATATCCACCTAAAGAATGATGGTTGCACATAGTACAAATAAAAGTTCCACTCTTACAGACTTTAAATAGACTCTTAAACTCTCTAACAGTTTGCAATCCAAGTACAATATATGGAATTTGGAATAAATTAGCATACTATGAGCAGTCCCCCAAACGTCATGATATATTTTAAATTGTAAGTAATACTACAAGCGTTTCAACTTGCATATACAGACAACAAGCTACATCTGGGCTTAGGGACGCCTCATTTCAACATCCCAATGCCTTAGGTAAGGAAGAAAGATGTGGAAACGTTTCTCACTAGCCACACCAACCTTTACAGGACAGGAAGAAGGATGTGCCAACTCACAGGATGTACTCTACTTGGAAAGCATTTGTGATCACTGAGTGTCAACAGAAACATTAAGAAACCAACAGTTCCTGCTCAGCTACAATTTCCTTTCTCCATCCATCCTTAAAATTAGTCATTTTTAGATGACTTGTACTCTTGACTTTTTAAAGAGCTATCAGCAAGTCATCAACAGGAGTAACTGTGTACTTACATCTCATGTGGGATCTGTCCTTAATTTGTTGTCCAATGTGAAGTAATGCTATAACTAGTACTGAAACAGTATTTTTACACTTTGTGTTTCTGTGTGGGTGCAAACTGATGAAATCTTTACTTAGTATATACTGAATCAATCTTCGGTATATAAAGATAATTGAAAATGAAAAAAAACACATGGTTTTAAATTGGACATTGCATAGAAAATTAATCAGTTTTTAAAAAATATTATGTAGGATCTCTGTCCTTAATGTGCTGTACATTGTGATTTAATGCTATAACTAGTACTCCAACAGTATTTTTCACTTTGTGTGTCTGCAAACTGTTGAAATCTTTACTTAATATATACTAAACTGATCTTCTGTATATAAAGAGAATTGAAAATGAATCTTGATGTGAATGGAAGGGGAGAGGGAGCGGGAAAGGGGAGGGTTGTGGGTGGGAGGGAAGTTATGGGGTGGGGGGAGCCATTGTAATCCATAAGCTGTACTTTGGAAATTTATATTCATTAAATAAAAGTTAAAAAAAAAAAAAAAAAAAGAAAGAGCTATCAGTAACTGCATACAATAACCAGCAATCGACACACTATTGAATAACCACCGCAAATATGTACAGGCGTTTAGCAAATTATCCTTAACCAATGGAAACCCAATGCTGACTACTGCCAATTGGACCCCAGCATGTCCTGGTGGCCAACAGAACTTCCCCTGAGCTTCCCACATTCCTGTGCATCTCCTTGGGGCAGCTGACCACCCTGCAACCTCTGCAGAATGGCATACCTCCAGGACAAACTCAGGACAAACAATGCAGCCAGGAAATTTGAGGAAAAGAGAAGGGAAAAAAAACATAGCCAGGCCGGCGCCGTGGCTTAACAGGCTAATCCTCCGCCTTGCAGCGCCGGCACATCGGGTTCTAGTCCCGGTTGGGGTGCCGGATTGTTTCCTGGTTGCTCCTCTTCCATTCCAGCTCTCTGCTGTGGCCCGGGAAGGCAGTGGAGGATGGCCCAAGTCCTGGGCCCTGCCACCCGCATGGGAGACCAGGAGAAGCACCTGGCTCCTGGCTTCGAATCAGCAAGATGCGCCGGCCGCAGCGGCCATTGGAGGGTGAACCAACGGCAAAAAGGAAGACCTTTCTCTCTCTCTCTCTCACTATCCACTCTGTCAAAAAAAAAAAAAAAAAAAAAAAAAAAAACATAGCCTATATTATGGAGCCGGCGCTGCAGCGTAGCAGGTAAAGCTGCCGCCTGCAATGCTGGCATCCCATATGAGCGCCTGTTCGAGTCCCAGCTGCTCCACTTCCAATCCAGCTCTCTGCTATGGCCTGGGAAAGCAGTAGAAGATGGCCCAAGTCCTTGGGCCCCTGCACCCAAGTGGGAGACATGGAAGAAGCTCGGGGCTTCGGATCAACACAGCTCTGGCCGTTGCAGCCAACAGGGGAGTGAACCAGCAGATGGAAGACCTCTCTCTCTGCCTCTCCTTCTCTCTCTGTGTAACTCTGAATTTCAAGTAAATAAATAAATCTCAAAAAAAAAGAGGGGGGTAACAAATTTGGAGGGACAGCAATTACACACTGAATGGGCAGAAGTTGACAACATAAACATAAGATCAAAGGTGCCAGGGGCTGGTGTTGTGGTGTAATGCGTAAAGCCGTTCCTGTCCCAGCTGCCCCACTTCCAATCCAGCTCCCTGCTAATGGCCTTGGAAAAGCAGCAGAAGATGGCCCAAGTGCTTGATCCCCTGTCACCCACGTGGGAGACCTGCATGAAGCTCCTGGCTTCAGCCTGACTCAGCCCTGGCCATTGTGGCCACTTGGGGGGTGAACCAGTGGATAGAAGATCTCTTGCCTTCTCTGGCTCTAACTCTGCCTTCCAAACAAATAAATCTTGTAAAAAAGAGAAGGAGATTAAAGGTCCTTCTCGGGGCAGGCATCTGACTTGGTAGTTCAGATATCCATGTCCCATACTGGAATGCCTAGATTTGATACCCAGCTCCGGCTCCTAACTCCAGCTTCCTGCTAATGTACATGCTGAGAGGCAAATGTGATGATTTCAATAACTAAGTTCCTGCCACCCATGTGGGAGACCTGGATCGAGTTCCCAGCTCCCAGCTTGGCCTAGTCCCAGTGACTGCTTTTAGGCAATGAACCACTGGAGAAGAACTTACTCTCCTGTCTCTCCCTCTCAAATTAAAAAAAAAATAATAATAAAGCAAAAAAGCACCATCTTCATCTTCATGATGGGCAAGGAAGAAGCAAGATGCAGTGTTCAAAATATTATATAAGAAAGTACAAGTACTTCTGAGGAACAGCAGAAAATTCGCTCCATGGAAAATATGGCCAAAGAGAGATTAAGGAAGAATCAATACACATCTGAGGCAGATAAGCTGGTGCCGACCCTGCTGAGATCCCCTGCTGCACTGAACAAGAGGAATGCCACAGGGACCATACCACTTTCTCCTGAGGTCGGGGATGGCGGTGGAGTGGCGGCAGTAACGCTGTGCTTGTCCCAGACAGTCTCCAAGATACCTATCAAGAAAGAAGGAACTGAGTGTAAGAGAGTCATACAGTCCCACGTGTGAAAATCAGATTTAGAGAAATGACTCATTGTCACCTTTGATCAAACATCAGTACTTAAACATCTCTGTATCCAATGTCCTCTGGCAGCTAGTGGCCGTGCCTCACCACTGCACTGCCCACTATCTTCTGGAGGGCACTGTCCCCACTCAGAGGATCTCCGTTGCGCCACCCTGACCTTACAGTGTGGCTTCTCCTCACTATTTCCCCCAACACTGGCCTTCACCAAGGTCACCTGCGTAGACTTAGAGGCCACTTTAATCCTGATTCTCCTTGACCACTCTGTGGCATTCCATGCGACTGCCCAAACCCTTCTGCCAGCAAAGGGGCCTTGGGTACTGCTCTTTCCTTGTTTTCCCCAGTTTCTTGGAACTCAATTCTCTCTTCTGCTCACCCATCGCTGACACACCCACCTCCCAGGTTCCCTCACTGGCCCTCCTTTCACTGTCTCTGCTGGACTCAACCACCCTCTGTCATGGCTTCAACAAGGCAGACTCTGAAGCCTCACCAGTCCGTCTGTCTGTCTGTCTGTCTCTCTCTCTCTCCCTCTCAGCCCAAAACTCACCTTGACTATACAACAGGACTTTCAAAAGTTTACGGATAACAGAATAAAATGGTATATATTTTGGTGAAAAATTTTTTAAACCCACACATGACGGGTTTTCCAAAAGCTCATGGGAGGGGCCATGGCGCAGGTTAATCCTCCACCTGTGGCGCTGGCATCCCATATGGGCACCGGTTCAAGTACCGGCTGCTCCTCTTACAATCTAGCTCTCTGCTATGGCCTGGGAAAGCAGTAGAAGACGGCCCAAGTGTTTGGGCCCCTGCACCCAAGTGAGAGACCTGGAAGAAGCTCCTTGCTCCTGGCTCCTGCTCAGCGTAGCTCCGGCCATTGCAGCTATTTGGGGAGTGAACCAACGGAAGGAAGACCTTTCTCTCTGTCCCTTTCTCTCACTGTCTATAACTTTACCTCTCAAATAAATAAATAAAATCTTAAAAAAAAAATAGCTCATGGAAAATGCATATTATGAAAAAAAACTATGCATGGATTTTAAAAAATGTTGGCACCAAAGTAAGCTTTTCTTTTAATTCCCTTTTCCATGCACTTTCAGAAGTACTGTCAGTATACCAAACAGCTACATGACAGGAACTGACACAAGGCAAGACATCCACAGATCTGCATATAATCCAGCTATTCCCTGAACATCACTACCTGGATAGCTTTCTCTCAAAAACCTGCCACTAAGCTTCTTCCATTCCTCACCAGTAAATGGTACACTCCACACATCCAGGCAGCTGGACCCTGCTCAGCCCATCTGGCACGGCCAGCCTCCGGGCCAGCGCACACAAAGGCTTCATCGAAGTGATCCATTCGCTGTTCCTTCAGTGTGGGTCTTTCCCTTGCTCAACCCCTGACCTGCTCTTCTGTCCTAATCCCAACCTAACTGCTACTTGTCTCCATCCCTCAGAATGTCAACCAGCTGTTGCCTCTTCCAGGAAGTCTTCTGCCTGCTCCATTTTGCCTGCAAATAAAACGTACTTCTATAATTCTTAGGACACTGTTAAAAAAAAAAAAAAACAGGTGCAGGTGTTTGGTCAGTGATTTAGATGCCTGCATCCCAGATCAGATTGCCTGGGCTCCAGTTCCGGCTCTACTTCCAAGTCCAGCTTCCCACTAGTGCACATCCTGGGAGCAGCAGGTGACGACTGCAGCACCTGCCACCCACACGGGAGACCTAGTGGAGTCCCAGGCTCCTGACATCAGCATAGCCCAACCTTGGATGCGTGGGCATTTAGGAAATTAAACAGTGAATGGACGATGTCTGTCTCGTTCTCTGTCTCTGTCTCTCTCAGATGAATTAAAAAATAAAAAATTTAAACCACTATTCTTTTGTTTACTTATCTCTCCCCTACTAGAGTGTAAATTGCTAGAGGGCAGGAACCATGTTTTATTCCTTTTTACATCCAATAAAGAAACTGGAACATAAGATGATCATAGGGGCCAGCACTGTGGCACAGTGGGTTAAAGCCCTGGCCTGCAGCACCAGCATCCCGTATGGGCACTGGTTCTAATCCCAGCTGCTCCTCTTCCGATCCAGCTCTCTGCTATGGCCTGGGATAGCAGTAGAAAATGGCCCAAGTCCCACCCATGTGGGAGACCCGGAAGAAGCTCCTGGCTCCTGGCTTTGGATTGGCGCAGCTCCAGCCATTGGGGCCATCCGGGGAGTGAACCAGCGGATGGAAGACTTCTCTCTGTCTCTACCTCTCTGTATAACTCTGTCTTTCAAATAAATAAAATAAATCTTTAGGAAAAAAAAAAAAAAAGATGATCATAAAGGTTTGTAAAGATAATCTAGTCTCAAGACACTTAACACTACAACATGGATAAATCTTGAAAACATTATGTTAAAGGAATGAATTCAGACAGAAAGGTCATATATTTTACGATTCTATATTTTATGATTCTATTTTTATGAAAAGCCAAAATAGGCAAATCCATACAGACAGAAAGTACAGGAGTAGTTGCCATGGGTCTGGGGGCAAGAAGAGTGGGAAATGACTGCTAATAGCTACAGGGTTTCTTGTGGCGTGACGAAAATGTTCTGGAATTAGACGTAGTGATGGGTGCACAACCTTGTGACTATGCTAAAAGCCACTGAATTGTACTTTTTTTTTTCTTTTTTGTTTTCCTTTTTTTTTTTTTTTTTGACAGGCAGAGTGGACAGTGAGAGAGAGAGACAGAGAGAAAGGTCTTCCTTTGCCGTTGGTTCACCCTCCAATGGCCACCGCGGCCAGCGCGCTGCGGCTGGCACATCGTGCTGATCCGAAGGCAGGAGCCAGGTGCTTCTCCTGGTCTCCCATGCGGGTGCAGGGCCCAAGCACTTGGGCCATCCTCCACTGCACTCCCGGGCCATAGCAGAGAGCTGGCCTGGAAGAGGGGCAACCAGGACAGAATCTGGCAACCCAACCGGGACTAGAACCCGGTGTGCCGGCGCCGCAAGGTGGAGGATTAGCCTGTTGAGCCACGGCGCCGGCTGAACTGTACTTTAAAATAGCCAATTTTGTGGTATGTGAATTCTATCTCAATTTTTTATTTTTAAGCACAGTAGGACACAGAAGTGTAAGACATGGTCCCTAACTCTAGAAATTTAACATCAACTTGGAGTTTCTCCATTACCTCTATAGATTTAGGGGAGCATAGGAGCACATGATTAAGTTCATTCTTGAACAATCATTCTTTCAGCCAATTTTCAGTGCCCGCCTCATGTCAAGCACTAAAGAAGACATACAAAAGAGAAAAGTTCCTAGATATCTGGGTGGCACTAGAGAGAAAAATACTTCTTACTACGGGTAGCAGCCAGGCTGCAGCACCTCCAGGGTCCATGGCTGGCACTGCACGTGCCACCTCCCCAACATGCAGGCTCCAGCAGCAGCACAGGAGAAACAGCCCTTGGGTCCCGGTGTGCTCCGCCCACTCTCTTCCTTTCTTCCTGTCTCACTTTGTGGTTTGCTTCCTGTTTGCTCTCATCCATTACACACAATAAGGCAGCTCTAATCAGACAGAAGAGGTGAAATGCCACAGACAACTACAAGCTGGTGCATGGGCTGATACCATGGAATGGGTGGTTTTCACATCTTCCAACTTTCTGACTTCTGATCTTTAGTTCACACTATTTTAAGTGACTGTCACTCACCTTAAATGCTATAACCAACGTTTCAATTGCTTTGCTATGATCTGCACTATACTTCATTAACCACAGTTACAACGAGGACCAAGTAATGAAAGACTAAACGAAGACTACCTACAAGCCTGTTCTGAGGTACTGTTGAGTGCTAGACACTGGGCTATAGGTGCTGGGAACGTAACACAGAATTCTTCATTTTATGCTTAGTCTCAGAAATGCTGAGTGCCAAGGCCTGAGCTCCGGGGATCCTCAGCAGGCTACTGGCCTTGGCACCACCAGACTGCTCACCTGTCAGAAGCCCAAGTACTGTCTGCACCTGGTCCAGCAGCAGCTTCCGCAACTCCTCCTTCCGAGCCACACTGAGGTCCTCCCGGGGACAAGCCAGCTCTTCTGACGTTGTCTTCAACATGATCAGCCCAAGGGGGGTTGTCACAGGAGACTGGATCAACTGCCAGGAAAAACAAGTTCTGAGCACAGCACCAACTAATAAAGTACAAAGAGGACTCAGTAGTACTAAACTTGTGAAGTATCTCTATGTTTGTTTAATATGAGGGGCCAGTACTGTGGCGCAGTGGGTTAAAGCCCCAGTCTGCAGTGCCAGCATCCCACATGGATGCCGGTTTGAGTCCCAGCTGCTCCACTTCCGATCCAGCTCTCTGCTGTGGCCTGGGAAAGCAGCAGAGGATGGCCCAAGTCCTTGGGCTCCTGCACCCATGTGGGAGACCCAGAAGAAGCTCCTGGCTTCGGATCAGTACAGCTCTGGCCATTGTGGTAATTTGGGGAATGAATCAGGAAATGGAAAATCTCTCTCTCTCCAGCTCTACCTCTCTCTATAACTCTGTCTTTCAAATAAATAAAATTTTTAAAATATCCTATATGAACAGCCTACATAAATCAACACTAATCAACACACACACACACACACACAAATCATGCTCCATATAACAATGTTTCTATCAACTACAGACCACATATACAGCAGTAGTCTCCTAAGATTATAATGGAGCTGAGAAACTCCTAGGGCCTGTATTTTTACTGAATCTGTCTCATGTTTAGCCATGTGTTATAAGTGCCTGCAGCATTCAGGACAGTAATATGCTGCTCAGGTTTGTGGCCTGACAGGAACCAAGTCTGAGTCAGTACATGTTACAGGGACACAATCACCGAACGATACCTTTCTCAGCTGTATCCCCCGTCAGGAAACACGGAACTGCAGGTATACACAGTGATGCAGACATCAGCGACTGGGCTACACAAGCCAACCTGTGGTCTCTTGAACATTCAGGCTAACTAAACTTCACAGCTCTAAGCTTTGCAGGCAAGCCAGCAACAGGCACACAGGACTAGGGTCATGATCCCGCAAATCCCTAAGTAGCCAATCAAGTTACTTTTTCTTTCTTTCTTTCTTTCTTTTTTTTTTTTTTTTTTTTTTTTTTTTTTTTTTTTGACTGGCAGAGTTAGACAGTGAGAGAGAGACAGAAGAGAGTTATAGACAGTGAGAGAGAGAGACAGAGAGAAAGGTCTTCCTTCTGTTGGTTCACCACGCAAATGGCCACCACGGCCGGAGCTACACCAATCCGAAGCCAGGAGCCAGGTGCTTCCTCCTGGTCTCCCATGCGGGTGCAGGGCCCAAGCATTTGGGCCATCCTCCACTGACTTCCCGGGCCACAGCAGAGAGCTGGACTGGAAGAGGAGCAACCAGGAAACAATCCGGCACCCCAACCAGGACTAGAACCCAGAATGCCAGCGCCGCAGGCGGAAGATTAGCCTAGTGAGCCGCCGCACCGGCCAAGTTACTTTTTCTATCACCTGTAATATTTCTCCTTCCGTAAGAAGGTTTAATTACAAAAGAAGAAGAGAAAAGATACACCTTCAACAGCCTAACAATATTTACACCTACCTCATCATTTTCACAACATTTGGATCTTTCTAATACATTTTTTTTTAAGTTTCCAGAAATGATCAAAGTGAACTGCCACTAAAAATTCCGTTGAATTATATGCTGCAATCTACACAGAACCAACAATTTAAGGAATACTTCACCTTTTTCTTTAATCTTAAGTAACTGAAGTTCACTCCTGGACTGTTACTTACTCAGGTTACAAAACACAAGCTTTAGGGAAGAGGAAGACCTCACAAATTGACCCGTACAGACCATTCAGTCTCACCTCAAGAAATGCAGGCACTTTCCATTCCCTTGCAAACAACTCCTCCGGAATGGGAACTCAGCCTAGCTCCCACACTGGAGCACCTGGGTCCTACACCTGGCTCTAGCTCTTGACTCCAGCTTCCTGCCAATGCAGACCCTGGGAGGCAGTGATGATAGCTCAAGTAAGCAGCTTCCTGCCGCGCACATGGGAGACCTGAATTATACCGCCAGCTCACCAATCTGGCCCAGTCTAGCCCCAGCTGCTGTGGGCATTTGGGAGTGAACCAGAGGACTGGAGCACTCACTGTTTATCTGAGAGGCAGAGAGAGAGAGAAGAATAGAAAACTCTTCCCATCACAGATCAAAGAGAAGCTCATCCCGCAGAGTAGGGAAAGTACTCTATGGAACTCAAGGTAGATTCAACTGCCCTCAGAAGCAGAGCTATGTAAACCCAGCAGCAATGAGCACCATATGAAAAATGCTCCCTACAGAATCAGTTCTCTCGAATGCTAACACTTCAAGTACACCCTACACAAGTGTTCTCTTCATTTCCTACAAATCTGACTTATTTCTAACACCAACTTAACTTCAGTAATGCACTAGGGGAGGAACAGGAAACCCTCATCTCTCACTCACTGTCCCTACATGAAGCAGAGCAGACCCTCGGTATACATCTCTTTCCATTCGGAGACCTCCGGGTTCTCACACTGGACTCTGAAAACTGCCATTCCTTCCCCTTTTTCCATTTGTTTTCCTCTCCTACCTCTTTCCTCCCTATTTCCCAACCCCTCATTCTTACTCTCTCAGAATGCCTACTACTGCCACGTACCCCATTTAGCAGTACACACTTTCTTGCAGATGGAAAATGCATCTAAGCTGCCCAGAAATTTAAAAAAAAAATCTACAACACAGAAAATCTACCTTAAAGCTCTCCCTATCTCATCATTTGGGGAGAAGGGAAAGAAGGTCAGACAAAAATGTGAATGAAAGTTATTCTTTATGTGAGGGAAGGGCTTGCTCAATTGTGCACTTATTCTTCTCTTCAGCTTGTATCCACAACTTTTCATTAAAATGGTGTTTCCCTTCACCTTCTTCACATACATCATTTAAGCGCATAACATAGGTAACTCTGCAATTTATTTTTTTAAGATGTATTTATTTACTCGATAGGCAGAGTTATAGACAGAGAGAGGGAGAGACAGAGAGAAAGGTCTTCCATTGCTTGTTCACTCCCCAAATGGCCACAATGGCCAGAGCTGGACCAATCCGAAGCCAGGAGCCAGGAGCTTCCTCTGGGTCTCCCATGCAAGTGTAGGACTCAAGCAACTTGGGCCATCTTCTGCTGCTTTACCAGGCCACAGCAGAGAGCTGGATCAGAAGTGGAGCAGCCGGGACTCAAATCAGTGTCCATATGGGATGCCAGGCACTGCAGGCAGATGCTTAACCTACTACACCACAGTGCCAGCCCCCCGTCTCTGCAATTTATTTTAACAGACAATAAACACCTTTAAGCTGAAGATCAGGGGAAGGTTTCCAGTGAACTTCTGAAAAGGTTCAGCAGTTTTTATTACATAATCAACCAACCACAGAAGAAACAGTAATTTTCCCAATGCTGCTTCGCCCCTTAACTGTCTGGCCCCAGGCACATTCGGCTCAACAGATCTCAGGAATCTAAGAACAAATTCTCAAAAGGAGCCATGAGTGTGCTGATGCAGGTGGAAGGGAGGCGAGGACCATCAGGGTCTGTTTCACCTTCAACTGCTTCTTCTCCAGTGGCCTAGAAAAGGCATAGGCAACCCACAGAGCTGTAGGTATCTTCTGGGATTCCAAACCAACTGTTCTCTGCCTGGTAAGGTAATTACCACAATTATAACATAAACTGCACACATACCAAGCCAACCAACACAGAGTCTGGAAATACAAAAAACTATGCACCACAGACTGCAAACAGACCATGAGGGAACTGAGCCAGAAAAACTTTTTAGATTGTTTACTCAAAGGATCATGTGACGGTAAAACTGATTCCATAGCCTGTCTGGTCTTGTTTAGCAACACGGAAGAAAAGGTTCATCCTATCACATAATCAGAAATGTCAGCAGTTGAGCACTGGCTCATGTGTCACTGACCTGTTGCATGCATAAATAAGAAGCGGGAAATACTACAGAGGGAAGGGGTTTTAAGGATCACTTACTCCAACTTGCACTTTAGAGGAGGGGAAGGGGAAGCCCCCAAGTGGCAGGTGTCACTGAAATCAGAGTAGATTTTACAGAAAAGGACCACCCTGCTCCTCCAGGTCCAGGGGCCTTGCCACGAGGCCGTGTTTC
Source organism: Lepus europaeus (assembly GCF_033115175.1). Lineage (NCBI taxonomy): Eukaryota > Metazoa > Chordata > Mammalia > Lagomorpha > Leporidae > Lepus > Lepus europaeus. Next base: position 24,312,752 of record NC_084847.1, read on the forward strand.
CAAATAACAAAGGCTACATGAGGGTGGAGTCATTTCTGAAGGGGTGGGAAAGGGAAGTAGCAGAGGCCAGAGGAAGACAAGCGGCCTTCTGAAACCTCCATCAGCACTTCACCTAAAACTGCTCTTCCAAATTCTCATCATCAGAGACCAGACAGGAAAGGTTCCATTCTCAGTCCCAGGGATGGACCCCAGCTGGGCAGAAAGGGCTCCTCCTCAATCACTGCTGTCCGGACTGTGGCTCTCTGTCTCCATTCCCTTGCTTGTCACTGAGATCCTGACCTTTCTGGTCTTTGCATCTCCAGCAGGCTTCCCCAGCTCCCTCACAGAGAGCAGAGGGAGCTATCCCAAGTGTTCTCAACTTGGAAAAAGGCAGGGGCCTGGGAGCGAGCTGGGAAAGTCCTTCTCACCTCCTGTCCCAGCACAGGCCTCCTGGCCACCCCCGGGGTGCTTTCCACTCACAGGATATCCTCTCTGCCCAACACTCTACTCCCCTAGATACCCTCAAGACTCAGGCTCTGCTCTAGGCTCCGGCCCCCAGCGAAGCCCTCCCCAAGACTGCCATCTAAACACACCCAAGGATGAGCTCTGTCATTTAAGCTGGAATCCGTCTCCTTCATGATGCTCAGAACTGCCTCAAAGTCCACACTTGCTTAGTGTGCACTGCAGCCTCCCCTCAAGAGCAGGAATCTGACAAAAGCACTCTGCATCTGTCCATGACCAGATCCTTACCACGTGCTTGCTAATAAGCACAAAGCTGGTACTCAACAGTTCACCGAACAAATGCATCATCTCCCTAGAGAGATCAAACCAATCAGCCGCTACATACATCACAGCTGAATCACTAAACAAAACAACCGAATGAAGAATCTGTGCCACTCTGAGAGGCAATCCGAGAGAAGTAATACTGACACTTGGGTTTTTTAAATTGCCGCCTCACTCAAGAGGTTTGTGGGGAGAGCAGATAGAACATTAGAAAATGACACTGTTCTGGAAAGTCCTGAGCCTATAGTTGCTATAGTTGCTGATACTAAAACCAATTTTCAAAGAGTTCTTATTTCTATAACTGCATACAAAGCCAATTTCCTATACCCCAAAACTGTCTCGAGAGCAGGACAATGTTTCCAGGATGATCAGAGGACTCCAATGAGCAAAGGCACCTCCCTCTCAGCTTTCAGGTCCTGACCACACAGGAGGGACATACAAGTCCTGTCTTTGTAATTTGTTTTTTTTTTTTTTTTAAAGATTTATTTATTTATTTGAAAGGCAGAGTGACAGAGAAAGAGGAAGATCTTCCATCTGATGATTCACTCCACAAACTGCCACAATGGCCAGGTGATGCCAAGAGCCAGGAGCTTCTTCCACGTCTCCCATGTGGATGCAGGGGCCCTAACACTTGGGTTATCTTCTGCTGCTTTCCCAGGCCATTAGCAGGGAGCTGGATCAGAAGTGGAGCAGCCAGGACACAAACCACCACTTTGCAGGCGGCAACTTATCTGCTGTGCTACAACACTGGCCTCAGAACACAGAAGTTTTAAACACATGTTCTACATGAACCTACTCCCCTTCCTCTACCCCTGGCCTGGAAAATCCCCCTGAGCAATAAACCTGGCCGTCGCTCCAGACTCCCCTCTTCCTCAGCCCTGCCATCTACCTGGACTCTCTCCTACAGGCCTCATCTCCACCCACCAAGTAGGTCTGTTTGCCTCAAATCCTCCTTGTGCTGTCCAGACTTTTAACAACAGCAACCTCACTGGTCTCCTCCTCCCTCACCTCATTCTTCTGCAATCCAGACTGGAGCTGGAGTCATCATTCCAATGTAAAAGCATGGCCATGTCTTGTCCCTTCTCAAAAGTTTCCAATAGCTCTCAAGGAAAGACCTTGAATTTAACATCCAAACCCCCTGCCCATCAGTCCAGCCTTCTACTCTGCCACAGCCACCTCCTCACCACTGACACGAGGCCACTCTGCACATACTCCCTCTACAGGAATCATCACAGCACTGGATAACCGCTCGCACAGCTGTTCTCCCAAACTACCTAGCATCATCTTTCTACAATACCTGGGACAGCATAGAACAGGCTTTCACATTCTTACTGAACGGAATTTCACAAAAGGTTAACAAAGCGACCAGGTTTCACCCATGTTTCTCCACTGCACAAAGATACAACATGTCTCAAGAATACAGAGAGAAGTGAACATAATCATCCCCCCCACAGTCACCTTGCAGCTGCAGTTCCAAGATGCTACTCTTAAAACTCCTCTGCAAGACAAGGAAATAATCACTTCTACAAACCAACTGTGTATAAGATAAAGTTCCTATGTACATCCTTACCTGTAAAATGTTAGTAAAAAAGTCATGGTAGAACATGGGCCAATCCTGACGTCCAATATCAACAATAACTTTGCAGAGTTTGTTCCGGATAAAGTAAGGTAAGGTTTTATGGTGAGCCAGAAGGAGTTTGGGCAGGCAGCCACGGATTTCCATCTTATCCTGAGATGGGACCCCAAGCCACATTTTATTGATCAGATTCTGAAAAAAATATATATCTTTTAAATTATAAATCTATATAAACAAAAATAACTGATTTTCATCCCACAATTAGCTATATCATCTCAATAAACAATAAACTTAATAAAATAAGTTTAGGGTAATCTGACAAGAATAATAACAATATTCCAACATATAACACAAATCCAGCCCTAGGATGATCTTCTAAATAATTCAGCAGGGACAAAAAGCTTTATGGACAAAAACTTTCCATTACACCACAGCCTCTAGTGACCACCAAAAATCAACAACAGAAATAACTATATCATCCAAAAATAGAATGGCCTGGTGTACAATGACACCACCACTTTTAGGAACATAAAGCTAAGTTGGAGGTGGGGAGAATACAAAATGGCACAAGCAATATGACTGTAACTTCAAATGTTTCAAAGCATACACAGAAGACAAGCAATGGAAGGGAGCTGATAGAAGCAAGAGTCTTTGTGGTTGGAGATGATGATAACTAGCTATCATCCCCTCCTCCCGGTAACAGGGAGAGAACAGGTACATATTCCCACAGCAACCCACCTACCCAGCCCTAAAGGTGACCACCCACCTGCCTTTCCTAGGGCGAAGAGGGAAAAGTACCTGGCAACAGCAGACTTGCAGACAACAAGGGCAGTGTGGGAAGAGGCCACAGAGCCCAGCCAGCACCACCTCCCAGGTGTCTGCAGAGCAAGCTAAAGCCTGGTGCCATGACATGGCCCTGTAGCTAGAAAACACCTCTCAGAAGAGTGTAAGTGATCTACTTACCTCAAAAACCGTTAAACTGTACATCATTACATAGTCATTCCTGGTGCTGGAGAGAAAGTACAGGCAGAATCTCCAGGCTCCTATCTGCTGGGCAAAGTTATTAAGAAGCTCCTCTGGAAAAAGCAAAACGACAACAAGACTGTGAACATACACGAAGCTAACGTACACCAGGGCTGTCGTACTTTTAAACACACCTCTCTCCATATAATGAAAATGGAGTCAAAACCAACCATAGAATTCAGCTGATTATTCAAGAAAGAGAAAGAACAATTCCCATTTTTTTTTCTGTCTCTGAGGTGACCACCAAAGCTGACAGTGTTTTTAGCCATTAAAAAGCCAGTAACTCTGCTATGGAAACTTCTTTCTCAGTAGAGAAACTTTCACTGGCAAAGTTCGTATTTAAACTGGTGTGCAGAAAAAGAAAAGATCAAGACTAACCTCACAAAGAAAAGAGGAGGAAAAATGTGAGAGAGTTCAAGATGGCAAACTCTATTTATTTGGATTGGTTTCCATTTAAAACAGCACCAAAAATAAAAAAATTAAAAAAAAAAAAAAAGTAAGGGTAACACTCACAAGAGCTGTCCAAAGCAGCCACATATCACAAACTAGAAATGGTTCTCCTTGTCCTTAGGCTGCGACGGCATCAGTCAGAGTGCAACAACAGCAAGTACTAGGGCTCTCTCCCCATCATCCTGGGCATGCTCCCACTTGGTCACTTTGACCTGACCCACTAGCCATGAAACATCATCGCTAAGAGATTCTAAGAAGACTGCAGCAAAGAGAGGGTGACGCTGCTGTGAGTCCCCTATAACTCAGATTAAAGCTCCATGGCACCTCATTAAAACTCCACAACAGCAGGCTGAGAGTCTGTCCTACTGATGAAGCAGAGGTTTCTATGAATCCCAGGGGTGGAGTCAGGCCAGACACAGTGAGCCATGGCTAGAAAGGAAGCACTCTGGGCTCTGCTGCGGACTCTGCCACGAATTTCCTGTGTGCCCCAGACCAGGCGACGCTCCCCGGTGCTCCCATCTCCTCCACTGGGAAAATGACCAGACGGCCTCTTGAGGCCCCTGCTAACAGGATCATCAAACTCTGGAGCATTAGTAATTCACCTTTGCACAAGGTGGATGGAGCCCTTTCAGAAAAGGCCTCCCCTGGGGCCGGCGCTGTGGCAGTGGCTTAAAGCCCTGGCCTAAAGCACCGGCATCCCATATGGGTGCTGGTTCTAGTCCTGGCTGCTCCTTTTCCGATACGGCTCTCTGATACTGCCTGGGAAAGCAATAGAAGATTGCCCAAGTCCTTAGGCCCCTGCACCTGCATGGGAGACCCGGAAGAAGCTCCTGGCTCCTGATCAAAGCAGCTCCAGCCGTTGCGGCCATCTGGGAAGTGAACCAGCAGATGGAAGACCTCTCTCTCTGTAACTCTGTCTTTCAAATAAATACAAAATAAATCTTCAAAAAAAGAAAAAGAAAAGAAAGGTCTCCCTTCTTTCTCCCAGCTAGCTTAGGAAAAACCTTCCATTTGTTCTAAGAAATAGAAAAGAATCAAGAAGCAGTTCCAACCCACACACTCAAATAAAGCTGCAAAGGGAACTGATCTAAGACATGCCCACCGGAGAGAACCAAATCCCCGGATTTCCCTTAGCCTGAATGTAAAGGAGACATTTGTAGCATCTAGTTATTTAAAACTACTTTAAAATCAAATTAGAACAGGAACATGTTCAGAAGGTGACACTTTTAATTCATGAACACACAAAATAAGCAAGATTTTATTTACAAATCAAAAATTATAAAAAGGGGCTGGCGCTGTGGTGTAGCCAGTAAAGCCGCTGCCAGCAGTGCCGGCATCCCATACAGGTGTCAGTTCCAAACCCGGCTGCTCCACTTCCAATCTAGCTCTCTGCTGTGGCCTGGGATAGCAGAAGATGGCCCAAGTCCTTGGACCCCTGCACCCACATGGGAGACCTGGAAGAAGCTTCTGGCTCCTGGCTTTGGATCAGCAGAACTCTGTGGTTGCAACCAATTGGAGAGTGAACCATCGGATGGAAGACCTACCCCCACCTCTTCTTCTCTCTCTGTGTAACTCTGACTTTCAAATAAATAAATAGGCGCCGGCGCTGTGGCACAGCGGGTTAACACCCTGGCCTGAAGCACCTGCATCCCATATGGGCGCCGGTTCAAGACCCGGCTGCTCCACTTCCGATCCGGCTCTCTGCTACGGCCTGGGAAAGCAGTAGAAGATGGCTCAAGTCCTTGGGCCCCTGCACCCACTTGGGAGACCAGGAAGAAGCTCCTGGCTTCTGGCTTCAGATCAGCGCAGCTCCGGCCATTGTGGCCATCTGGGGAGTGAACCAGCAGATGGAAGACCTCTCTCTCTGTTTCTACCCCTCTCTGTAACTCTGTCTTTCAAATAAATAAAATAAATATTTTAAAAAATGTATAAAAGCCGGCGCCGCGGCTCACTAGGCTAATCCTCAGCCTTGCGGCGCCAGCACACCGGGTTCTAGTCCCGGTCGGGGCACCGATCCTGTTCCGGTTGCCCCTCTTCTAGGCCAGCTCTCTGCTGTGGCCAGGGAGTACAGTGGAGGATGGCCCTGCACCCCATGGGAGACCAGGAGAAGCACCTGGCTCCTGCCATCGGATCAGCGCGGTGCGCCAGCCGCAGCGCGCTGGCCGCGGCGGCCATTGGAGGGTGAACCAACGGCAAAGGAAGACCTTTCTCTCTGTCTCTCTCTCTCTCACTGTCCACTCTGTCAAAAAAAAAAAAAAAAATGTATAAAAAAAATTAAGAGAAAAGGGGTTGGAGTTGTGGCATAGCAGGTTAAGCTGCCACCTGCAGTGCCAGCATCCCATATGGGTACCAGTTTAATTCTGGGCTGCTCCACTTCTGATCCAGCTCCCTGATAATATGCCTGGGAAAGCAGCAGAAGATAGCTCAAGTACTTAGGCCCCTGCACCCACATGGGAGACCCAGAAGCAGCTCCTGGCTCCTGGCTTCAGCTTGGCCCGGCCCCAGCCATTGTGGCCATTTGAGGAGTGAACAGTGGATAGAAGACCTCTCTCTGTCTCTCCTCACTCTCTGTAGCTCTATCAAAATAAATAAATCTTTTTTAAAAAATTAAAAGAAAATCCAAAATCATTTCAACTAAAACAAAATAGAACAAAAACAAAACAAAAAAGAAAATTAAAGAAATTCGAGTGTGTGTGATACAGCAGACTAACGGAAGTGAAAGATCTACCTACACTGGCAAAAATCACCACCGCTATTTTTTTCTCTAAGTCTAAAGTAGCATAAAACTAACCAGGGGATCAATTTGAGGGCAAGAAGAGGGCAGCCCTGCTGAATAAGAAAAGAAGCCCAGGGAAGCAGGCAGTGTGGTCTTCCAAGCCACATGCCTGACCATCCCGTGGGGGCTCAGCTTCTCTCAGGGATGCCTTGCTGATCAACGCTCTGGTTCTCTACAGTACTCTCCCTCAGAAAGCCAAGGCTAGGACAGGACAAGTTCACAGCAGCCATCCACGTGGAAAATTAAGAGGCACGTGGTAGCAATTGCCAGGAGCAGCTGGGATGCTTCGAGAAGCAGGAGCAACAGAGACGCAGCCAAAGGGCTACAGCTCATCTGAAAAGCAGAATCCCAACAGAGCTTTGGACCCAAAGCAGAAGTGCCTGTAATGTTTAACTGGACTGCTTGATCTAGAGAAGTCAAGGGAAACAGAAAAATGGCCTCCAAGCTCTGGGAGCCACAGAAAAACACTCCAACAGGACAGAAGTAAAGCATGTAACATTAACACACAGCAAAGACATCCAAAAGACAAGCCTGCAGGTTTGGTGGAGAAAAGCATTTTTCATTCTCAAGTTCAGGCTGAAAACTCAGTGCAAAAAGGAGTACACTAGGACCACAGTGCAACACGCCCCTGAAGCAGATATCTGACAACTGAAAATGCTGTCTTTACAAGCCACTTCAGTGACTACAAACCCAAAAGCAGGTTCTACAGAGCACTGAGGACCTGACGTGATCAGACCAATAGCTCTGTTGTTCAAAGCCTTTAGACATCAAAGCTTAGAGAATGGAAAATATAGGGGCTGGCGCTGTGGTGTAGCAGGCTAAGCCTTTGCCTGAGCTGCCAGCATCCCATATGGGCACCGGTTCATGTCCCAGCTGCTCCTCTTCTGACCCAACTCTCTGCTATGGCCTGGGAAAGCAGCAGAAGACAGCCCAGGTGCTTGGGCCCCTGAACCCACGTGGATGACCTGGAAGAAGCTCCTAGCTCTGGATAGACCCAGCTTCGGCCAACGCAACCATTTTAGGAGTGAACCAGCAGATGGAAGACCTTTCTCTCTGTCTCTCCATCTCTCTCTGTCTAAAAGTCTGCCTCTCAAATAGTCTTTAAAAAACAGGAAACAGCGCCATGGCACAGTAGGTTAATCCTCCACCTGTGGCGCTGCCATCCCATATGGACAGCGGTTCGAGTCCCAGCTGCTCCTCTTCCAAACCGGCTCTCTGCTGTGGCCTGGGAAAGCAGTAGAAGATGGCCCAAGTGCTTGGACCCCTGCACCCACATGGCAGACCGGGAAGAAGTACCTGGCTTCCAGCCTCAGATCGGCACAGCTCCGGCCATTGCAGCCATTTAGGGAGTGAACCAACAGAAGGAAGACCTTTCTCTCTGTCTCTCCCTCTCACTGTCTATAACTTTACCTCTCAAATAAATAAAAAAAAAATCTTTTTAAAAATTTTAAAATAAATAAAAAACAAAATTTTAAGAATAATATAAAGAATAGGAAATATAATAGTGGAAAAAAGCACCAACCCCATGTTTTCTTTTCTTAACTGACAGTTATAGGCTTCTTATAATTAAGAGGTTTTCCAATAGACCAAAAGGGAAAAAAATCTCTTCCTGTACCTTTGCACCTGGGTTTGCAGCCCTCCCAGATCCCACCCAGCAGAGTCAGCGCAAAAGGAGCAAGAGTTCAAGGGGACAAAGTAAGCTTGCCTAGCCTCCTCCCACTGGGAAAGTACTGGCTGACCAGGTCCCCCCACCAGACCTCCCTGTGAGAGACAATCTTCCCAACTCAATCCTTTACTTACCTATCTCACGTTTTCTTTCATTGGTCGTACAATCGTGGAAAAATTCTGTCATCAGACTTTCCAATGCCCTGAGCGAGGCTTCTTCAGATGCCTAACAGAATTTGAGAAACATCAGTGAACTGCAGCTTCAGTTTTACTCCTCTGTCCAGGTCACACTCCACAGCAAGAGTGACTTACTTCCTCAAAACACTTGGTTTGGCTTCAGCATTCTTCAGATTATGCGATATAAGCCAGAAAAACTGAAGGGGATTTCCCAGCTGGCTCAAAACCCAATGTGTTAGTAGCCTCTATAAATTCACGCTACTGTGCAATCAACATTCAATTATATCTATGCTCAGGAAAAGGGAACAAATAACTCAAAATTCAATTTTGAAATGACGATGCATGCAAATTAACATGCCATGGCCCTGCCTGAGCAGGCAGAGTGAGAAGACTCAGGAAGAGGCTTAGCTGTCCTTACACACCACCCATCCTCAATGCATGTGCCCCTTGTCTGAAGTATTAGCAGTCTTCTGATTCAGAGCAATTGTCATCACACCGCGGCATGCATGCATGCTGGGGTTCTCAGAAGGGGCTTCAGCAGTCACGCGTACTCAACACTCAATCTCACCCAGGCAGCCAACGGATTAAGGCAAAACCAAGAGCTATGCTAACAGAGGCTCAAAATTAACACCCCCAAACCACAGCCTCCCAGAGAACCAGACTTTGAGCAGAACTGCTCAGGTTACAAATAAGAAGACAGGGAGCCAATGCCCCAGTGTTCCCTTCCCGTCTGCCTATTCCACATGGAGCCGCCAAAACCATTTCCTTTTCATTGGGTTACAGCAATGAGCTTGAGTCAACACTCACACACCCCATCACCTGCGGCCCACGCCTGAGTGCTCACAGGCATTCATCTACCTCAGAGGTGTGCAAGAGCTTCCTTTCTGCCAGCCCACTCTTCTCCATATCCTCTCCTTTACCCCTACAGTGAGAGCTGACTGCATGTAAAAACGGCAACAAGACCAGACTCCAATGTGTTGTAGATCAGACCGTAACAGAGCAGAGGCCTCCACGAGGTGCTTTCCTTGTGTGGAAACAGAACTTCCACCATCAGTGGATAAACCAGCACTTCCTAGGATGGGTACCAATTACAGAGCTGAGGCAGACTTGCACAAGCCCACCTGTCTAAACTAGCACATGCAGGGCCACAATCGAGCAGCGCCAGGCACAGCTGTCCCTCCCACACTGTGGTCACACAGTATGACGGCTGCAGTAACAACTGGACTGACACAGGGAGTGGTGGATTAGTGCACAATAGGTTTTTTTGTTTGTTTTAGATTCTATTTATTTATTTGAGAGGCAGAGGTGAAGGAGAGCTCTTCCATCCACTGGTTCACTCCCCAGGTGGCCACAACAGCCAGAGCTGTGCCCATCCAAAGCCAGGAGCAGAAGCTTCTTCCGGGTCTCCCACATGGGTGCAGGGGCCCAAGCACTTGGGCCATCTTCTACTGCTTTCCCAAGCCACAGCAGAGAGCTGGATTGGAAGTGGAGCAGCCAGGACTCGAACCAGTGCCCATATGGATGCCGGCACTGCAGGCGGCGGCTTTACCCACTGCATCACAGCACTGGCCCCAATGCGCAACAGCTTTGGCACTGGTAAGTTTCAGGGATGTTCTTATCTGAATTCTTTATTTATGATAAAAATTAGCCCTCTACTTCTCTTCCAAACCTCAACATTAGTTTAATTGAAAAATATTCTTCACTTTCCTACAATTGCAAACAAAGCTATTTTACTAAAAACTACAACTTTTTCAAATGCAGAAATAAACTGGAAATTGAGACTAAAGAAGGAGTAAACCAGAGGATGGAAGACCTCTTACTGTCTCTCCCTCTCTATCACTCTGCCTTTCAAATACATTTTTTTAATTAAAATTTAAAAAAAAAAAGCCTCACTATATTCATTGACTGACTCTGTAAGTAAATGCTACAAATTTAAACTTCTAAAATGAACTTGGGGGCAGGCATTTGGGGTACCAGCTAAAATGCCAGTAGGGGGGCCAGCGGTGTGGCGTAGTGGGTAAAGCCGCCGCCTGCAGGGCCAGCACCCTATATGGGTGCCAGTACGAGTCCCGGTTGCCCCACTTCTGATCCAGCTCTCTGCTATGGCCTGGGAAAGCAGTAGAAGATGGCCCAAGTTCTTGGTCCCCTGCACCTGCATGGGAGGCCGGGAAGAAGCTCCTAGCTTCTAGCTTTGGGTCGGTGCTGCTCCAGCTGTTGCAGCCAATTGAGTAGTGAACCAGTGGATGGAAGACCTCTCTCTCTGTGGCTCTCCTTCTCTCTCTGTGTAACTGTGACTTTCAAATAAATATATATTTTTTTTTTGACAGGCAGAGTGGACAGTGAGAGAGAGAGACAGAGAGAAAGGTCTTCCTTTGCTGTTGGTTCACCCCCCAATGGCCTCTGCGGCCGGCGCACAGCGCTGATCCGAAGCCAGGAGCCAGGTGCTTCTCGTGGTCTCCCATGCGGGTGCAGGGCCCAAGGACTTGGGCCATCCTCTATTGCACTCCCGGGCCACAGCAGAGAGCTGGCCTGGAAGAGGAGCAACCGGGACAGAATCTGGCACCCCGACCAGGACTAGAACCTGGTGTGCAAGTGCCGCAAGGCGGAGGATTAGCCTATTGAGCCACGGCACTGGCCTAATCTTTTTTTTTTTTTTTTTTTTTTTTTTTTTTTACAGGCAGAATTAGTGAGAGAGAGAGACAGAAAGAGAGAGAAAGGTCTTCCTTTCATTGGTTCACCCCCCAAATGGCCGCTATGGCCAGCGCTGCAGCGACTCGAAGCCAGGAGCCAGATGCCTCCTCCTGGTCTCCCATGCAGGTGCAGGGCCCAAGCACTTGGGCCATCCTCCATTGCCTTCCCGGGCCACAGCAGAGAGCTGGACTGGAAGAGAGGCAACCGTGACAGAATCCGGTGCCCTGACCGGGACTAGAACCCGGGGTGCCGGCACCGCAGGCAGAGGATTAGCCAAGTGAGCCATGGCGCTGGCCTAAATAAATAAATCTTAAAAAAAGAAAATACGCCAGTTGGGATGCCCATATCCCATATCAGAGGGTCTGAGTTCAAGTCCCAGTTCTGCTTACAATCCAGCTTCCTGCTAACATGCACTCCAGGAGGCAGCAAGTGATGGCTCAAGTACCTGGGTCCCTGTCACTTACATAGGAAATTTCAGGCTCCTGGCTTTTGCTTGGCCCAGCCCTGTCTGTTGTGGCATTTGGGGGAACGAAACAGCAGTGGATAGAAGATCTCTCTCTCTTTCAAATAAATAAAAAAATAGGGGGCCGGCGCTGTAGCACAACGGGTTAACACCCTGGCCTGAAGCACCGGCATCCCACATAGGCATCAGTTCAAGCCCTGGCTGCTCCTCTTCCAATCCAGCTCTCTGCTATGGCCTGGAAAAGCAGTAGAGGATGGCCCAGGTCCTTGGACCCCTGCACCCGCGTGGGAGACCCAGAAGAGGCTCCTGGCTTCGGATTGGCCCAGCTCTGGCCATTGCAGCCAATTGGGGAGTAACCATCAGATGGAAGACCTCTCTCTCTCTCTCTCTGCTTCTCCTCTCTCTATGTAACTCTGACTTTCAAATAAATAAATAAAATCTTTAATAAAAAAAAAGTTCAAAATAAAATAGAATTAATTTCTATACATAAAAGACTGCTTGGACTAGTTTATAAATCAAGTGTGACATACCACTTCATTTGAAAAAAGGATTTGCTGCTACAAATTAAAAGGCTATGGGGAAAATAAAATAAATAAAAAATAAAAAGGCTATGGGAAGATACAGAAGAATTAAGGAAATAACAGGTTAAAGCAAATCATTGCCAAAATCAATCAATCAATCAATCAAGAAATATCTGCTGGGCCACCGCTGTGGCTCACTTGGTTAATCCTCCGCCTGTGGTGCCGGCATCCCATATGGGTGCTGGGTTCTAGTCCTGGTTGCTCCTCTTCCAGTCCAGCTCTCTGCTGTGGTCCGGGAGGGCAGTGGAGGTGGTCCAAGTGCTTGGGCCCCTGCACCCGCATAGGAAACCAGGAAGAAGCACCTGGCTCCTGGCTTCAGATCGGCACAGTGCCGGCCGTAGCGGCCATTTGGGGAGTGAACCAACGGAAGGAAGACCTTTCTCTCTGTCTCTCTCACACTGTGTATAACTCTGTCAAATAAAATTAAAAAAAAAAAAATCTGTTGAGCTAAAATCAGTAATTTAGTTAAAATAAACCAGTAGTCCCTCTGGAGCCAAAATGGGTTCCTGCAAACTAGGAGACATCTTCAAATCATACTCACAGTTCTTCACAACCTTGCCTTGTGTGCAATCATTTTAAGCTTTTCCAGCAGAGCCCAGAAAAACCTGAGCTCATCACATCCAGGCAATCAGCCACCAGTTCACTTCACACTGGTTCTTGAGACAGAAGGTCTGCGATGATGATTATGGGCAAGTTTCCACCAGCTCCCAGAAGAATCCCACTCCATCCACATTCTCAGTCCCACCTCCTCTACACACTCCTGAACAACCAGAGAAGCTAAGCCTCCTGCAAAAGTGGGAAGACTGAGGCACCCAAGAATCACAGATGGGTGCTCCCATCAAATGATGGTTCCATGAAAAAGGAAACCCAGTGGCATCACCAGGCGTTTCTGCACAAGCGTAAACGACATGCTGTTTGCATTTTCAATCATTTCCCTAACTGCAACACAAGTGCCTGCCTCACCAGTAGGAGGACCAGATGAGAGAATTTTCTGATTTGTAGGTATAGTCATTCTCAGTTTTTCTTGGTCTTAGACACCAAGTGAAAGCAGACCAAAGCAAGACCAATGCAAAACAAGAGACATGGCCAGGCCTACTTTGAAACTAGAGACTCAAGCCCTCTGGCATAAAGCTTCAGCCCAAACTTATCTAGGGGAGTTTTTCAGATTAGACTTCAAAATCAAAGTGTGTGCATTTACGGGGCTGGGGCAGGGAGAAGGGAGGAGGTGGCCAAGACTTTGCCTGTATCGTACAATCAGAAGAAAGGCAGAAAGACAGAAAAGAAACATTTAAGCTCTGCAAATGGGTCAAGGCTACTGGAGAACCCTTTTTCCCCACTGGCAAGAAAGCCACTGGAACCTTTTCTGGCTATTGCAAGCAAGTGGTACAGGCAGAATACGGACCTTGGTGGGCTAAGGAGTCAATGGCAAGTGAGGAAGTGGTAATACTCCTCATGGACTTCACTTTCGAGAAATCAAAGACTACACAAAACAAAAACCAGAGCCACTGTGTGGAAGGGAAAGAGGGCTTCAGTTCCCAAAGGCTAGTCAAACTCTGCTTCTTGCACTGCACTTGAGGAAGAACACTCAGAATGACTCAGATATATCTGATGCTACCTTAGCCTTGGGACTGCTTCTTAGCCTCAGGCCCTAAAGAACTAAAAGATTAGCTTAAAACCAAGTGAGACACAGTCACACACAAAACACCAGTTGGAGCATAGATATAAAACATGAGAAGTGAAACAGTAAAGTATTACAGCAGGGTAGGAAAACTTTTCTAGAACATATAAAGGAAAAGACCAATAAACTGGAATGTTCATCAGGTGGCATGACAGACAGACTGTAAAGAACATC